>NW_024081713.1:0-516995 GCF_003009895.1 Hyaena hyaena | reverse complement strand
TGTCCAGTTTGTTGGTATATAATTTTTCATAGTATTCCCTGATAATTGCTTGTATTTCTGAGGGGTTGGTTGTAATAAGTCCATTTTCATTCATGATTTTTTTCTATTTGAGTGCTCTGTCTCTTCTTTTTAAATTAACAAGAGATAGAAAGCTAACCAAAATGACAAAACAAAAGAACTCTCCTACAAAGAAACTTCAGGAAGAAATGACAGCTAAAGAACTGCTCAAAACAGATATAAGCAACATAACTGAATAGGAATTTAGAACAATAGTTATAAAATTAATCACTGGGCTTGAAAAATGCATGGAAGACATCAGAGAAACTATTGCTACAAAGACTATGGAGCTTAAAAATAGTTGTGATGAATAAAAAATGCTATAAATGAGACACATAAAAAAATGGAGGCATCCAATGCATGAATTGAAGAGGCAGAAAGGAGAATAAGTGGTTTAGAAGACACAATTATAGAAAAAGAGGAAGCTGAGAAAAAGAGAGAGAAACAATCCAGGAATATGAAAGGAGAGTTCAAGAGCTCAGTGATACAATCAGATGGAACAATATCCATATCATAAGAATTCCAGAACCGGAAGAGAGGGAAAGATGCTGAAGGAGTCCTTGAACAAATTATAGCAGAGAACTTCTCCAATCTGGGGAAGGAAATAGACACTGAAATCCAAGAGGCACAGAGAACTCCCCTCAGATGTAACTTGAATCGATCATCTGCACGACATATCATAGTGAAACTGACAAAATATAAGGACAAAGAGAGAATTTTGAAAGCAGCTAGGTATAAAAGGTCCTTAGCATACAAAGGGAAACCTATCAGAGTGGTTACAGACCTATCTCCTGAAACTTGGCAGGCCAGAAAGGAATGGCAGGAAATCTTCAATGTGATGAACAGAAAAATATATGCAGCCAAGAATGCTCTATCCAACCAGCCTGTCATTTAGAATAGAAGGAGGGATAAGAGTCTTTCCAAATAAACAAAAATTGAAAGAATTCGTCACCACCAAACCAGGCCTACAAGAAATCCTGAGGGGGAGTCTCTGAGGGAAATGTGGCAAGGAATGCAAGATACCAGAGACACCACCACAAGCATGAATCCCACAAAGGACACGATGACTCTAAACCCATATTTTTCAATAATAACACTGAATGTAAATGGGCTGAATGCTCAAATCAAAAGACATAGGGTAACAGAATAAATAAAAAACAAAATCAATCTATTTGCTGTCTACAAGAAACTCATTTTAGACAGTAGGACACCTTCAGATAGAAAGTGAGGGGATAGAGAAATATCTACCATGCTACTGGAAGTCAAAAGAAAGCTGGAGTAGCTATACTTATATCATACAAACTGGACTTTAAAGTAAAGACAGTAACAAGGGATGAAGAAGGGCGTTATATGATAATTACAGGGTCTATCCATCAGGAAGAGCTAACAATTATAAATGTCTATGCACGGAATACGGGAGGACCTAGATACATAAAACAGAAACAGTCTTATGGATAAGAATGTGCTAATAGCAGGGGACTTTAATACTCCACTTACAGCAATGGATAGATCAACTAGACAAAATCACTAAAGACACTATGGACTTGAATGACACATTGGACCAGATGGATTTGACAGATGTATTTAGAACTCTACATCCTGAGGCCGTGGAATTCACTTTCTTCTCAAGTGCGCATGGCACATTCTCCAAGATCACATACTGGGACATAAAGCAGCCCTCAATAAATATAAAAGAATTGAGATCATACCATGCACACTTTCAAATCACATTGCTATGAAATTTGAAATCAGTCACAGGAAGAAGTCTGGAAAACCTCCAAAAACATGGAGGCTAAAGAGCACCCTACTAAAGAATGAACGGGCCAATCAGGCAATTAGAGTAGAAATTTAAAAATATATGGAAACAAATAAAAATGAGAAATACAACAATCCAAACTCTATGGGATGTGGCAAAGGCAGTCTTAAGAGGAAAGTACATTGCACTCCAGGCCTATTTCAAGAAATTAGAAACAACGCAAGTCCAAAATCTAACAGTGCACCTAAAGGAACTAGAAGCAGAGGAGCACAAGCACCCCAAATCCATCAGAAGAGAAATAATAAAGATCAGGGTAGAAATAAACAGTATAGAATCCAAAAAACAGCTGAACAGATCAATGAAACCAAGAGTTGGTTTTTTGAAAAAATAAACAAAATTGGCAAACCTCTAGCCAGGCTTCTCATAAAGAAAAGAGAGAGCACTCAAAGATTTTTTTTTTAGTACACCTTTCTTACTTTATTTTTATTTATTATCTCCTTGAGTCAAATATTTGGTTTCCATATTTTGAGTGAGCGAACTCTGGATTAGTTACCCACAAGCTATTCACCACTCTCTTTTCCCTTACCTTTTTCTGCTGTAGTTATAAAGACAAAATACTCAATTTCAACTGCCTTTCACCGAGATAATTCTGACCAAGTGTTGGCATGGGTTTTAAGCACTGTTTTCAAGGTCCTACTTTTTCTCCCCACCTTAAACACACACCACATAATTAAAAATACCACAGCAATAAATCTTGAGAAAAGATGCCAAATGGATGGCAAAGGAAGACATAGAGTTAAAGCTTACATATATTGATGACATTGCTGGACCATCACAAAGGTTCGGTAGTTTAATCCTAACAGTGAGATCAATAATCTTCTTACTTATTCAGACCATTGTAAATTGTGTTTTCTTTAGCTTCCTGCTGAACACATTTCTAGCTTATAATTTGCTATATACTTAAATTATATGTAAGTACAATTTATCACATATATGTGTTATATATGATTATTCTAAATAGTCTGATTATTCTAAATAGTCTGAATTGTTTCATTATTGTTTTTTATGTTCTCTTTTTACCCTGAAAATTTATGAGTGTCTACTTTGGTTTATTTGTTAGCATGTGGTTAATTTTCAGATAGATTTTGTATTTGGTATATGCTTCTCTGTTTTAGAATATAGAATGCTACTGTCTGTACTTCCTTTCTACCCATTGTCTCAAGTGCATTCCAATTAGTAGTGTGCATTTATTCCTTCTTAAAACCTCCCTTGCAGATATTACCAACATGATGAAATCAATGGTCAATTACTTCTTCTTGCCTTACTCCAGTTCTCAGTAGTACTTGATACATTTTTGTCACTTTGTCCTTGAAACATTATCTTTTCTTGAAGATCAGCACATTAGTATCTCTTTGTTCTTTTAGGTAGTTATTTTCAGTCTCTTTTGCTGGTCATAAAATTTCCTCACATGATTTTAAGTACCACATGACTTTAATATGTTGATGACTCACAAATTTATATATCTAGCCATAAGTCTGCCCTTGACATCAGATTTTTCTGTCTGACTGCCTATTTGGTGTTTCCCTTTGCATATCTAACAGATACCTCACATTTTGTATGTCAAACTATATTCTTGATTTCCTTCTCCTGAGCACTTCCTCCATTCTTTTCCATGACAGTTCTATTCTTCTAGTTGTGAAAGTCACAAAACCTGATATCATTCTTATCTTTTATTATCCTCCCACAGCCATTAGCAAATCCTATCACCCTACTCTTCAACAGCATATATTAATATTACATTATTATTTCTT
Source organism: Hyaena hyaena (assembly GCF_003009895.1). Lineage (NCBI taxonomy): Eukaryota > Metazoa > Chordata > Mammalia > Carnivora > Hyaenidae > Hyaena > Hyaena hyaena. The sequence continues at coordinate 513,371 of NW_024081713.1, read as the reverse complement.
TGATGAGCAATTTACAATTCTAGGATTTTTGGGGAAGTGATTTCATGTTTAAAGCCTTCTTTACGTATTAGGGAAAAAATGTACATTCTTTTTATAAAGCTCCATAAACTCACTGTTAAATCAATTTTGATTTGTCTTAATCATGCCAATCTCTACAACCAGGATGATCAACCAAGACCAGAGCCGGGAACTGAATAGTGATAGAATCCATGTTGCAAAATCTGGAGAAAGAACATTCTAGGCAAGGAGACCATAAATGCAGTGTTTCTCAGTTGACAATGAATTTAGCAATGTTGGGAAGACTGGGCCATTTTCATGAAAGTGTAACAACTTAGGGCAGAGTAAAGACAAATGATCTCTGAAATTTAAAGCATTATAGGTCATAAAAAGGGATTTCAAAAACATTTTTAATGGGTATAGAATCCTAGGTTGAGAGAGTGTTTCTTGTTGCTGTTGATCGTTTCTGTCAAGATTAAAGATGTTATTACACAGACTTCTGGCTTACATCACCTTCAGTAATACATCTGTAGTCATTCTTGTCTTTGTTCTTCAGTAGCGAATGTGTCTTTTTTTTTTTTTCCAACTTCTTTAATAATTTTGCCTTTATCACTAATTTTCAGCAATATTATTGAAATACACCTAGATCACAATTTCCTTCATGTCTTCTACCTTGAGTTCATTGAGTTTCCTATATCTGTAAGATTATAGTTCACATTAGATTTGAAAAATTCTTGGCTGTTATATCTTCAAAATTATTTTTTGCCCTCCTTTCTCTGTTTTATGTGAGACTTACACAGGTACTTAATTTTATTCCACAATAACTGATACCCTGTTAATTTTTTTTAATATTTCTTTATTTTGGATGGTTTCTATTGCTATGTGTTCAAGTATCTTTTTTCTGCATTATGAAAGCCATCATTAATCCCATAGAATGTGTTTTTCATTCAGACATGGTAATTTACATCTCTAGAAGTTTGATGTAGTCCTTTTTATATTTTTAATATCTCACATAATGCACATGTTTTACTGTAATTTTTAAATAATATGAGGAATATTTATAATAGATTTTTAATTTCTCAAGTTACCAAATTTGTCATCTAAGCCATTTGGAGTTTTAAGTTCTATTGGCTAACTTTACTCTTACTATGCATCACAATTGTTTTACTTCTTTATATGCTTGGTAATTTTTGACATCACCTGAATTTGTTTCCTAGAAAAGCCATTAAAAAGTTCCACAAATTGGGTTACTTAAGCCAGTTGGAATTCTATACAAGTCCCTGTAGCTCTATATGCTAGAAGTCTAAAGTCTTGGTATTGGATGGTTATGTTCCCTCCAGAGCTCTAGTGGAGTATCTTTCCTTGTCTGTTCCACCTTCTGGTAGTTCAAGGTGTTTTTTGCCTTATGGTAGCATAACTTCAATTTCTACCTCTGTGTTCACATGGCCATCTTCCCTTCATAAATCTCTATTGCCCAAATTCTTCTTATCCTATAAGAGTGTCAGTCATTGCATTAGGGCCTGTTTGGTTGTTTTTGTTTTTGTTTTTTTTTTTTTTTTTTATGTTTATTTTTCGAGGTATGGGGAGGGAGAGGGAGACACAGAATCTGAATGAAGCAGGCTCCAGACTCAAAGCCATCAGCACAGATCCTGACACAGGGCTCGAACTCATGAACTTTGAGATCATGACCTGAACCACAGTCAGACCCTTAATCAACTGAGCCTGAGGTACCCAGGCACCCTACATTAGGGCCTGCTTTAATGACCTCATTTTTAACTTGATTATGCCTAAGACTCTATTTCCAAATAAGGTTACATGAACAGATATTGCATTTAGGACTTCAGTGTATCTTTTGGAGGGTACAGTTCGATGCATAACAATGCCAGAGCTTGTGAATTTTACATTGTTGGGTGCTGGTATTTTGTTTGTTTGTTTGTTTTTGCATTTCTTTAAATAGTTTTGAGTTTTATTCTGAAATGTTGTAAAATTACCTAGTATCAGTTTGATCCCACCAAGTCTGCTTTCAATCTTTGCTAGGCAGGGCCAGCTCAGCCTCTGGTCTAGGGCTAACTTGGCCCCAAACTGAGATAATAGCCTTCTGAGTGCTCTATTTGATGTGAATTTTGAGACTGAATTTTTCACACTGACTGTAAACATGAACCAGCCTTCTATGAACTCTAGGGATTGTTTCATCAGATTCTTTGTGGTGATTCTTTCCACACACAGGAATTTCTTGCACATATGTACTGATACAGGCTCATTCCTCGAGAGAAATTTTCTTCTCAAACATGGGAGCTCTTTCTTCATCAATATTGTGTCTTTAGAATTCTGGCTACTGTCCTCCTGAACTCTGAACTCTGTTTCTACAACTGAGGGATACCATAGATTTCAGTTTGGTCCCCTGCCTGTGCTTTGACCTAGCAGTTTCCTCTAGGCATTGAGATGGAGCACTTGTAAGGCTCACAATTATTGTCTCCCTTCCTTTATGAATGAATGACATGTCTTTATTTTCCCAATGTCTAAAATTATTGTTTCATATATTCTATCTACTGTTTTAGTTATGAAAGGGGGAAAGGAAAATCTTCCCTTTTTACTAATCGTAGCTGGAAATAAAAGTCATAAAATGGAGTTGGGGTTATAAGTTAAGTAAATGGTTCCCTATTGTATGATTTTAAACCTGGGTATGTTATTATCAGATTTACTTCTTAATGTCATTCTTCTCAAAGAAGGGGATGAACTGAAGAAAGGATAGAGAGAAAAAAGGAAGACCAGCTAGTAGAGCATTGCTCTTGTGCAGTCTAGATAAGGTCATTGCTCGGACCAAATTTGCTGCAGGAGAGACAATGAAAAGGGATAGTTTGGGGATATAATTGGAGATGGATTTTACCAGACCTGCTGAGTGATCAGATGTGAGAGAAAATGAAATAAGGGTAATCAAGTATAATTTAGACATTTTTGCAAAGAAACTGGTGAATAATGATGTCATTTGTTGAATTGACAAGGAAAATGGTAAGTATAGAACTATGGAAAAGGTTTGTATTTTATTATTTACAATTTTTTTCTCCCAGCTAGGAAATTGAACCTAAACACTTTACTTTGATTAATTTTGTATATACTCTTACTTCTATTACTTATTTTTTCTATTCACTATTTTCGCTTCTCCATTTTTCTCCTTTACTGCCTTTTGCTATTTTTCTCTTTTATTCTCCTCTAATACCTCTGAAATTTTATCTTTTATTTATGCTCCACTAGAATTTATCCCTTAAACTTGTATTCTCCTATCACCATGAAAAATTAATCAATATCTACCGTGGGTCTCAGAGAGGTTTCTAAAACACACATCTGACCATGTTGGACTCTACATAGAATTCTTTAATAGTTCTCAGTGCCTCAGGATAAAATTCATTCCTACAATTTATCTTGTGTCAGAGCTTTGCTTCTTACAAATTTCATTCACTCTGCCTTCTGCAAGAACAGAACCTTCTTGTTACTTTTATAAAGTCCCACACCTAGGATGGTGGTTTTTTCTTTATTCTTTGGCATCTTGCTGTAGCAGAAGCTTTACATTCAATTCATTATTTCCTACAGTCAGGAACGGAAAAACCAGAGTGACTCAAATGGTATCAAATCAAGGACTTCAGGATTCCATGGCAATTGTATTATTGAATATGGAATAATGACAGCATTTTAGAAAATTCTTCTGAATATCAGCACAGACAATTGGTACATGAGTAAACTAATTATAGTATACATGGTAAATGACTAGAGAGTGTCTCTCTCCCATCACTTTCTCTTCTCTTCTTTGTGGAATGCTGTCCTTCTCTAAACTGTGTTTACCACACTGTAAGGTTTTCTGGTGGAGTGATCCCAGAAATGGGAAGAAAAGAAAGTAAACTGGGTACAGTTGAGGTAACAAAATTTTGTTTTACCTCTGATCACTTTTTTTTTTTTAGAACAAGAGAGGACACAAGTGAACAAGGGGCAGAAAGAAAGAGAGATTGTGAATCCCACAAAGGGCAGAGAGAGAGAACTGGGCTCATGTTTTACTTGAAGCAGGGCTCCTGCTCACATAGCACTGCTCACGCTCACCCAAAATGGGACTTATGCTTACCCAAAGGGGTACTAGCGCTCACCTGATGTAGGACTCAAATTCACAAACTGCTGAGATCACGACCTGAGCCAAAATCATATGCTTAATGACTGAGCCACCCAGGCACCCAATCACTTTTGTTTAAAATGAATGTTTGCCAAAGTTGTAACTAAGTGTCTTCTCCATTTCTAATATTTTAAAGACTTTATATAAATGAACAGCATGAAATACTTATTCTCCCACACAACAGTTTCAAGTGTGAGACTTAACAAAAATCCAGATCCTTGATAAACATCAAAAGGAAGTGTGAAATATATATACATATATATTATATATATATATATGTATTTTGATTTGGAAAATAGAAATCTACTGACTGGCTGGTTCAGTCAGTAGAACATGCAAATCTTGATATCAGGATTGTGAGTTTGAGCCCTACGTTGGGTTTAGAAATTACTTAAAAATAACATCTTTTAAAAAATAGAAACTCCTAAATGAAATTCCCAGAGAAGAGATAGTTTAAGGGGATTACAGAAAAGAGTTGAGGGCCCTCGGCATAAAGTAATGGGAAAAATGGTATTTGAAAAAATACCATGATGGGGTACATGGCTTAGTCTTAAAATGTTTAACATTTTTTTAAAATCTGTTCTCTGCTCTTAAATCCACAGTGGCTTTTCTTATGGTGAGGTGAAATAGGATGTTGCCACTGAAACACTGCTAACAATAATATAAATATAACTCAAAGACATTAATGCAGTTATTGTTCTTTCCTATTGACTTTGTATTTTCAGAAGCATGGGCTATTTTACTTATCATGCAACTTTCCAGGTTCGCTGTCTGGAAATAACTATGTCTGCAATTAAAAAACAAAAAGTGAAATTTATTATTGCTAACCTTGCTTGAAATAATGAGCTCTTGATTACTGTAGATCTTAATCACCTGTCATCTACACAATGCGATGTATCAGCCTAAACTACTAGTGGCAGTCACTTCTAGTGCCCTGTACAATAGCTATTCCCTTTGACTTGGATAATACTAAGAATAATATTAAAGTATTATGATGTTGTTGTGGATGTACGATACCCAAATAAAAACCCTTATTTGACATCCTCACTTACACTGGGTCCTCCCTTGAACATTGGCAGTCATGTACACATTGCTAGACAAACAAGGTGGAAGGATAAATCCCTGTGGAGAAGAAAATATTTTTCTATATAAAATACCAATGTTGTATTACCCTTCATATTTTCTTGTTCTTATAGCCTAGAATGTGCCTCCCAAGCCTATAGACATAGAAACAGACACCATAGTTTTACCATGAAGTTAAAATGAAATGTGGAGAAAAAGGTGATTACAGCATGGATCCTTTCTAGAAACATCCCTTTTACCTGGGGAACTCTAAGACTGTGAGTTCCTAGATATCCTTGGCCATGGCTGTGTGGTTCACTGTTGAATAATCTGTGCTTGCTGCAGTCCTTCTGTCAACAAATACTTTTTTTTTTTTTTCAGGAATTAGTTAGTGCTTCCCTACTTATACAGTTAGGATTGCCTTTAGCTGCACATAAGAGAAATTCCAGTGCAAGTTTCTTTTTTTCTCTCTGTAACAGGAAGTCTGGAGATGCTTAGGTATCCTGTCCTCTCCTGGAATGATTCTGACATATGTGCACATTGTTTCTCAAAGGACCCAAGAAATAGAAACCTTCAGTTCTTTCTCTGTTCTATCTAGAAGCTTAAGGATATAGGACCCAGACATCTAAAATTCTCTTAACTTTCCCTTTATGGATACAAGATGACTGCTGACATCCAACTCTCATGTCAGTATTACAAAGAAGAAGAAAGATTTAGTGGAAGGAAGAGTGGCACTAGCAGACTTCTGTTAACATTACATTGATGACACTTGTGTGAAAAGGAAAGCCCTAGCTGCAAGGGAGCCTGGGAGGAAAGGCTTGGCTTTCCAGTCTCTACAATAGAAAGAAAGCAAGCAAGAAGGAAAATTGGAAAGGAATATTAAATAAGCCAGCCTAAAATATCTACCACCTTTGCTTTGAGGATTGAATTCAGTACTTCTTGTGAGTTTGGGAGGAGTCAGTCATTTGTTTTTCGTACCTTTTTAGTACCTGTAAACCTAAAGGCAGGAAGCTGGCTGAAAAATGTATTCAACTGAAAATGCAGGCCACTTTTTTTTTTTTTTTTTATCAAAAGGATGCATGACTCAGATGGTGGTGTCAAAAATGTAAACTGCAAGTGAGAACCATATGAAAATCACAACCAAAGAGCTGTTCTTACAGAAACTGGGAATATGTACCCAGATGGTTTTTAGTATGGCTATAGACTAGTAACTGCTATAGATGTAGTATCATATAGTATGATACTCTATATGGAGTATGACTATAATTTCTACATAAATAAAATATAGATATCTATATCTACTCTTTGAACCACTATGTGCACTGTAGTTACCTATCCCTGTTTTCTCACTGTGTGTCAATATGTGAGAGGCAGATAACTTCTCTCTTTAGTTCACAAGTCCTCAGATCAAAAGTAACCATACTTGAGAAGTACAGGACTGTTCCTGAGGAGCCTTATCCTAATTTAGATGATGTGATAATTGCTTCATTGTAGTAGACAAGTTCTGCATATGGAAAAAAAGGAAATTACTGTGATTGGAGGGTGGAATTTGGCATAATGCATATTCCAAAAAGGGTCACAACAATATTCTTCATACTTTGAAGTCTGTAATATAACTTCCCAATACACCCTCAAAAAGTGGGCTCTATGTTCCATCCCCGTGAAACTGGTAGGCTTTGAGAATGCTTTGACAAGTAGAACACAGTATGTATTATATACTGTGTCGATTGAGGTATGAGCTGTGTAAGGAATTGAGTTGTGTCCTCCAAAATTGATATGCCAAAGTCCTGTTCTCCAAAACCTCAGAATATAACCTTATTTGGATAGTCTTTACAGATGTAGTCAAGTTAAAATGAGGTCATTAGGGTGAATCCTTACCCAATATAAAATTAGATTGAGTCCTTATAAAAAAAGAGAAAATAAAGACACAGAGATAAACACATACAGAGAGATGATGTGAAGACAAAGGACTGAAGTGATTCATTTACATCACCAAGCCAAAGAATGCCTGAGGCTACAAAAAGCTGGGATAGAGTCACAAAACCACCTTTACACAGAGCATGGTGTTGTCAAAACCTTGATTTGGTACTTCAGGTATCATAAATGGGAGAGAAAATTCTGTTCCTTTAAGCCAACCAGTATGTGATACTTTGTGGCAGCCCTTCAAAACTAATGCAAGCGCTTAGTTGATTTGAAAGGTTCTGTGGTCTCCCTCTTTGTGCGTTGTTTTCGAGGATCCTGACTCTCAGAACTATACCACTTGCTTTAAGAACTCGAAGCCATATGGATAGACCACATGAAGGCATTCTCATTGACGGCAACATCAATTACCAGCCATGCAAATGAGCCCTTTGGATTTCCAATATAGTAGGGACTTCAGATAACCAATTATCACCTGACTGCAACTACATGAGACTCCAAGTGAGAACTATACAACTAAGCCTGGTCAATCCACAGAACTATCATATGTAGTAATAAACTTATTTAAGTCACTGAATCTTGGAATGGCTTACTCTAAAATAATAGATAATGAGAACTGTAAGCTTGATACTAAACTTCTAAAATTTTCTCAGTTCTCACTTTAAATATGATGCTATATATTTTTTAAATGTTTATTTTGAGAGTGGGGGGAGCACACAGGAGGGACAGAGAGAGAGGGAGAGAGAGAATCTCAAGCAAGTTCTACACTGTCAGATCTCACACATCATGAGATCATGACCTGAGCCAAAATGAAGAGTCAAATGCTTAACCAACTGAGCCACCTAGGCACCCCTACAATGTTGTACCTTTAAATATCTAGGTAGTATTACTGTTTATCAAGGCAAATTGTATTAGAGTCCATGGGTATGGTAAGAAAGAAATTTTCCAGACAACATGGTTGTCTATGTAGAAAATCCTAAAGAATTGACAACAAAAATCCCTTAAACTAGGAACTGATATTAGCAAGGTTATAGGGTATAAGGTCAATCTACCAAAATCAATTATTTTCCTATGTACCAATAATGAACAAATAGAATTTGAAATTAAAACATAATATTGTTTACATTAGCATTCCAAAAATGAAATTGTTACCTATTTCATTCATATCTAACAAAATATATACAAGATCTATATGAGAAAAACTACAAAACTCTAATGAATGAAATCAAAGAAGAACTAAATAAGTGGAGAAATATTCCATAATCATGCATATGAAGACTCAGTATTATCAAGATGACAGTTCTTCCAAAATTGATCATTCAAAGCAATTCCAGTCAAAATCCAAGCAACTTATTTTATTGATATTGATGAACTGATTCTAACATTCATATGGAGAGGCAAAAGATCCAGAATAACCAGCACAGTATTAAAGAAGAAAATTGGAGGACTGCTACCTAAGTACAAAACTTACTATAAAGCCATAGTAACCAAAACAGTGTGGTATTAGTGAAAGAATGGACACATAGATCAATGGACAGAATAGAGAAAATGTGTGTGTGTGTGTGTGTGTGTGTATTCCTTAGAATCTTATTCCTTTAAAAAGGAGCAAAGGTTTGGGGTGATTGGGTGGCTCAGTCTTTTAAGTATCAAACTCTTGGTTTTGGCTCAAATCATGACCTTATGGTTCATGAGTTCGAGCCCTGCTTGGGATTCTTTCTCTCCCTCAGTTGGTGCCTTGTGTATGCGTGCTCTCTCTCTCCTCTCTCTCTCTCTCTCTCTCTCTCTCTCTCTCTCTCTTTGTCTCTCTCTCCAAATAAACTTTTTTTTTTAAAAAGGAGCAAAGGCAATAAAATGGAGCAAAGATAGTCTTTTCAATAAATGGTACTGGAACAACTGGACATTCACATGCACAAAAAGTAAATTAATAAATCTAGACACAGAATTTACTCCCTTCACAAAAATTAACTCAGATGCATCACAGACTTAAACGTAAAATACAAAGCTTTCGAATTCCTGGAAGATAACATAGAAGAAAACACAGATGACCTTGGATATAATGATGCCTTTTTATATACAACACCAAAGACACAATCCATGAAAGAAATAATTGATAAGTGGGACTTCATTAAAATTAAAAACTTCTGGTTTGCTCAAGACAGTATCAAGACAATTAGAACACAAGTCACAGACTAAAAGAATACTAAAATATTTGTAAGAACATGTGTGATAAAGGATTATTATCCAAAATCTACAAAGAGCTCTTAAAGCTCCACTATAAAAAAAACAAAACAAACAAAAAACCACCTGATTAAAAAATAGTCCAAAGACCTTAACAGGCACCTCATCAAAGATACACAAGTAGCAAGTAAGCATATGAGAAGATGTTCCACATTATATGTTATCATGGAAATGCAGATTAAAGCAACAAAGAACAACCACTGCACACACATTGGAACGGTCAAAATATGGAACACTAACAACATCACATACTGATGAGGATGTAGAGTAACAGGAACTCTCATACATTGTTGGAAACAAGATGGTATAACAACTTTGGATGACAGTTTGAAAGTTTCATATAAAACTAAACATACTCTTGCAGTATGGTCCAACAACTTTTCTCCTTGGTATTTACCTAAAGGAGTTGAAAACGTATGCACAAAAGCCTTTACATGCATGTTTATAGCAACATTATTCATAATTGCCAGAACTTGGAAGAAACCAAGATGACCTTTAGTAGATGAATAGATAAATAGACTGTGGTATGCTCAGATGATGGACTATTATTAAGCATTAAAAAGCAATGAGTTTTCAAGCCATGAAAAGATATAGAGGAGCTTTAAATGTATATTGCTAAGTGAAAGGAGCCAATCTGAAAATGTTTACATATTTCATGATTCCAACTTCATAATATTCCAGAAGACTCTGGAGACGACAAGATCAGTGATTTCCAAGGGGTCAAAGGTAGAAGAGGTTAATAGGGTACAGAGGATTTTGGGGGCAGTAAAAATGCTTTTTTATATGATGGATATATATAAATGATATTATATATGATGGATACCTGTCATTATACTTTTATCTAAAACCACAGAATGGACAACACCAGGAGTGAACTGTAATATAAACTATGAACTTTGGGTGATTATGGTTTGTCAATGTAGGTAAAAGATGCACCACTCTGGTAAGTGATGCTGATAATAGGAGAGGCTGTGTATGTGTGGAGGCAGAAAGTATCTAAGCTTCTCTCAATTTTGTTGTAAACCAGTACTGCTCTAAAACAATAATGTCTTTTTAAAAAAAGGGAAGAAAGAATGTTTCCTAATTTTTCACCACAGACAGTTCAGCCAGGATTTTCAACAGTTTGCATTTTAGTTGTTGTTTTAAATAGTGGATTTTGAAGAGTCTAGCTTGAATAGATTAAGTAATTGGAAAACAAGGCAGCAGTAAATACAACTCAGTCATTCCTCCTGGATAAAAATATATTACAATGTCTACAGAGGTGTCTAGAATGATTACACTGGTCACTTGCTGCCCTTCACATATCATTATCTGACTAAAACCATCATTGGCACGATCAGAACCATACCTTAATTTTTTGTACCTGGTAAACAGGTCTTTCCTTGCCACATTCTTGTCAAGTGATGCCAGTTAGTGGCACCGTGTATCAACCTTCCATGCTAGGTTTGCTCAATTTAATCTTTCTTTGGACTAAAATTACAATCATTTGTAATTTTTGATGTAATAATTCCATCATACAGTTATATCCTTTATGCTCATTAATATTTTCCTACAAACCTGTGGTCACTTTGATCAAGCAAAGATACCAGGACCCAGCAAGTTACTCTCTCTGTTTTTAGAGGAAAGTAGTTTAAGCATGAAAATACATTTTTTCAAAAGTACAAGTCATAATGACAAATGAGAAATTTAGGTTCTTCTGTGTCTGGAGAGAATCTATAGTGCAGTTTTACTCCCAAATAATATCTTTTGTACCATTTTCATTTTAGGCAAACTACTAAAGGAATTGATCTCCCAACTTCATGCACTGATTTTTCAAAATAATACTAAAAGTTCTACAACCATTATATTTTACATAGTGATTTAACATACAAAAAAGTACAAGATTTTTGTACATACAATAGCATATAATATAAAAATATCTCAGCATGGATGCCTTTATTTATGTTAATTCTTCTGAATTAAGTATTTCTGTGCTCTCCAATATCTGATAACCTAAATCATAACTCATTCTCAACACCAAATCCTTAGACTAATTTTCAATTCCAGTTGAAGTCTCTTTTTTATTCACCCCACTAAGATGAATCATACCAGTTGGTACTTATCTCCTCTTATCTTGGAGCTCTCTTGAGTTTGCCATGAATTTTAATTATTGATTTACAGTACTCCACTCATAGACTATAAATTCTATATATTTGGGATGTTAAGGGCCTAATTGATTTCCGATTTCTTACATTTTTATTGAGTGAATGACAGGTTGTGAAGAAAAACCCTCACTGAAAATTTTGAAGTCCATAAATTTAGAAATAGCAAAAACATTAGCAAAGTCAACATTTAATTTTCCTCAGAGTGCATACTAGGTAGATGAAAGAAACTAAGCACTGACCAATAAATATAAGGATACTATTTTAATAGCCTAACACTTTGTTAGGCTATTAAAATAGCCCACCTGTCTGTCCCCAAGAGGATGATAAATAATTGTGATATGTTTATGCCATGGAATACTACACAGCAATGAAAAATGCATGTAATCATAGAGATGACTATCAAAACCATCTTCAGTGAAAGACGACTGACACACCAAAAGGTACATACTGTATAGTTACATTTTTAAAATATTCAAAAGCAGTCAAAACAAATTTATGGCGATAAAAGTTGAAAGAACCCTTAGAGCAACAAATATATAATAATCATCCCTTTGATAGTCATATATAAGACATTTATAAAAACTGACCTTATAGATTCCACATGAGAAAATGAATTGTATAATAATATATTCTTCATTAAGCAGGAGTATATATATATATATTTTCTGAATGTAATGTACATAATTAGAACCAATAATTAAAAGATAATTTCATGTTTATTATTATATTTTTAGATTAGATAAGATAGATGATATATTTATTCAGAAAGATCACACTGTTAAATAACCCATAAGTTAATAAGTACATTAAATTGACGTTAGAAATCAAAAAGGAAGTTTTTAAGTATTTAGAAATAAATGACAATGAATATTGTCTGCATATCAGAATATGGGAGACTTAGAACACTAGAAATTAAAGACAAGTAGACCAGAATAGCTAGAAAGGACACATCTCCTCAAAAGGGAGTTGCTACTACTTAATTCCAGAAGATTCTTGTCTAGTGTGGCCCCCATGCTACCAGAGTTTTCAATTTTTTTTTTTTTTAGGGTAGCATGAGAGAATAATTTTACATAAAACCTTCCAAGTCATATGTGTTGGAAATCATCTTTTTGGAAAACTATGTGAGACAAGCAAAAGACAAGAGAGATGCCTGTCTGCAAACTCGATGCTCACAAGCAGTGGTCCTCAGAGTGGGGTCTCTAGTACAATCACATGAGTATCATGAGCGAACCTGTGAGGAAGGCAGATTCCCAGGCCGCATCACAACCGCTGGAAACTCTCTGGGTAGGTCCCAGCAATCTTCCTTAAGCAGGCTATCCAGATGATTCTTGTGCACCTGCGGGTTTGAGAAACAGTACCTCAGAGGCCTGGGAAGTTTAACTGTGACTTCCCATCTTCCCAGTTTAGCTAAAACAAATTCATTTGTACCTTACGAATACCTCACCATGGTTCTCTTCTTTCCATAGCATCAAATTTGGCATCACCCAAAAGGAAACCATTTGTTAGCTTTTGAAAGCAAAGACTTGAGCATTTATGAATACAGATTCAACACACTGGAGAAAAAGAACTAAATTTGTTTTTTTTCTTTTTTTTTTTTAAATTGTTTTTAATGTTTATTTATCTTTGAGAGAAAGAGACAGAGCACAAGTGGGGGGGAGGGGGCGAGAGAGAGAGAGGAAGACACAGGATCGGAAGCAGGCTCCAGACTCTGAGCTGTCAGCACAGAGCTGGTGGCAGGGCTGGGGGCAGGGAGACTCAAACCCACAAACCATGAGATCATGACCTGAACCCACAAACCACGAGATCATGACCTGAACCAAACTCAGTTGTTTAACTAACTGAGACACCCAGGGACCCCATAAATTTGTTTTTAATTGAAAAAAAACTATCTTTGTCATATGGCCTTTATCTTTTGAAAGGTAACTGGTACATAGGATTGCACGTACTCAATGGGGTCCTCAAAGTTCCTGTGCCAGTTTTACTGAACTAAAAGTCCTGGGTTTTTCCCCTTAAGGGAAAAAAGGAATACAGGAGACTCCACCTGTTAAAGTAGGTCCTTACTTGAATAGAAAAACAGAACAAAACCAGGAAGGTAGAGAGAGATGCTTGTGGGAAGCAAGCTCCCATGCAGTGTGCTCCAAAATTGCACATGTTCTGACTAGGATTTGTGGCTATCGATCTTTCCAAAAAAAAAAAAAAAAAGATTGTGTTTTTTCTCATAACTTCTGGCTATGTTTGTTTGTTTTCTACAGAAATCCCAAGTCCTACAAAGCCCAAGTCCTAACAAGGCAGCAAAGAGCCAAATAAACCTAATAAAAACTAGACATCTAATTTTCTACTAAATGATGTTATAGTGAATAATTAAATACAGTTTGATTGTTTTCTGAGTTGTATCAGTGGTGCTTCAGGGAAACAGAGTTTTGTGTTATATGCCACTTGGGTTTGTTCTGCAAATAGCCAGTTGAATATTGATAGTCAAAAATAGAATCTGTCTCCTGTGACATGTGACACAAACCTTCCAGGACTCAAACACAATATCTATCACTAAATTGCAAAGAAAACAGAAAGCAAAGACAAAAATACTTTTATTTTTATCCTTTATGTCACTTTAATCCTATCTAAAGTTAAGCATAGACCAAAGTGAATGAAGTCAGTTGACTTTTTTGCAAAATATATTACCCATCTGACTCACTGAAGTTTGAAATTCACCAAATAAGCTTTGTTTTATAAGTTTAATATAGCCCTGCACCCCTTCACTGGTCTCACTTTAATTAATTGAATTCCATGACTCATTTATGATTGAGTTGAACTCACTTGAGACAGTGGGTTTGGTTAGAGTGTTACCAGGAAGATAATCACCTTCTTGAAGGTGTGCGACCACAGTATTGAGGAAAGGTGGGCATGAGAGGAGTTGGGCTCATCTAACTCTTGATTTCAGCTCAGGTCACGATCTCATGATTTGTGGGTTCCAGCAGTACTGAGTGTTTAGCCTGCTTGGGATTCTCTCCCTCTCCCTCTCCGTCCCTCTCTCTCTGCCCTGCCCACATTCACTCTCTCTGTCTCTAACTCAAAAAGAAAATAAACTTTAAAAACAGAACACAAAAAGCATAAAGCCAAATATTTTTAATAAAAACAGTTTTGACTTATATATACCTTTGACTTATAAACATGCTAAGAATCACATTTCCACCCATTGGGCAATTTCTGAAAGTATCCAAGAAGCAAGTTCTAGCCAGCTCAACATTGATGGGTTCTGCTAGTTGTTTTTCTACTATTGAAGCTTGTGAGTACACAGGAGAAGAAACAGACCTAATAATACCTAATTCTTCATTGACCTCATGAAGGCAACTTAAGCTAGTGATTGAAAGACAAAATCTGTATACATGAATCTTATTTTAACTCATAATTTAAATTATTATTTAAGTAAGAAAATGCACAAATATATAATTAAAAGAAGATATTTAATCAAGAGGACAAAACTGGGAAATTACAGCCAAAGCGAGAGTGCTTGAGTCAGACCATGTGTTCATAAGTTGTACTAGTTATTTGTGAATGACCAAATCTGTTATGTATTCTCTGTGTCTCCATTCCCTCGTTTTTACATGGAAATAACAGCAGTAACCATGCCTCAAATTATTTTGTGATGATTAAAGGAGATAATGTTTGTAACAGCCTCTAGAATATAATATGTTTGAAATGAACCTCAATTGGAGATTGGCAGGTGGCAGTGAGTTTCAATTATCAATCAATCATTGGAGAGTGGAACAATCCAGAATAACTTCCTGGAACAAGTGATACTTGAAACAGAATTAGAGGGAATAGGAGGTTTGGACTAATGAGGAAGTGGAGGGAGGAGATGATGCACAAAGGTGGCATCTGGTGACAAGCATGTATGAAAAGACCATATGATTCCCAGTGGAATGTCTGCCTCCTTTCTTTCTCAACGTTTTAAATTTCTAAACATTTTAGTTGGAAACTAAACTAGCCGGGTTTTGAGGGGAGACAGGAAAGTTGATCCCCCTTTCATCTTTGAAGGGATTTTGTTTGGCATCTTTACAAGGGTGATGTTTCACCCTGTTGGCAACAGAACACATCTGGACACTCTGCCATCAAATAAACTCGGCTCTGGGATCTGGCACGTCTTAGCTAGGCGACTCAGCAAATTGCTTGGCGTCTCTGTGCCTCAGTTTGCTGGTATGTCATAGGGAGAGAAGTATAGCCTCTCAGAAGAGCTCAGAGAATGACTCGTGTAGTCCAATAACTAAGATAATGTAATTGACCCTTAGTAACTTTTCAGTACATGTTACTGTTTTATTTTTATTTGCATTATTCATATCTCAGTGCATGAACTGTTGAATCTCCTTGGATCCAAGCATCGCATAAAATGTCAAGCCCAATGATATTTTTATTCCCAGGGTAGCTGAATTGAACGGGGACATGTGACACAAAAAGAGACTCAGGTCCTATATGGACATCTGTTCTCTTTTGGAATAACTACCCAGTCAGTTGTTGGCAGCTACCCAGTCTGGTAATTCACTATTTTGCAAGCTGGATTACAGTGACAGGGCTAATGTTGCATTATACATTAAATTTGGAGCAGACCCACATGTTTTTTTTTCTTTTTCAGTCTTTAATACGTATGTGTCCTAATTGATTTTCACGTAAATGGAGTTGTAATGCTTCTATTATCCTAGCTAAGCTCTTCCTGAATAAAAAATGGAGGACCCAGTTTGCAAGATTTAATAACGTTACTATTTAAGTATTTTAAACCATAAAGAAATGAAGTGCTTAACAGCATAGGTTCCATGGGGAGCCGACTCTGAGGGAAAGATAGGCATGCAGGAAGTTTATTAGGGGTGCTTCGGGAATGATCACCTGAGAAGGCTAGAGATGAGAAGGGATCAGGACTACTCAAGGACAGAAGATGGGCCACACCAATAAACTATTGTTTTTGTGCCAGAGTCTTTGCTTGTCCACAAGCAATGTTGTGGCAGGACCGGCCCTTGTGGTTCTTATCATTACAGGACTCCCTCAGCAATAACCAGCAGGAAACTTTGGGGAAAAAATAAAGCATTTATTACTTACAGGACCTGGAAATTACACAGCACAGCTGGGGTCACACAACAAAGTTGTGGGTAAAGAGCAGAGAGAGCCGCAGTCTCGGTGTTCTGCCTGCCCTGAGGTCCAGGGGGAGAGGCTAGGGTTTCTTTATTAGTACATTTAAAACATAAGCACCAAAATATAAAGCACTCAAAGACAGAAAACAGGCAGCCTAAAGGGTCAGTCATAGAAGCTGACCAAGATCTCTGAAAGAAAGAAGCCTGGGGGTTACAGTTGTGGTGGGTGGGTAGCCTGGCTCTTTATAGTCTTGTGGCTGCCAACGTGCTTATTGGAGACAGAGGTCTTTGCAATAGTGGTTGCCTTAGCAAAGCTTCAGTTGGGCACTTGCATTACAAAAAGAAAAGACAACTGTCAAGGCTTACACTGTAGCAATCCTTAAACCCAAACTGTCTTTCAAATTTCCTCCTGAGGGAGTCTGGAGACAGGCTTTTTTGCCTCTGGGATATTGACTAGTCCTTTTGTATGGCCCGTCCCTGGAGATGGGGTCTTGCCTTGGGGAAGGCAACTTTCCTCAGCCAAACAATTCCAAAAGGTAGCTCGGAGTTCAAGGCTTCCAGACTACACTTCCCACTGCTGGGGGAATGAAGCCCACATTTCTATGGAGGAATTTCCCCAGCCTATCCCATAAGAGCCTAGGATGCATCACAGGGTGAAAAGGAAAACAAATATATCTATATCTAGTCTCATGTATATGGACATATGTATGTGTGTATATACAAACACAAACATGCACACATATGTATTTTATATAAATACTGATATTTCTTTTAGCAGGAGTTTGATCATTAGCAGGGCCTGCAATACTATAAAGTATTCCGATTGTATGTTTATTTTCTAACTAAAATGAGAAATCTTGATCAATTAATTAGCATAGAAATAAATGAATGTTAAGAAGAGTCAAGGGCCACCGCTACACTGTGTCTTTATTACTCTTATCACTCTTAATAGACTAAGAAATATTTCTAATTCCCGTAAGAACTGTGTTTGGGGTTTTTTCCACTATTCTGCTACCATCTGGCCCTGGTTCACCTTACCTGTAAGAAAAGTAAAGGAAAAGAAAGGAGAAGGGAAGGGAGAGGGAGAAGAGAGAAGGGGTGGGGGAGGAAAGAAGAGGAAAAAGGAAAAAATTAGCCAGAGACATATTGAACTACTTCTGAAGGATTTAACACAAGTATGTTAAACTCCGTGTCTACCCACATGACAGCAACAAAAAGAAATTAAGACTGACTTATTCTGGAAGAGTGGAGAGATACTTTGATTATATAGCAAACTGAGCTTTCTGGAAGTGGGAAAGTTAAGGGTAGATTTAGGAGAACTCACCAGGCTCCATGGACAGGCTATGACACCATATTATAAAGGCACAGCAAGCTCAGGTCTAATTCAGACAGCCATCGAT
This sequence comes from Hyaena hyaena, assembly GCF_003009895.1. NCBI lineage: Eukaryota > Metazoa > Chordata > Mammalia > Carnivora > Hyaenidae > Hyaena > Hyaena hyaena. The sequence continues at coordinate 495,337 of NW_024081713.1, read as the reverse complement.
ACCACAGGGTGCAACATGGCCATGGGGGTATTGAAGCAGCAATCCAGTTTGGATGCCAGGCAGGGTTTCTGACAGAGTATGGAGGGTTTGCCTCCGTGACAGTACTGTGGGGATTACATCATGACTGGAAATTGATGGGCAAGGCAATTTAAGTTTCCTTGTTCTTCTTTCTCTTGGTTTCAGTCTTCAAAGATGTAGTAGCCCAGGAAAGATGGCTGATTTTAAATGTGTACCTTTGGGAGGGGGTTTTGGCAGGAGGTATTGATGCCCTAGAAGTAGTGGTCATCCCAGGGAACCAGGAAAGAAGAATCTGGGTGATGGGATTTTTTTAACGAAGGTAAGAACTAGAGATAAATGAGAATAAATTTACAGAAAACAGAGACTTTTCAGACAGAAAACAAAAAATTGCAAAAAGAAGCAAAGTCATTGTATTTGTTCATGCACTAGGTGTCTGGGTATGCTAGGCAGTCCTCTTTAAATTTTAGTTTGTTTAGGATCTCTAACTCATACTGTCATTTAAAATGATAATAGCCTTTTTAAGGACAATACTGACTCTGTGTGCTCTACCATCTCTAATAATTTCAGTCATTTGCAAGTGAAGTTAGGCTAATTGTGGAAGGTTCTTTGACAAGATGGAAAAATAATCCTCATGTGAGCAACTTTGAATGAAAGTTCATATGTGAAGGCAGACATCATGACCCCTGAATATATTCAAATGATCGCTCATGTCCTTATTCTTGTCTGTCCTTTTCTTCGCCTAAAAAGCAAACCATCTTTTTTATTTTTTAAGCTCTTTTGTGGACCCAAGAATCAGATCAACAATTTATGTAGTAATTTCTTTTCTTACGGTTGTGCTGCGTTTGACAAAAACAGGGGAAAGTTCTTTGTGGTATGTTTCAAGTTATAAATGCTCAAAAGTATTTGAGACGAAGAGAAACAGAGCATGAGGGAGGGAGGGGCAGAGAGAGAGGGAGACGCAGAATCTGAACCAGGCTCCCGGCTCCGAACTGTCAGCACAGAGCCGGATGAGTGGCTCAAACCCACAAACCGTGAGATCACGACCTGAGCCAAAGCCAGAGGCTCAACCAACTGAACTACCCAGGCACCTGTCACAAGTATAAGCTTTTAGACAACAGGAAAATGCTGGTTTTGGTTGATTCTTGTCCTGTGTTGTTGTTTGTTTTTTTTTTTTTGAATTTTCTAATGAAAAAGAATTTTAATGATTAAAATTTTTAATGTTTATATATTTTTGAATTTTCACCTATGAACAACAACATAAGTGGTTTCCTAAGCAGCACAACTGTGTTTTTCAGAGGCAAAGAAAAAATAATGACATTTTCTCCATGTAATAGTAGCTTGTACTCAGCCATTTACCCTTACTTTTGTGGATACATCTATAATCAGTTTTAGTGAGCCCTTGGATCTCTCTGTGTTTCAACGCAAATGTAAGATCTTTTATCCCTTCAGGCCGAAACAGTGCCATTTATCATACAGTGAAACACTGTACTGTGAGGGTGGTTTTAGTTTAGCCTTTTCTCACCTTTTAACCTCCCAGCTTGAAACATGCCCATTTATCATTAAGAGGAACATTGCCCTGAGAGTAGGTTGAATTTAAAAGCGTTTTGTTCCTGAAGTAGCAGAGTCTCAAAACTTAATCACAGAGAAATGGAAGTCTGTAACAGAAGATTCTTATTTGAGGATTTGCCTCCATTTATGGGAGAACAAATTGCATCCTCCAACACTCTACCCCGTCTTCTGCTAATAGCTGGGTAAGTTCGTACCCATGCTGTTTGTTTAAGCACTTAACTATGGTGTAACCTCGCTGCAGTTGGGTTGGAACTGCTGCAGACCACAGGTTAAGGAAGGCATTAGGCAGAAAGTTTAAGGGCTTCTAAGCTCCAAATTATCTGTAGAAGAGAGTTGTGTATAATGAAGCAACAGAACTAAAACAGGAGTTAAGGGTCTTGAATTTGGAAAGGAGGGAAGAAATATTTCTGTAATCACCCTGGGTACCCAAAACCTCCTGTTGCTTAGAGAAGGCATCTTAGAACAAATGGTGCAGGACATTTGTGAGAGTCGGTGTACCCCTCCTAAAACCGTGCATTTTCAAGGAACTCTGCGATATCCAAGAGATGAAACAAGACTGAGGATAGTCTCCCTATAGTACACTAAAGGATATAGACATTTCCAAAAGTACTGGAATACCAAGAGCAGAGTGATTCTCCCTAATAGAAAGCTAAGTGAGAATTTTTAACGGGTGTGTGTCTTCCAAAAGAGTCATTTGGGTCAGTGGTTGTCAAAGCTTAGCAGACAACAGAATCACCTGGAGGGTCTGTTGAACAGAGCTCACTCATTCTGGGATGAGCAAGCTACCATTTTGTGAGCATCCCTATGGAGAGACTGTAGACTGACTGCATGCTCATCTGACCCTATGGAGAGACCGTAGCCTGACTGGATGCTCATCTGACCCTTGGAGCCAGAACCACCTGGCTAAGCCACTCCCAGATTCCAGATCCCCAGAGACTGTGTGAAGTAATAAACATGTGTTAAGATGATAGGTTTTAGCATATATTGCTACTCCAAATAGATAACTGGTACAGTAGTAAATTATGCTTGATATATAAAACTCCTAAGTTTGAGAAATTGTAGACAAAGACCTAAAATAAACTGCAATTAGAAGTGTAGCCCAAATCTATGGACTAACCAAAAACATGATCAGTGGGAAGTAACATTTCATGAATTAGAACATTGCCTGGGCTGGACTCGGAACACAAAAGGATCAGTGCCTCATCTAGACCAAAAGTGATGGGAAGAGAAGTTTCAAATGAGATTAGGTTGAAGCTATGAATCTAGCTCCTTCATGGTGGGGGGGGGGGTTCGGGGGGGGAGGGTTTCATCCATATACTGTTAAAATCTGAAAACTGACAGCATGTATAATTTTAATTTATAATTATCATATGCATATTTGTAAATGTGTATATTTAGTCTATAAAACTTGCATACATAAACATGTCAAATTCAAAATAGCTGTTTTTATAAACTTGCACGTATAATATTTCAGACATTAACTTCAATTATCCTCAAATGAATAGCTACCTCTGTGAGGCACCAATTGTGGTACCAATAAGCAATGGTGACAAACATGTTTCAAGTCATAAACCAATTCAGCATTTCGTAGAAGCTCCATGGGTCCCATGTTAGGAACTCCAACCCCACAACTAGACTTAATGTGGAGAATGTGATGGTTATTTATCAACAGCTATCTTGGGAATAGTGTAGGTAGAGTTTTGGTATTTCAATAGAGGAATCAAGCTGATGCTTGGAAATGGAATTTCTTTCCCAGAACAGATAAGAAGCACCTATAGATTTGGTTGCCCATTTGTTTTGGGGTGAGGCAAATTTAATGCAATTCAATTTATATCAGTTTTATTCCACAGAAACCCATGCCAATGAAATGACCCTTTAGTAAAAAGAATAGCATATTCTCCTTGAGATCTTGGATAGATTTTCTACAAATTTAAATGAATATCTGTACAAAATGTGGCCTCCTGTATGTAATATTACAACACGGTTTCTTGAGAATAAGTCAGACCAATATGCACTCAATAAAATAAAATAACAGCAGAGCCAAGTTCCTTCTTCCCTGACCTGATCATTATAGCCTATTTGTTCCTGTCACTTCAAATATCAGATCTAAGGTTAATGTAGAGACTGGCATTAAAAGGCAGGGTGATATATAGATGAAATGATTTCTGCTATGAAGTCAATTCTAAAACGTCACCCGTTTTCATACTCAGGAACTCATATCAACTTTGGTCTTCATAATTAATTTTAAGAATAAATCATACCTATTGTTTTTTCCAAATTTAAACCTAACAAATGTTTCAGCTGATTCTTCCCATTACCGAATTGATCTGAATTTAACTGCAATGTCAATCTTTGTATTTCATTTTATTTGAACGCTACCAATATACCATATAACCATTGAATGATGCTAATCGTAAATCAGATCTAAAGCCATGAGCATACTTTTATGACAATAATATAGATGTACTATTGTAAATCACCTGGAGATCGCCTTTAGTCAGAGAAGAAAGCCAGTGTGTGTTGCAGTGTACATGAATGAGAAAGAAAAAAAAAGACTGCAGATTTGGTGTTGGTTTTGTGGCCCAAACATTCCAGGACACAAATAGGAATGTGGAGCATTTGGGTTTAGGTTATGAAATTTACCTTGCAGAAGTTTTAACCCTAAATCTCGTATATCAGATTTCTAGATCTGTCATAACAAAGTACCACAAAGTCAGCAACAGAAATGTATTTCCTTGTAGCTCTAGACCCTGGAAGTCTGACATCGAGGTGTTGGTTCTTCCTGAGGGCTGTGAGGGAAACTCTGTTCCATGCCTCTCCCCTGGTTGCTGGTGGTTTTCTGGCAATCTTTGGCATTTCTTGGCTTGCAGAAGCATCAGTGGATGTCTGCCTTCATCTTCTCCCAGTGTCTGTGTCTTTGTGTCTAAATGTCACATTTTTTTAGGGACATCAGTCTTAGTGGATTAGGGTCTACCCTAATGACTTCATCTGCAACTACCCGATTTCCAAATAATGTTACATAACCAAGGGTTAGGACTTCAATATGTCAATTTGTGGACAGGGCACATAATTCAACCCGTAACATTGTACTCTCCAAGGTGGCCAGTTAAGTGCCAGTCTTATCTGAACTGGTTGATGTCAACATCTAAACTTGTTCTGAAACACAATATGAGGTCCCTGAGAAATTACTTAGCTTTGGAACAGAGAAAGGTGACTTATAACAGTCAAAGCGGGGACTCAGAAGTGCTAGCACAGCATCCAGCTCTTCCAGTACACAGGGCTTGTCAAGGTCTTAAATTTTCAAAGAAATTTGTCACAGGCCTAGTCCTACTTAAAAAATAAGCACTATGGTTAGTTTTTGAAAATGATCATACTTGAGGTGCCTGGGTGGCTCAGTAAGTTGAGCATCTGACTTCAGCTCAGGTCATGATCTCGTGGTTCATGGGTTCGAGCCCCACATCGGGCTCTGTGCTGACAGCTCAGAGCCTGGAGCCTGCAGCCTGCTTTACATTCTGTGTCTCCCCTCCTCATGCTCTGTCTCTTCTCTCTCTCTCTCAAAAATAAACAGACATTAAAACAATTAAAATGATCATACTCACTAGGAATACAGCCACGGTTAGTACCAAAGGGAGAATGCTTTCTTAATTCTGGATCCCATCTACTTGAGGAAACAGTATCCATTGATGAAAAGGAGAAAACTGACAAGATCAGCAAGGATATTACATTTTTCAAGAAAATTATGTGGTCATCCCATCTATGTTTTGAGGTATTTAGGAGTATCCAACACAGGGTTAAGATTTTCTTGGAAAATGTGTTGAGTCCTTTGAAGTCTCAAGGCAAAAGTAATTCAAAATCCCTACAAAGTAAACCCATTTATGGCCCAATTGCAATAAACAGCTTAAGCTTAGAGTTATTTTAGGTAAACTAGAATGTTATGATTTGCTCATAAACAAATGCCAATAAATATTCATGAGAAAACTTCGTTTCAGCAAGTAAGCTTTGCTGGTCTATCACCCAATATAAATCATATGTGAAATACATATCTTGTGTTACTTACCTAACTAGTTAAGGTAGCTTTCATAGAGAAACCCTACACATTATCCATAGATTTGGCTAAGGCTGAATGTCTTATTTGGCCCATGAGCCAGAAGAGCCACAGTCTTTTCAGATAGATTAAATTTCAGCATGCTCAGAATTTCCAGATGTATTTGCATTCAAGCTACCAAGACAAGAACTCAGACCAACAGAATACACAACTGCCAATGAGGAAAGCAAACCAGAGGGTCAGAAACTTAGCAAGTGACATAGAAGACATGAAAACCATTGCTAAATATTAAAGCAGATGTGGCTTATGCTATACATGGAAAATTTTTTTTTCTGTACTCTGTTGTGATAGGAATTATTTCCAGGACATGAACATTTCAGGCTCTTCCACATGATTGATAAAAAATTAGGTTGGGAAGTGTTCAGTGTGTGTGTGTGTGTGTGTGTGTGTGTGTGTGTGTGTGTGTGTGTGTGTGTTTTGGCTGACAAGAGTCAAAGCTAAGGTCAGTGTTCACCAAGAAGGATCACGGTCTTTGTACATTATAGGTAGAAGAGTACATACTTATGTGCTTACAGTGCCAATAGCACCTGGCTACACATGACTTTATTGTCTTGCTCAGAGCTCAGCTTCTCACTGGGTAAAAGAGGAAATGGTGAATGCTACCCTGATTCTAGCACCTCTTCTGCCTCTACCCTTACTATGACAGCTGTTCTGAGTGTCATTAGGCTTTGGATAAGCCAGATATAGTCCATTGTTATTTGGTAGAACTTACTGAGAAAAACTCTGCGTACGTCCTGATGTCAATGAACAGAAGGCAAGCTTGATAAATTTTAGGAGGGGGCTTACTTATCCTTAAAATCTAGGAAAACATGCCCGTGTAACTGAAGTCGTTTGACCTCCCAAAATACAACTGTCAGAATATAAAAGAATCATCAATTATGATTGTAAAGAGATAAAAAAGTGTTCACTATATTGATTATTCAGAATTTCTTCTGTGGTTCCATTTGTTTTTCCTGACAAATTATTGCTATAGAAAATTAGTAAGTTGTATTAGAAGGCTAAGGTGGTGACATGGTCTTCAGAGTTTGAGATGTGGAAAGTTGTGAGCCCATGTATGGTTTTATATGTCTAAAAACATAATCAAAGATTATGTTTCTTAACACATTTGTTTGCATTAAAATATTTCCCCCAAATCAGAAAGAACATATCCAGTAATATTGCTAAATAACAAAATATTCCTAACTTAACAACACCATTTTTACTATGCTCACAGATTCTTTGGTTCAATAATTTAGAAAGAACAAAGCAGAAATGATTTCTCTCTACTCTACAATATCTGGGGCCTGAACTGAAAAGAATTGAAACCTGGGTTGACTCAACATCAGGAGCATAGATTCATCTGAATGCTCTTTCACTCAGATGACTGGAACGTGGGATAAGAAAACTCAGATATGAAGATGTTAACCTGAAGTGCCTGCATGTACCTTCCCCATAGAGCTTGGCTTCCTCACAGCAATGTGGCCTCAAGGGAATCAAATTTCTTAACACGGTGGTTCAGGGCTTTAAGTGTGAAATGTTCCAGTAAGCAAAGCAAGAATTTGCATTGGTTTTTTTCTGACCAAAAGACAGAAGTTACTCTATCATTTCTACAGACTCTTATTGGTTATATGCAAATCAGTAGCCCACTCAAATCCAAGAGGAGAAGACAGAGACTATACTTCTTGATGAAAACAATGTCATGTAGAATTGGAAATATTTTTGATGGTCATCTTTGAAAAGTACAACCTGACACAAAAGGTTTTATTTTGTCCAAGTGAGTTATGAAACAAAATTATAGCTATAGATTACATGGTACCTTTCCTTTTAATTTTTTTGTGTTTATTTTTGAGAGAGACAGAGCATGAGCAGGGTAGGGGCAGGGAGAGATGGAGACACATATTCCAAAGCAGGCTCCAGGCTCTGAGCTGTCAGCAAAGAGCCCAATGCGAGGCTCAAATTCATGAACCACGAGATCATGACCTGAGCCAAAGTCAGACGCTTAACTGACTGAGCCACCCAGGTGCCCCTACATGGTAACTTTTACATGTGTAGTCAGCGCTCATTTACTAAACATCATATATTTAATGACCCCTGCACTAGGAATGATGTAGTTTTAATAAAATATAATGCATGGTCTGTGTTGTCATGGAGTGAACAACCGAATTAAGCATAAAAACCCAATTAAGGCTGTCGTATTCAAAACTTATTTTGGGGGTGCCTGGGTGGCTCAGTCGGTTAAGTGTCTGACACTTGATCACACAGCTCTTGAGTTCAAGCCCCATGTTGGGCTCTGCACTGACAACAGGGAGCCTGCTTGTAATTCATTCTCTCTCTCTCTCTCTCTCTGCTCCTCCTCCACTTTTGCCTGCTCACTCTTTCTCAAAATAAATAAATAAACATTTAAAAAATTATTTTGTTTCTTACAAACACTATACATATATATATATGGATATATACATATATATATATATATATATATAGTGAATCAGTGAGGGGGCTAAAATATATATATCAGTGAGGGGATTCAGAGAAAGATTATGTAGTTAGTGACAGTTCGTGGTAGACAGGCCTTCAATTGGGTTTGAAGAGGAGGAACCAATCCAATTTAACAAAGAGTCCTAGAATCGTATAAAGGCAAATAAGGCAAAATTGCTTCTCTCAAGGAAAAAAAAGATAAGACAACTGCACAAAATGGAAATAGAAAAGAAGAAGATATAAAATCTCAGTGAGAAAAATAGAAAAGGATTTATGAAGATAATACCATTTGAGATTAACTGGGAAAATGAAGAACATTTGAGATATACAAGAGGAACATAGAAGTTCATGATTTTCTAGATAGGGCTACTCAGAAATGCGTGTATACTCTAACGTGGCAAGAATATATAATGTGTTTAGTACAGAGTAGAAGATAAAACCAGAAAGAATAGGGTCATGAAGTTGTTCATTTTATACTTTTCTGAAGATTATGTATACACTGGCTGGCTAGTGCTTGCACATGAAGAGGAGGGTAGAGTGACCGGAGCTGAGTTTCAAGAAGCTAGCTCATTCTGTAAACAGTGAAGGACAGAGTAGAATAGAAAGAAGATGGCAGCAATGGGATCCATCCAAAATCCCATTCAGTTGTTGGAATTCTTATTTATTTTTAATACTAGTCAAGTCAGCTTCACCACCAGTAGTCGTGCATAGAAATGTTCCACAAAGCATCGTATTAGGAAAAAAAAAAGAGCTAACTGTTGAGAATTTTTTTCTCTCATACGTTCTTATTTCTTTTCTGATATTTCTTTAGTGGCTTAGAACAGATGTTAGTATCCATGTGCTTTGTAACTGGCATGGACTTTTATATTGAAGTCATTCACAACAAACAATATGTGTTGAAACATGTTGAGATTTTTACTTGATTTCTGTAGTCTTACTCTGCATGGTGGAATCACACTATTACCTCCGCTATCGTGGGTATCCTGTGTGACACAGGAACATCTGAGAAACTGAGTAAGGATCCCAGTTGTTCTGTATAGAGCTTGTTTGTGTGACTTGTCATGCATTTCTGCCCAGAGCCGCACCTACCCAGTCATGGGGGGCTTGGTTGGCTTCTCCTCCATATCTGACCTCGGGATCAGAGTTGGTCCTTCTTTTCCTGTTGCCAAGAAGAATTTATGGGCTTCACATTCCTCCTGGAGCCAGACCAGGCAGGGTTCCCTGGAATGGATCTGGGAAGAAAGAGGAAAAACAAATACCTAGGCTCCTAAGATTATGAAATATGACAAGGGAAAAAAAAAAAAAAAACCCAGCTTGCTCAGGACTGCACTTGCGCAAACTTAATGTCTCACCATCGATCACACATGGATGGCATTTCTCTCGCCCCGGTGGGAACAGTTGAAAGCCTCACCTGAGGGGAGGATGCACTGCCCAGAGACCTTCAATCCAGACTCCAGTCCAGCTGTTCACTGTGGGGCCTCACCAGCCAGAAGGGATGTTCTGGGGCACTGGGTGGCTCAGTCAGTTAAGCATTAGACTTCTGCTTAGGTCATGATCTCATGGCTCATGAGTTCAAGCCGCACGTCGGGCTCTGTGCTGACAGCCCAGAGCCTGGAGGCTGCTTCAGATTTTGTGTCTCCCTTTCTTCCCCTTTCCTGCTTATGCTCTCTTTCTTTCCCTCTCTCTCTCAAAAATAAATTAAAAACATTTAAAAAAAAAAGGAAAGTTGGATGTTTTGAGTACCCAATTTGATGTATTAACCCTTCTTTATTCTTCTCTATACTTCTCTCCTTCTTTGTTTAATTGTTTAAGTCCATATATTCCCTTTCCCTTACAATTGATAAAACTTCCTCTGTGAAACAAAGTGTAGCCATCATGAATTACTGTCATTCAAAACACCAATGTCATTCCACATATCAAATACAATAACTGAATACACAAGTATATTATAGATTATAGATTATTAGATTATAGATTATTACATGCATTTATGTGCATAATTATCTCGTATTACACAAGTATATGATAGATTATATTACATGCATTTATGTGCATAATTATCTTATATATTAAAGAATATAAATATATAAATATTTAAAATTAGTAAGTTTTATTTCTTCTGTATTTTTACATAAGGAGTAAATGTTGACACAAATTCTAGGATTTTCTTCCTGCACCCTACTGAATAATCTTTTAAACTCTCAACGTATGAACCTCCCTGTGGAGATCCCTGGTATAAACCCAGGAAGTAAAGCTGTTGAGAGTAGATGGCAAAGAAATGAATGAATGTGAAACAGGCAGAATGGAATTGGCATCTCACTGAATATGGCATTTTAGAAGTTCTTTTTGAGAACTCTCACAGGGAAATTTTATATTCTTCTTGTGGGATCTTGGCAATTTTTGCCATAAGCAACTACAGTTAACAATATAAACATCAAAAGTTTTATCTCGGTGCTCAAACATACTGCTGAAACACGTATGTATCCTCCTCAATACAAATCAAATTTTTGCACAATCCAAGACAATAGCCGCTAATCAGTGAATGCATCAGGTTCTAGAAGAAACTATTCAATATGAGGATGCAATTCTGGTAACAGAATATACACCTAATCAATGGGATTTTGTATAACTTCTACCATACTAAAGAATTACCTTTCAAAGAAGAAAAGATGCCAAAACATTTGTAGGAGACCCCACTTAAGCTAAGTGCTAAGTATGATTCCTTCGAACACTTTTCAGTACTCACCTTTTTCAGCTTATCCCATCCACATGATCAGCAGTCATTCTATTAGAAGACAAATGTGCCCATCAGATGGGTGCTAGAAGGAAAGCAGAAGAGCAAGATAAATGTCATCCATTTGTTTGGGCCAGTCTTCAGGCTTGGGGTTACAGTACATTCATGAGAGAATCTACAGTGGGAGACAGGACCCAGGAGGACAGGGGACCGGGCAGGGGAAAGGTGGTCTAGTATCAGGTGTCTCCCTGAAGTTAGTGACACAGAAGCTCTTTATACTGTACTGTCCTCCCTAATTCACCAAGGAGCTTCATAAATGTCAGAAATGATCTGTCTCCCTACTATTTTGCTCACTGCCCCAAATAGACTTTCTTAACACTGGCAGCTTTTCTTCCAGTCTTTCTTATCTCCTAGCCCCAGTTTTCATATAAGAATATCTAGCTAAAGCAACTGTTTTCTTTAGGGCCAAGGACTTTTCTTCTGTATAATCTCACTTGGGGACTGTTTAAATGTCCTCCTTTAATTTCTGCTCATTCTCATGTCTGTGATGTACATGTGGTCAGGATATTTTACCTTCTATTTTGTTTCAGACCATGGATCTTATTGATCTTGGACTCAGGTGTTATTGGCTTTTGCTTTTCTGAATGTTTTGTTTTGCAAATGTTGAAGCCACTACTTGCTTCCCCCACCCCAACCCAAATCTAGTGCTCTTTCTGATATTCTTCATTAAACGCCTTTTGTCTGACATAAGAAAATCTGTTCTATCCCTCTCCAAAGAGTTTTTCAAACATTACAGCTAGAAAAATTGAGTTCCTGTTTTTAAGACAGGAGTAGAAAAACTACAGCCCATAGGCCAAATCTGGTACAGTTTTTGTTTTTGTAAAGAAAGTTTTATTGGAACTTAACCAACACCTATTGTTTTATATATTGCCTATGGCTGCTTACATACAGCAGACTTGAGTAGTTGTGACAGAGACCAGATACCACACAAAGCCTACAATATTTACTATCTGGCTTTTTACAGCAAAAGTTTGCTGATCTCTGAATTAGGGGCCTACAGACACAAGACCATTTGCATAATACAAGTATATGATATTGACATTTTTAAGAAGGAGAGAGGAAGTAACAGTAACTAGGGAATCCTGCTTAATTTCTTGTCATTTGCACTCAATAAGCTCATGGTATGGAATATTTTTTTTAAATAAAATCTCACAATGCCTCAGAAGTTTGAATGCACCTTATCAGGATCCTAAATTCATGGGAAATTCTAAAATAAAAATTAAGATTTTTTTATAGCTTACTCTGAGGAAAAATTCAAATCTTCCTAAACAAAAGCATCTGAACCCCACAGTCTCTGATTCAAAACAAATCAAACCTTTCTTTTCCTTTCTTTTCTCTCTTTCTCTTTCTCCCTCCCTCCCTCCCTCCCTCCCTCCCTCCCTCCCTCCCTTCCTTCCTTCCTTCCTTCCTTCCTTCCTCCTTCCTTCCTTCCTTTCTTTAATTTCTTTCTCTCTCTCTCTCCCTTCCTTCCTTCCTTCTTCCTTCCCTTTCTTTCTTTCTCTTTCTTTCTCTTTCTATTCTTTCATGATGATGCCCATAAAATAAGAGGGGAAAAATCAGAATGGTCTGGATCAGACTGATGCTATTTATCAGGCTGGTTTTTCTCCCCCCTTCTCTAGAGCTAGATCATTTTTCTTCTGTTTTGATACCATAATTACTCTCATACTAAAGTTGTTGGGGTTTTTTTGTCCCCCATGTGGCTTTGAGAAATGAGACATTTATGAAAATACAAAAGACTGATTGTTCTGCACAATGCAGACAACTTCCTAGCTCTTTCCCATATAATTGCTTTGGAGATGAGTTTGAGAACTTGTCAGGGCTCTTTCTGGAATGTATGGTATCCTATTGCCTTTTATATTATTGTATTGTTCCTTTATTTAAAAATGTAACAGCATAGTCATAGAAAATGTAACACTGAAGCAAAATGCAGGCTTACGCTATATCATCGTGAAGTTAGTATTGTACACAACTATTTTTTCTCTGAATAATTTTTTAAAATTTATTTCTAAGAGAATGAGAGAGACAGCATGAGCAGGGGAGGGTCAAAGAGAGGGAGATACAGAATCTGAAGCAGGCTCCAGGCTCTGATCTAGCTGTCAGCACAGAGCCTGACATGAGCTCAAACCCACGACCCATGAGATAATGACCTGAGGCGAAGTTGGACCTCAACCAAATGAGCCACCCAGGTGCCCCATTCTCTGAATAATTTGATGAGAATTATGTCATGCATGTGTTTCAGTTGTACAGCTTGCTTTCCACTCCTGCAAGATGGAAGAAAAACCAAACTGACTGGTAAACGTGGATAACAATCATCCTATAACATGGAAGACCCCTTTGTCCCAGCCATTTGCTTAAATGAGAGACAGTGGGAGCCTAATTTAAAGCCCTCGGGGCTATGATGATCAATAAGTTATCTACAATAATTCTACAGGTAAAAACTTTGAATGACCATTAAACATGGGCTAAATCAAGGCGCCTGGGTGGCTTTTGGTTGAGCAGTGGCCTTCGGCTCAGGTCATTATCTCACAGTTGGTGGGTTCAAGCCCGTCATCGGGCTCTGTGCTGACAGCTGTGTGTCCCTCTCTCTCTGCCCCTCCCCTGCTCATGATCTTGCCTGTCCCTGTCTCAAAAATAAATAAATGTTTAACTTTTTTTAAATAAATAAATAAACGAGCTAAATCTGGGAATAAAGTTGAGTTCCTCAGAATACCCCTCATCGATTTCTCATTAGGCAAAATCCAGTCCTATGAGAAGGAACAAGAACATATAACATGAAAAACCCAGGTTCTACAAGCACCAAGAGAAAAACAGAACATTGGCTTCGGTCTCATCCCTTTGTATCCTTTTGGAATGCTTCCCCATATTCAAGCAGAGGTGAGAGTTGGAAAAAACTATAGCCCATTTTTATCAGTGAGCCCATGACTTTATAAAATTCTGAGCAACTTTAGTCAAGCATAAGTCGTCTATTGATAATAATAACAATAATAATAATGATTTTTTAGCATTAGGGTAGGTCTCATTGGTTCTTGCCTCTGTGTTGCTGAACCTACAATGGGTAGGTGTGTTAGGAATCTTAGTTATAGATGATAGAGTCCACTGCAGATAACTGTATGAGAAAGGGATTTATTGGGGAATATAGAAAACTTCCAAGGATGATTAATTAGAGGCATTCCAAGAAAAGAGACATCAGGCAAAGTTGGTGCTGTCTCCATGATTAGAAAGCTCTGAACTACAAAGCTACTTACATAGCTACTGTATCTAGACCTGCACTCCCTCTTCCATCCTGAGGAAGCAACAAGAACCTGAAGTCACAGCTGCTCTTGCTGGATGCAGTGTCAGTGCTGTCTCTGTCATGATCAGAAAGTTATGGAATCAGGGATTGGTCTTTGCAGCGGCTGGCTACCTTTGCTATAGTCAAGCTAGCAAAAGTAATTGCCTGTGGTCCAGCTTGCTTGGTCATATTACTAGTTCTGAATTAAGTCTTACATGTGTTCATTTGACTGGTAGAAGATAAACTATAACCATCTGATCCCTTGAAAGCAAGAAGGAAGTGAGGCCAGGAAGTGCTTTTGCTTCACTTTGTTTTGAATTCTTCTTTGAGGTAGCAAGTTTTAGACTTGGGAAATTATCAGAATGTGGAAGCCATTTTCAAAAGAAATGCCATATATACATCCTTAAGAGTTAGAGAACACTGGGTTGGGTTGGCGGCCAGTCAGGATCCAGTATCACCTATCAGAATGGAACTGGGAGAATACATGAAAAAAAAGAAAATGAGTCCTATATCTTGCAACCAAGTCACTGAGACCTGTCCCTTTAATTTTTTAATGTTACTGCTAAAATATGTTAAAATAGTTTCTTGAATAATTACTTGAATTTCAACAGTCAGTTTTTCACTGGCTTTAGCATTATAAAGGCAGATTGTATATGCGTAAAACCATATTAAGTGGTTTAGGAAAGTACATAATGAAAAAACAAATTTTAATTTAGCTAGCTCTTAAACTATTATACTACATGCAGGAACAAACAAACAAACAATTCTAAAATTTCTTTCTCTGCAGATGATCCAAACAAAATTCTGCTCAGTAATCATTATTGCATCACCATTATAAGTTAAATATAACCAAATATTTTTTGCCAAGAGGTCTTGGTGGCAGAAGTGGAAAAAGATGGGGCTCGTCTTCTTGTTCAGGAGTCCTCTTCTTTACACTTAAGGAACAAATTTTCAAATACTCTTACTAATTCTACTGCAGAAAATTTTCTCCCTCTTCTACCTCTTCTGATCCTCCAGAATTTTCCCAACCAGAGCTGTCTAATAGAACTCCCTGTGATGATGTGTTGATGAAAATGTTCTATATTCTATGTGGCCCAACAGAGACAATAGCTAATAGGAGCAGGTAGCTATTGAGTATTTGAAATGTAGGTAGAATTATTGAAGAACTGACTTTAAAATGTTTAGTTTTAATTTAACTAAGTTAGAGTTGAATTAAAATAGCTACATGTGGCCAGGGGCTGTCTCACTGAATGGGACAGCCCCAAACCTCCATCACCTCTTCACCCCAACTATATACTTAAATATTTCTATTTTTGTGTAGAATGGTAGAGTTTATCTCAGATACAGGCATCTAGGAAAGTAATTAATGTTTATTGTTTTACATTGAGGCATGAATTATTGCATCTGTATTAACCTTGAAAACTATATTTATGTTTGGAAATAGAAAGATTATTGATTCAGTTAACGATAAATATTTTTTAATCCCACTGTGGGTACTGGGGCTATGCCAAGAATGAAGCACACAGACAATAAATAAACTACTAAATATATAATAGGACAAGTAACAATCACCCTGAAAAGAAATATGATTCAGGGTGATTTTATAAAGGTCATAATGAAGAACAATATTTTATTAATCCAAATATATATGAAATCTAAATATAGCACTAAATTATTTAATATCAAGCAGAGTGTTGGGAAACACTTTAAGTTTCCTCATTCTACATATTTTTTGCATTAATGCATATGGAAAATCTGTAGGAGTAAAACACCTAAAAGTACAGATAAGCCATGTATAGATGATAATAAATGTGGATACGAAGAATAGGTGGATATGAAGTAATGGATATCTGCTGAGGTCAAGACATTACCAAAATGTGGGTCCTTATAGGTAAGGTTTGGCTGCAGTGGGACACTTCCTGCTGACAGGGTCCTAGAGTTTTGGTCTTAATGGCCATTGTTATGATGAATGTCCATCAACATGGGGAAAGTTCCTAAGGCTTGGATCCTTACATGAAGGCATTTGGAATCTGAGATCCCAGTGCAAAGTAATGCTCATGAAAATCAAGAACCACAATACGTAAGAAAATCATTTCCAGGGAAGGCAGTTAGGAAATCTTTGTCTGGCCTTGGCTCTGGGTACAAGGAATCAAAATTTCCCTTTAGATTATATGATAATGGATCAGGTCTTAGGTGGATTTAGGACCTGAATTTACACTATACATATCATCCAAAACTTAAAGTCAACTAAATGGTAGAAGCAAAGTCAAATCTTCTTTGGAAGAACACAGTCTCAATATAGGCCTCAGAGATTCCCCACAAATAAAATTCTTGTGAATATGAAAGTTAAACACATACACATATAAGAAAACTGGGGAGCAAAAGTAAGAATAATTACAAAATATAAAATGTAAGTATCAGAAACTGATCTATAAGACCTCCAGAAATTTATATTGACAGATACCAAATATTGAAAAGCATGCTAAATATGATTAAAGAAGTAAAAACTGTGATTGAAACAAAAAGCAAGAAGGGGGCACCTGGGTGGCTCAGTCGGTTAAGCGTCCGACTTCGGCTCAGGTCATGATCTCACGGTTCGTGGGTTCAAGTCCCATGTCGGGCTCTGTGGAGCCTGCTTCAGATTCTGTATCTCCCTCTCTCTCTGACCCTCCCCTGCTCACGCTGTCTCTCTCTCTCTCTCTCTCTCTCTCTCTCTCTCAGAAATAAATAAAACATTAAAAAATTAAAAAGATACCAAAAGCAAGAAGTAAAATCTATAAAAAGTAGTAAGTCACGATGTAAAAAGAACCAAATAGAACTCTTTGGAATCCTTGATAAGTTGCCCCCCAAAAACTAAAAATATCTTGGAATTTTGAATCAGAGTAAATTAAATTTATTGAAAATCTTTGGTGATAGCCATCTCAAATCTTTCCCAGAGAAGGAAAAACTTCTTATAGAGACCTTTTTTGGTCAGTTTTATTCCAAGATATAATTTGGACCTCGGCATGATTGCTAATGGAATCCCATTTTCATTATGTTTTCTAATTACTCATGTTTAGGAAGCGATTGATTTTTTAATGTTGTTATTCTATCATTATAATCTTATTTCTTCAAATACTTTTGCAATTGATTCTGTTTGTCAGTCAAACATCTAGAAGTAATGATAGTTTTTGCTCCTCCTTTCCTATACATAGCTCTTCTTTTTGTTTCTTGCACAAGCTAGGTAATCTATACAACTATTGAACAACAGCATGGATAGTGGGCATTTATGTCTTCTTCCTAAAATCATGGGACTATTTCTAATTGTTAATTCATAAGTTCAAGGTTGGCAGAATGCTTCTGGTACAGGGTTCAGCAAACCCGGGAGCCAAATGTCCAGTAGCCTGCCTTTATAAATAAAGTTCCATTGGAATTCAGCCATACCCACTTACCTACATATTGCCTATGGCTGCTTTCATGCTACAAAGAGTTAAGTACAAATGGCAAAGCTAAATATATTTTATTGTCTGAACTTTTACAAAAAAGTTGGCTGAATCTTGTTTCATATATGCATATATACATACATAGAGAGATTAAGTCTATTATTATATGGAATATATAACAATGAGAATTATATATATTATAATGTATATAATTTCTTTATAAATCTGGTATATATGAGCATTTAAACATTGGGAGAAAATAATATGACTTCTCCATAAAACAAATATTAAATATGGCATACAAATAAATGTATGAAAACAAATGACATTAAAGATTGATCCAGTTTTTTATTTACTATTCTTTTCTCTGAAAACAAATGTGGGCACACAAACAAAAATAACTTGAGTCTAGCTTACAGTTCTCTATAGAAAGAGCTAAAAGCACTTTAATGAGAAAGCTAAGCGGTAAATGTCTGAGCTGTACTGAGGATAAGACAGGAAGTTTTTCTCACCTCAAATTATCCACATTAACTTACTGAGAGGTCAAGTGCACACCTCTGAAGAGCCTCACTGGGTTCAGGTATTGGCTTTAAAGTGATTGCTAATATTTCAGGATCACAATTAAGTACATAAAATCGCTGCCTCTTGGTTAGTGTCTGTTAAGCCTTATAAAGAAAGTACTATCCTGTGACATGTTTCTGAATTTCACATACATTTCTAGATTTTTTTTATTACACTAATTTTATAGTTCTGGCAGAGCAGGAGGTCTAACTAGTTTAATATTTTTAGTGTGTTTCATAACTATCTGAATCAAGCATGTTTTAATATCCTGTCAAAATAACAACTGATTGTCATTTAAATTATTAATATAAAGCGCAACATTAAGTCAATTGGAGAAACAGTTGTGGCCTACAGCTATGTTATATTATTAGATTTTTAACACATCAAATGATTGAAAAATGTAGAGCATCGTTTAAAAAGTGTTAATCACCATTGGCCTTTAGCAGTGAATGGCTGTAGCTTTAATGTGCCTCCTCCAAAAATGTTTAGAGCTCCTTAACAAATTCATGGCTCACTTATTTCATAATAGGGATCTTTAATAATATATGTGTGTTATAGCAACCAAAATATTTCAACTTAACTTTGCAGTTTTACCTTGGTTATCTTTTATATTCTATTATCTCACAGCATATAACCTAAAGTGATAAAAGTCTTTGGTAGACTGCTAGGCAGTGTGACCCTTGGGAATGCCAGACTTCTTCACAAAATCCTGCCCTTAAAATGAAAAACTAAAAAAAATTAAAAGTTTCCTTCATTTTTTGTCACATGTGAGTTTTGCTGCAATGTCTGACCTTTACTCATGTGAAACAACTTGATAAGTTACATGATTTCTAAATATAAGTGATAAAACATTGTTATGCAGATATACAGATATACAAACAGCCCTGAAAGGGGCCGGCCTTGAGAGCAGCCAAGTGGACAAGGTCTCTCACCTGCACCACCTGCATAGCTTAGTATATGCATGGAGGCTTTATCACCACATCTCCACTATAGGAGGGGCTTACGCATGAGAGCAAGAAGTGAAGCCCTTTGACCCCAGAAGGAGATTGGAGTTATTGCATCTTTCTGAGTCAGTGACGCTAACTTGATTTTGAATTCTATTGGTCCATCAGGATTATCTGAGGTTTCAGAACAAGGCTGACCACAGCCAAATATACACAAGTTTTACATCTATCTATACCTAGTTGCCTATATAGTAAGCCTGATAATTGTGTTACTAGTCTTGCTTTCACTTTCTGAGTTTTATATATATGTATATTGTATATTATATATAACATACATGTATGTACATATATATGTATAATGTAATCATATATGTGTGTTATATATATTATATAATTATGTGTACTATATATTAAATGTGTATTATATAATTACATATTATATAATAGAGTCAACCACTGTGATTATAGATTTCTGTTTTCTTTGAATTTATTAAGTTCTTAAAGGTTGAAAAATGACTATATCTTTCCTATGGATTAATATTTAATCTATCAAAAATATCTCTCCTCATTCCATTAAAGTTTTTTAACTTCTATTTTCTTTTGTGTAATATTGATAGTTTCTCTCCTACTTCTATTGTGTCATTATTTGTATGATTAATCATACTTCTCTTTATTTTCAAGTTTTTGACATATATTGGTTTTTTTTAAGTTTATTTATTTTGAGAGAGAGAGAGCAGAAGCCAGGGAGGTCAAAGACAGAGCGAGAGGAAGTATCCCAAGCAAGCTCCACAACCATCAGTGCAGAGCCCCATGTGGGGCTTGAACTCATGAACTGTGAGATTATGACTTGAGCTGAGATCAAGAGTCAGATGCTTAACCAACTGAGCCACCCAGGCACCCTGACATATTTTGGGTTTAGATGTGCTTTTCATAAATAGCTGGATTTTATGTTTATTTCTTCAATCTTTATATAGTGATAGTAACAGAAGCAGTTGACATTATTGTACGCTTACTATGGCCAGGAAGCATTCTAAGTACTTTCATTGTAGTAAAAGATTGAGTCCCCAGAACAATTTTAAGAGATCGTTATTAATCCCACTTTATACATTGGACAACCTTTGTCCATATGGTGGAGAGAGTACTCACATTCAGCCATCTGGCTCAAGAGCCCATACTTTAAGCACTGCACTCCTTCATGTTTGTGGATGTTTTTATTTTTCCTTTTGTATATTGTAATGTAATATATACATTTGGGTGGTAAACATCATTTTAACTTTCTCAACAGTTTACAAAATCACCCAATATTAGATCAAATAATTTTATAAAATATTTGCTTGATTAAACACTTGAATGATCAAAATAACCAATCTTCATTCCTGTTTTTAAATACATGGCTACTTATTTTTCCCCTCTCTGGAATTTATCTATTGTCATGTGCATGTCACAAAAAAAGCCAAAAATATTGAATCTCCTGTGTCTTTCAGTCATGTGACAAAGCAACTGTCAGCACCTGTATTAGCCAATTCTTACCTCCACTATTCATTTCAGTGACCTCAAAATGCTTTGTTTTGTT
This sequence comes from Hyaena hyaena, assembly GCF_003009895.1. Taxonomy (NCBI): domain Eukaryota; kingdom Metazoa; phylum Chordata; class Mammalia; order Carnivora; family Hyaenidae; genus Hyaena; species Hyaena hyaena. Next base: position 474,626 of record NW_024081713.1, on the reverse strand, counting down.
TACACTAAAAGTATGGAAAGAATGATAATGCTTTTTACCAATTATTGTTGGAGAAAGTACTATAATGAAATTCATTTTGGTTCCAATATTCCTGATGAGAAGAAAAAACACTGAATTGAAGAACCTAAGTAGAGATAGCCTTGTTCATTTAAAAAAGAGCACAAGAGGCCAGAGAGCAGGATAACTAGAGTTAGTGAGGCTGAGAAGTCTGCAGGCAGTACTGAAGCACCATGCCTTCAGGTGAGAGCCCTCACTAGCCCCTCAATAAATGTATCTCTTCAATGGTAAATTGTCCAGAGACTTCTATTTAGTCATAATGTACATTAAACATATCCCTTATGAAGTGTTAGTTTCCTGGAGGCTTTTCAAACTAAATAACAGCTGTTCTGTTCCAATCAGAAAATTCTTAGTCTACATAGAATTATGTCAAAGGTAAGAAAGTTATGAATGGCATACTCCTGATCACAACTGTCCAAGGATCACCTCCAGCAAATTCAGCTTTGTTCTCAAAACCTGAAGCCAACTGTCTGGTGGCCCTTTAGACATACCAAGCCCATTTAAATCACCATGCAGTTTAAACTGGGTGCAATACATTTTCTAAGGAATGACAAGCATCTGTCTGGAATGAAAGATGAGCATAGCAAACTCTATACATTAATGTTACTTTCACAACTAGCCCACTTTTCTGCTTATTTAGAATGCTGGGAAATACACCCAAAACTTACAGATAAAGAATCTACAAGGAGCATGAGCTGGTGGAACTTTTGTCTGTTATTTTCCTTGTGTTGTAAAGAGCGCACCGCCTATAAAATGATCTTAAAGTCCTCTCTTTGATTATTATAGTTATAGGTCTAATGTTCAGCTCTTCACCATCTGGTAATCTTTAGCTACTTTTTGTTTAAAGCTTAATTCACAAAGAAGACTGTAATGCAACCAAAACAACATTGTCTCTTAGTTTTAAACCAAAACTGGAAAATTAATGACTTGTGTATATATTAATTTTAATGAAAACGGTCACATAGTCAGAAAATTATAAAGACCATTATTATTTATACCATATACTCAGTTCTCATATGTAGGAAATTCCTTCAAAAATATTTTGAAGTCAAACATGGCAGATAATTTTAAGACCTTTTTATTTATTTTTTTAAGTTGATTTAGGAGCACCTGGGTGGTTCTGTCAGTTAAGCCTTGGACTCTTAGTTTTGGCTCAGGTCATGATCTCACGATTCATGAGTTTGAGTCCCACAATGGTCTCTGTGCTGACATCACAGAGCCTGCTGGGGATTCTTTCTCTCCCTCTTTCTCTGCCCCTTCTCCGCCGTGCATGCTCGCTCGCTCTCTCTCTCTCTCTCTAAATAAATAAATATATACATTTTATTTTATTATATATAAAGAGAGCATGCATGAGTGAGGTAGGAGCAGCGAGAAAATTCCAAGCACATAGCCTGACACTGAGCTTGATGCCGTGAATCATGAGATCATGACCTGAGCTGAAATCAAGAGTCAGACCCTTAACCAACTGAGCCACCTAGACTCCCCTTTTAAGATACTTTTATATTCCCTTTAGATACAAATACTCTTCCTTGTTAGAAGTAACCACTCTTATAAAAGTGATATGTGTCTTTGCAGTAAATGTTTTCATAGTATATTACATTTGTATATATCCATAAATAATATTTATTGTTTTGCCTGTCATTAAATCTACATTAAATCTAGAATGCTCTATATATCACTCTGACTCTTTCCTATTTATTCCAACATAAGGTATTTAATATTTATTATTTAGTTGAGCTGCTCTGTGGTTTTATACCCTATGAATATAGCATGATACACAGTGGGTCCTCCTGCTGGTAAACATTAATATTGATCAGGCTCTTTGTGATTGCAAATAATTCTACAATTATATCATCGTTTCCTTGTGCGTATAAAAGGTTCTCTGTGTTATATTCTGAGGTAACATTTCTGTTTAGCTGCAAATTGACTTGATATTACAGAAATTATCTCCAAAGGGATTGCAGCAATGTAAACTGACAGCAGTTTCTGGAGTTTTCATTTTCCTAAATCCTTGCACATTTTTGGATTGGTCTTTAATTTTTCCACATCACTTCTAGAATTTAATTGTTAAGTTCCATGGAAATTTTTGTTGGGCTTTGATTAAAATGGTATTGAATGTTTACATTGAATTGTGAGAAAGTGACATTTTTATAGTATTGGGACTTTGTATCCAAGTATGTATGTCTTATAATTATTTAGATTTTCATCCGGGTCCCTCAGAACTATATTGAAATTTTCTCCATAAGGTTATTGCACATATACTTCTTATTACATTCTAAGCAACTATAGTTTCTAACTTGTATAAATGCTATATATTAAATTTCTATTTAAAAACTGCCATTATGTTTTAATTGTTGAATTTTTAGCTATATTTCTAGACTTTCTTTAGTTATAATTATGCAATATCTCATACTTTCTATACACACAATCCTAGTATTTAATTTATAAGTTACAGTATTTTATATTTTGTGATTATTATACTTTGAAGTTCTTTCTAGTTAATAATAGAATCCTAAGTTGCATAATAGTGTGATGTCATTTCTGGGTTTTTTTCCCTTAAAATTTACATAAGACCTAGTATCTTATCATTAGGTAAGATTTTTATAAGACTGTGATCAGTAGATATTTTTGTTAAGGAAGTTTTCTTCTATTAATAGCTTAATGATTATTTTTCTTTTTAATTATGAATGAGTATGAATCCAACTGAATATTATTTCTTCCCCCATCAAATTAAGTTTTATACATTACGATGCAAATATAATAAATTATATTTTAGAAAATGAGTTTGGAATCTTACTGAATACTGTTTCCCCCCATCAAATTAGGTTTTTAATCCATTGCTTTGTTAATACAGTTTACTTATAATGTACGATTTATTAGGCTTTTATTCTTTACTTTGTTAACATAATGAATTGCATTGGTAGATTCTGAGACAGACCCAATTCATTCCACCATTCTACCTATTTTGAATAAAGTGCAAATTGAGTCTGTAAATAATTTATTTAGGAATTTGTTATCTAAATACTGATACATTACATTCGATTATACTTTTCTTAGGTTTTCCTTGTGCAGTTATCAAGACTGTCTACCCTCATACTATAGTTTAGATAAATTTCCTTTTCTTTCTACTCTGGAACCATTTGCATTGGAAAGGAATGTAGGCTCTTAAAAGTTTATGAAAATTGATGTATGAAACAATCTGGGCCAAGTATATAATTGGGGTATAAGAGTCTCATTTTGACAACATGCTTAAAATTTATTTTTGCTCTTTCATTCTTTCTTTTCCTGTTTCTTTCTGTCAACTCTAGTAATACATTTCTTTAGTCAAAAAATTGATATCCTTGAGACACCCTCCTGATCTGCTCTACAGTTCCACTGCCTCCTTGTCACTCCAGGACTTCCCTTTATGATCCTCCTGAAAATCATCCCTCCTTACGTTCTTGTTGAAGGCCAGTGTCATGGGCCCCCTGTCTTCGTCCTTGTTAATTTATCTCTTCTGTTTTAAAAGCCATCCTAAAGTAGCTAGATTCAGGGAGGTAATAGTGTTGAAGCTTTTGTGAGACTGGATGTCTTTATTCTCTCCCTGGAGAGATGATATGGATATAAAATTCTAGTTTGAAAATCCCTTCTCAAACTTATGAAGGAGTTTCTCATATTTTCATTTCACCATTTCACCATTACTTCTAAAAAGCCCACTGATATTCTTACTTTCTCTTTTGCCCCTCTCTGAAAGCTTTTGCAGTCTTTACCTTGATGTTTTAAACAAGGGTTTATTGTGGGTAGGGCTTTTATACTCCTTGGGATAAGCACTTTGTGGACCCTTTCAGCTTGGAACTATAGTTCTTCAATTCCGGGAAATTTTCTGTGATCATTGGTCATCACTTCTCCTTTGTTTTCTCAGCTTTTACCAGAAACCTTATTTACAGTATGTTGGACCTCTTAATTTGATAATAAAACATTTTTTTCTTCAAATAATATCTATCTCTTCATCTTCTTTCATTGCCTCCTGAAATATTTCATCAGGTTTTCCTTATCACCTTTCTATTTTACTTTTTTATGTAATTTCTCTTTTTTATTTTCAATAGCTTGTTCTTTTTATATAAATGTCCCTTTTTAAAAAGCACCCCATTTTTTAATCTATGAAATATATTTTATACCTCAGTATATTAAAGTATATATTAACACTTTCTTCTGTCTCCCATATATTTCTATTCTTTCAAACTTTCTGAATATCAATTTTGTTTGGGCCTCTAGCATTTATATTAGTGACGGTTCAAATGCTGAAAAAGGCTGGTGGATTCTTTGGTGGGGTGAGGGAGTTAAGGTAAAAGAGGGGTTGTTTGGAAAACTAATTGCCATTATTCTATAAAACAAGCTGAGAAATTTTGGCTTTTATCTAATTTTCAAATGACAGTGCCCACATGTGAATGTGCTCATGACAATATTAGTCTAGAAGGTGTATCTAATATTTCAGAAAGATTCATAGAAATTTAGCTACACAAGTCACTAAAACATCATGCTGTTTTGTTTTATGCCATAATTATAGCTACTTAATGAGATTATACTAGCCAGCTCCTACTGCTAAGACATTTTCAATATGATTAGTCATTGATTACTAACTGTAGGCTCTATTTCATAAATTAAATATGTCAAAGTGCCCAATCATTACAGAAAGGAAAACAAATGAGCATTTGATGGTAAAATACATGGGCCGCATTTATCTAGTTTCTCGTTCAGAGTCTGTTAGAGACTTGTTGCTCTCTGTTATTTATATCTTAGTGAATACTGTATAATGGTAGGATCCTGGACTGTGGAAACAGACTGGAGGGAGTTTTACACGGTGTGGCTAACTTTGCTGCGTTCCATGGCTGAAGGCATCCATCATAACCTGGCCAACTACAGGTGTAATAAAATGGAGAAAACAGGAGATGACATGATTATACATAGCATGATTGTGTGAAAAGATCATGCTTTCTTTTTTAGAAATCATTGCTGAATTTAAGCTTTGAATTTGTAAAAGGGAAAGAACTTGATATTTTATATTTGATGACTTTTAATAAAATGTTATTTTTAGAGATGCTTTCAGAAATAATACATGTTAGGGGCGCCTGGGTGGCTTAGTCGGTTAAGCGTCCGACTTTCGCTTAGGTCACGTACTCGCGGTTCGTGGGTTCGAGCCCCGCGTCGGGCTCTGTGCTGACTGCCAGCTCAGAGCCTGGAGCCTGTTTCAGTCTACGACTCCCTCTCTCTCTGACCCTCCCCTGCTCACGCTGTCTCTCTCTCTCTCTCCTAGAAATAAATAAAACATTTAAAAAAAAAAAAAGAAATAATACATGTTAATGATAGGAAATGTCAAAAATAAAGAAATATGAGGGAAGAAAATAGGATCCCTGATGACCAAGATGTAATTGCTATGGAACTACTGGTATATTTCCCTCAGGCCTGTCACCATGACAATATTGTATGAATGAATGTAAATGTTTATTGTTTCATTTAACAAATATTTGTGGACTGTAAATCCTAAGCCAGGCACTGTTCTAGATATTTGAGAGACATGAAGACCAACTTTACATAGTATTGTCGCAGAGGCATGCCTAGATGGCTCAGTCAGTTAAGTGTCCACCTTTGGCTCAGGTCATGATCTCTCAGTTATGAGTTCAATTCTCACATTGGGCTCTCTACTGTCAGTGCAGAGACCACTTCAGAAACTCTGTCCCCTTCTCTTTGCCCCTACCCCAGTCATATTCATTCATTCATTCATTCATTCTCTCTCTCTCTCTCTCTCTGTCTCTCAAGAAAAATAAACTTAAAAATATCAGATAGTATTGTCAGAGAAATACTCAATGAGAATATAATTGTGTATTAATCATTGATAATGGATTTGATTTTATATAAATCACATAATTAATTTGAAGTACTCACTGGTGTTTCCTTGCTATGGAATGGACTGACTTCTGCTTCTGTCAGGCTATTAACATGGGGACACATTGCCTCAGTACATCTCATGAACTAAGCTGGTTTTACTTGGGCTTTAGTTTCTGTTAAGCCTTCTCAAGCTCCGGTTTGTTCTGTGCCTTCATTGGCATTCTTCAAAGACTTCTAACTAGGAGGTCAAAAGATACTGCTAGGTGGATCCTGAGCTGTAAATTGTGTCCCTTTAACCCATAAGACTGCTCAAGCTCAGCTCCTCGGTCACAACTTGTATATCAACAATATTGAAAAGGAAGAGCAGTGGGGGCACCTGGGTGGCTCAGTCGGTTAAGCATCCTACTTCCGCTCAGGTCATGATCTCACGGTTCGTGGGTTTGAGCCCCACATTGGGCTCTGTGCTGGCAGCCAGCTCAGAGCCTGGAGCCTGTTTCAGATTCTGTATCTCCCTCTTTCACTGACCCTCCCCTGCTCATGCTGTCTCTCTCTCTCTCTCTCTCTCTCTCTCAGAAACAATTAAAACATTAAAAAAAATTTTTTTAAGAAAAGGAAGAGCAGCATGAAGCAATACATTCACTTGTACCTTTTTAGGGGAATCTTGGGCCCCATATGTTCTCAGTGCCTTGGTAGCTTCTAAAATTCTTTGATCAAACTCCATTTTTTTCCTTTTCTTTCTATTTATTTTGTGCACGAAGACTGAGTTACACCAAATGAAACTGCCGTCACCAGAGGTAGACATAAATCCTCCTCTTTTCTCCTGTATAACTTTATTCTATCCTCTATTGTGACTGCCTTTCCCTCTTCTCGAGTCACACATGTCCTGTCTTTTTGGGAACTTAAATATCTATCCGGTTGCAAAACATAGTCTTATGGCATGAGATGTGGGAATGGAAGTAAAGGGCTAGGGAATTTAAGTTACTCTTATAAAACACTCAACTCTTACCCTTCTCTCTACCATTTGTAGAACCTGATAGGTCTGAAACTTTGCAGGTGTGTAGTTTGAATTGGAGTACTTATCGCTATTTCCTTTGGAGGAGTTTTGTTTTGTTTTCATCTCTTTCATTTGCTATGTTGGGTTCCACTTTCTCTTGCCTTCTGATCTCAATATATTGTAATTCAGGTTTAGGGATATCCCCTAGTCTCATCCAGCATGGAGCATGTGTTTCTGTTGTGTATTGGCCTTTATTTTATTTGATTGTCAAGGTCAGAAGTGACTAAAATGGATTTATTCTGCTAGTTTAACAATGAAATATCCAAAACAAGTGGTGCCCATCTATACACATGAAGGAAAGACTAAAGTGATGAATTTCCTTAGCATGTGAGAAGTCATCCTTTCACTCTTAACTCAACCTGAATGGGAAAAGTGACCATGAACTCTGTTTTTTGTGGAGTTGGACCTAAGACATGACAACGAATTATAATATGTTTTCCTGGATGGGATGTTATAACAGAAAAATGACACTAGATAAAAACTAAAGGAACCTTAAATTATGAACTTTAGTTAATAATAATATATACATAGTGGTTCACTAAATGTAACAAATGCACTAAATAATAGGGTAAACTGGGTGAGGAGCATAAAGGGACTCTCATTACCATATTCTCAATTTTTCTCCACATCAAAAACTATTCTTAGATATAAAACCCATTTTGTAGATACAGACAAAAGATTATAGGCATTTTGTCCAAAAAATATATGGATAGGAATATCCATTTTATCCAAAAAATATATGGATAGCACCTGAAAAAGTGCTCAATATCACTGATTATTAGGAAAATGCAAATTAAAATCACAGATACTGCATGCCTATTAGAATGGCAAAGAGAGACAGAGAAAGAGGTAGGAGAAAAAAAGAAAAGAAAAACTGAATAGCAACAGAAACTGGAGAGTTACTAGAGCAATTGGAACTTTCATACGTTGTTGATGAGAAGGCAAAATGGCATAACCACTATGGCTGTTTGCAGTTTCCTATAAAATTAAAAATACTTTTACCATATGATTCAGCAATGAATTCTAGCTGCTGACCCAAAATATATGAAACTGATGTTCACACAGAAATGTATATGTGAGTTTTTATGACAGCTTTATAAATAATTGGTAAAATTAAATCCAACCCAAATACCCTTCAACTGGTAATAGATAAATGATATGTCCATATGAAGAAACACTACTCAGCAAGAGAAGAAAGCCACTACTGATACACACATCAGCGTTGGTGAATCTTAAATGCAGTAGGCTAAATGAAATAAGACAACTCCAAAGACGGCATACTGTGGAGAGAGATTGACTACAGAGAAGATAACTTTTGGAGGGTGGCAAACAGTTCTGCATCTTTTTTGTTTTCTTTAAATTTTTTTAATGTTTTATTTATTTCTAGGAGAGAGAGAGACAGACAGCGTGAGCAGGGGAGGGTCAGAGAGAGAGGGAATCACAGAATGAAACAGGCTCCAGAGGCTCTGAGCTGGAAGTCAGCACAGAGCCCGACGCGGGGCTCGAACCCACAAACCGCGAGATCATAACCTAAGCGAAAGTCGGTCGCTTAACCGACTAAGCCACCCAGGCGCCCCAAACAGTTCTGCATCTTAATTGTGGGGTAGTAATTGCAGAATTCTAAGCATTTGCCAAAATTTATAGAACTACACACCAAGAAGAGTATTTACATTATGCAAATTAAAAACTAAAAAGCAAGGAAAATAAAACATTGGACATTTGCAATTCTCATAAAAGCTCCCATTTGTTTTGTGCAAAAATGAGCACAATTTAGAAATAGAATGACCCTGATAGGAAAAAAATCAATAAGCCCCTGGACACTACATTTCCTTGAAATATAACACCCTTTTCTCTTCTTTCTAACATAGCAATGGACTGTGTGCACTGTTATGACCTCATAACATTGCATATTTTATCAAATTACTCTTTAGTATCTGGACTTTTGAAAATTCACACAACAAACACCTCTTGTTGATGTTTCTATTCTTAAGCAAATTAAAAATATTTTTATAAAGAAGAAATCTTGTGAATGCTCTATTCAGTTTATTTACTAACTTCTGCAAGCATAAGTACATTCTACCCTGAACACTCCTGAGTCTGCTCACATTAAAACGTATGTTTGAGTTAATACTGTGCTGTGTCCATTTTTCTCTATCTTATTTCTTCTATAGCTTCTCCCTAAGCTGATGTAGGAACAATATTTAATGTCTTTTTCTTTCAAAAAAAAGATAATAACAATGGGTTATCCCTGTCCTGCAAATTGTGCCTTTGACAACTTCTATGAATTTCAATCCCTTTCCAAATGCAAAAACCTTGAAAATCCAATTAGATCTAGAGATGATGCTACATTGATCTCAATTATGAGAGGTAAAACTTTAATCAGACTTTTAAATTAACCAGAAAATGAGACCTAGTGAACTTAGAAATCACTCAGTTTATCAAGGAAGATAGAGATTTATTACTAATCCACCTATTTCTAATTGTTATAAGATAATTGGGATGGGTAACAAGGACCCTAACTGATTCATAGATTCTTTACTTGGTCCTGAAGAACTTTCTCCCTTCTTACCAGCTTTATCTAGATTCTACAATTCTCAATGGGAATGTGGATTCATCTAGAGTATGTGCCAGGTCTTCTAGAGATTGCTGCCTCTGTGTCAGAGCTGGATAGTCATTTAGAACACTTCTTTCCCTTCTTTTTCCTTGTCAAATGAGCTCAAATCGTAGGGAGTTCCCTAACCACTTGACATAAAGACTGCATTTGCCAGCCTCCTTCATAGGTAGTCACGGACAAGGGACTAATTTGTGATAATCAAATGGAAGTTAGTTTCCTCAGGGAAGCAGTTTTTGAGAGACTGGCAACCTCTGTTCTTTCTTCTTCCTGATGGCTGGATTCAGGACTAGAGCTCAAATAGCGATCTGGGATTATGAGTAGGAAGCCCAAGCAAAAGATGACAGGCCAATAAATGAAGTGTTCACCATCTTTTTCTCTGTAAAAGTCCAGATATTTCTGGCTTGCATGTCATACTCTCTCTGTATCTCTTCAGTTCTGCTGTTTTAATGCCCAAGTCCCTATAGAGAATATGTAAATGAATAGGAATGGCTACATACCGATAAAACTCAATTTATATGGAACTGCAGACAATCGTTGACCTCAGAAATAGAATATGCCTGATTGCTACAATGGTAGAAATATCACTTAAGCTCTGGACTTAACTCAGTACTTTTTTTAGCCATGTGGAATTTGGCAGCTCTTCAAAAAGTAAAACATAGAATTACCACATGACCCAGCAATTCTCCCTCCAGGTATATACGCAAAGAATTGAAAGTAGACTCAAACCAGTATTTGTACAAAAGGTACACATTGATGTCCACCACTGTATAAATTGATAAATAAAATGTGGTATTACATGCAATGGAATATTATCTAACCATAAAAGGAACGAAGTACTCTTACATGCTACCATGTGTATTAAGCTCTAAAACACTACTTAAAGTGAAAGAAGCTGGACACAAAAGATCACATATATAAATTGATTCATATGGAATATCCAGAATAGACAAATCCGTAGAAAACAAAAGTAGATTGGTGATTTCCAGGGTTGGAGAGAGGAGAGAATGGAATTAAATGTTTAATGAGTATGGAGTGATGGAAATGCTTTAGTACTAGACAGAGGTGATGTGTAAGTAACACAGTGAATGTACTAAATTCCATATATTTGTTCACTTTAAAATTAACTTCAATGAAAAACTAAAATTAATTTTAATTCATTTTAAAGTTAGCTATTTTAAATGGTTAATTTGATGTAATGTGAATTTTACCTCAATTTAAAAAATAAAAAGAATGAATTCTAACTAATAGACTTCTCTTTATTTACATGGCCAGTAAGTGTTTCAGATCAGAGTTGCTTAATTATGTTCTGTTAATTAAAACCAGGCTGTTTCATGTAACTATGTTTTGTGCATGATGGTTCCTGACTCTGCAATATCTTACCTTCCAGGAAAGCCTAGAAGATATCTATTCTTTACTATCCAACTCAACAGTGACTAATGAATGTCATACACATGCTTGCAGCAAGTATAACCCCCTTACTTCAGGTAAGTTATATGGTTCCTCCTGTCACATTTTGCATTCATTACCTTTTCACATGATCTCTCTCACATTAAAATGGGGACCCACAATAGCAAGGATGGATTTATAAATCTATATATCGCTGGCATCTGTGTTGCTGTATTATAGTAGAAGTAGCATATATGCTGAACTGATGATTGAGGCCATGCACTCTTGTTTTCTTGGTATTTTTGTTATGGACTAAACTATATAAAAGGAAACCTGAGTGATAGCAATTGCTATTAGGACTAGTCTGAGAAAATAACCCTAAAATAGGATTCTACAGCTGTCCAGTTGGCAAGGAAAACTCTATCACTAGTGGTAAGTCCAGTACAGGTAGCCTATGGCTAGTAAATATTGTCCCAAATAATTTCCCAAGTGATTAGAGGGTTCAGAAGAAGTAGTCTGTTGCAGCACACAGTAGATGCAGTGGAGAAAGACAATGAAAGGCTGAGGGTGCTTAATCACAGATCTAAGGCTAGATGTGAAAGTCAGAAAGACTTCTAGGCAGAACATAAAGAACCTCACAATTTGGAATCATGGGCCAGAAAAAACTAAGACCTTGAGCAGAATTATAAGGGTGAGAGAATACTAGAGAAGACTGAATTATTCACTTCGGCAAGTCTGCTATGCCACAGTCAGGGCTATGGCTGGATAGGAGTGAAACACTGAGATTCAAATGGGTGGAAAAGAATCTGAATGATGCACTAAAGAACCAGGAACCCCTGGGAGACTTCTGCAGCATCTCATTTGTCCCTGCCAAAGACTAGACCTTCACCCTTGCCTGAAGATGGAGCATATGCACCCCTTAAAATAAAACCTTGCCTTCCCTTTTGGCTTCCAGACTGATAACTTAGATTAGATAATAAGAAGACCCAGTTGATGTTCTATACCTGCTAAAGGGAAGGAGGAAAGTGCCTCCTGAATGAGCTGCAGGAACCAGTTAATAAGTGTTTAGGAGAGCCAAGAGAGCATGCATGGGACTGGGTCCAGAGAGTGATGAATGAGGAGAGGGAGAGCATAATGTTGGTTAAACAAGAGATTGATGACATGGTAACATTATATTATGGTACACATTGAACATCCAAATAAGGACCATGAGAGTTGGTGACAAAAGTGCCACTACTCTAAAAGTGCTAGTACGCTTGTTGAAAATATACTCTCAGGGAAGGGTAATTCCAGGACCTCTGTGATCAAAGATGGAGGAGGAGATTAAGAGGCTCAGAGAAGTGACATGCTAGAGTGTCAACACTACATGTAGCCAGAAAACCCACTCCATTTACTAAGGTGGCCAGATTGTACTGCTAGGGTATCAGAATCACCAGAAGCCCAGAGGTGGTAGTCCTCTGTAAGCCTGGCTCATGTCGGGAAATGCAGTTATAGAAATGGGTTCATCGATGGCTACGCGATTAGAGATTTCCATGATAATAGAAGCCATTTGGCAGTCTTAATCATCACTACAAAATCTCTGGCATTTGAGATAATTGCATGTTGAGAGAAGTCCAAACTTGGCTCAAAGAGACTATTGATTTCTCAGTCTCCAAGGTGCCAAACTGACACCAACAAGAAGCGCTGTGATAGAAATATTTCAATCTATGTAAGGGTAATTCTCCCCATTGGCCCATCTCAGATGTAACTGTGGAGAATAATAGACATTAGATACCCTCACTGGGGGCCTACTAAGATTATCACAATGGACTCTGCTTTACCACCAGAACAAGAGATCCTTGTTATTGCTCTCTAAGGATATAATGTGTGTTATATATTGTTAAACTCATCGAAATAAGTTTTTCCCCCTTTTTAATCATGGTTGCTTTCATTTCCCATCTGGTCTAGACAAAGGAAAATGAACGATGCACATCACCTAAAGGTCTGGACTTGGAGCACAGAAATTGATATCATCTCTTGGAAAGATTAGGTGAGTAGATTTTTAGTGATTCGTTAAGTAATTATATCATGTCAGATGTGTTATTTCTTTAATGCATCTTAGGGAAACATGGGTCTGCAATCTTCATGTTACCAAGGCATGGAATGTAGTGGAAAACTTAAGTGTTTTCTGTCTGGTATGCTCTCTACCTTCTCCTGGTAACAGTGTCTTGATGTTCTGCTACAGAATGCCCATCACCTCACTTTCATTTCCTGGGTTATGGCTGGGTACATCCTGTTCCCATACCCAAAGCTGTGTGTGATAGAGATTTGACTGTTCTTTCCGTGTGTATTATGAGTATGTGACCTAAGTGAAAATATAGGCTCTTAGTAAAGGACTTTTTACTGGGCTCATTAGAGAAATTGCTTTTAGCTGTCGTTGCTGTGGAGCATCATTAGAGGGGGATCTGCGTAAAAATTAAGACTGCAAGACAAAGCCTGGAGAGGATGAGCAGCCCTATATCCTTAAGGCATTATTTGATCATCTAGACCCAGCTGTGACTGCAGTTAGTCTTCTCTGGACTTAAAAGTAAGGCTAGCCAATAAATTTTCTATTTAGCTTACACTGTTTTGTGATGGATTACAGTAAATTGCAACCAGAGTCTTGACCATCATGCTCCTATCTTTATTTTTTCTGTACTCCAAATGTTTCAATCATACTGAACATACATACAAGATAGTTCTAACAGTACTTCATTTCTTCAGAGATTAAAAAAAAATAGATGTGTATTTTTCTGCATTGTTAGAATCAATATTCTGCTCTATGAACCCAGATTCTTTCCCGCCTCTCCCATATGCTGCTTTTATTCTCCTCTTGCTCTTCTACTCAGTCTCACTTTCTCAAATGATCTTTAATTGGGTAAACCTTTCCTGAGCAACTAAGGTGGCTAAATTCTTCTGGAATGTACTCCCTTTCCATTTGGTTGCTCTAAAAATCATTCTTGTCACATTTCAAATAGGTAGGCTGGTTGACAAATTTAAATAAGCAATGCAGTGATCCAGTAACCTAAGGGAAATTATGAGAAAGCCAGGTCCTTGATAATGCCAGAAATAACACTAACTATAGTTTCTTCTCTGTCTTTGATTTAAAAAACTGCACTTGAGGCCAAATATCTATATCCAACTTTGGATCTGGGCTCAGTCTATGCCAGGCACACATTTTGGCAATTCCAAGACATTCCCGCTGCTGCTGCCCACCTGTTCAGTGACTGTTTTCAGGTACATGAACTGGTGTCTACTACTTTCACTCACTGTAGGAAACCTCAGTTCTTCCAATGCTATTACTCTCTTATGTTGCTAAACTGTTGCCACAATGACCTGTTCAAGTACTGGGATCTGCCCTTACACTTTCCTGCCTGTGTCTTTACTTCTTACATTTTCAAGAAGGGTGCACCAAAGTGGGACCTTTTACTTTAATCCCTGGTAATCCTATGTTTTTCTCAGTGTCAACACTTGGTCTTTTCTTCCAGTAGTATACCATTAGCATTATATTTAATATAGGAAATACTTCAAATTTGTCATGTGTGGAAAGCATCTTTCCCTAATTTAATTCTTAACACAGTTTCAGGACACATCTTCTCCATTTATAACTTTGGTTTTTCAGTTTGGTAGGTGACGTCATCAGATGGGTATGTTTTAAAGCTTATGTCCATGTGCATATCATACCTAGAAGTTCCAATTCACAAATAGAAAAGCATTGAGCACTAAGGAAGAACAACTCCATTGTCTGAATTCACTCATATTTAATAATGCAGAATGATCTTTCATTCAATTGGCCACCCTGGTCTGTAATTTAAATTGCCTCTCTGATTTAGGTGTTGACTTTTAATCTTGTTGAAATAATGTTAGTCTTGGTTTGTCTCACCTAAAAACTATTATCACGTTCTCCAAATTGTTCCTCATACAAAATTGTGTCCTAGTGTCCCTGACAGAATAGCTTCAGTAAATACACCTTTCATCAATACAGGTGCCTTTCTCAAATATCTTCAGGATTCCCTCTCATCTATAGAACAAACAGCTACTAAAAACATTGTTTTAACTTGTCTAAACCTCTTCTAAGGTTTTTTGTATAAAATAAAATGCTTAAAATATTACAAAATTGTATCCTTGTAATAATTGAAATAGAACAAGGGACTTGGTATGCTGAAATCCCACTTGGAATGTGGATGCTTAAAACTTCCACAGAATGTATCCACCTTTCTCCCAGTGGTTTGTGTGTTTTCTCTATAAACTATCTCTTAGAATCTTGACCCTGTGCTTGTGAGAATAACAATGTTTTATTTACTCTTCAGTTTTCCCAGCTGCAAAATGACACAACACTCCCTTTCTGTCAATTGCTCCTTTCTTTCAACACTCAGTTTAAGTATCTACTACTTTGTCAAGGCTTTGGCTCTCCCATCCCCAGGAGGATTAGAAGATCTATTATCCCTTGTGCTTCACTGTAACACTCTGTCTTTAACTCCATTACACTATGTATCACATTGTAGAGTTACTGTTGATTTACTTGCCTGGCTTTGCCCCCATGACTCAATACAGGGAATATGTCTTTTATCTCTGTGTCCATTCTAAATATTAGAGTTCCTGGAAATAGACATATGTTGAATAAAGACCAAAAGAAAGAAATTAAATGATTTTCGCATTTGCAGTCTGTTAAGTGAGACTTAATGAAAGTGAATGTAAGGAGAAAAACAATATAATTTTGAACTATACTGAGACAAAAATTTAAATCCTGGCACAATCTCTATTATACTCTTGACTATTAAACAATACTGAACAATACGTTCATCTAAACTGAAAGAAGAACAGGGGCGCCTGGGGGGCTTAGTCAGTTAAGCGTCCGACTTTCGCTTAGGTCATGATCTTGCGGTTTGTGGGTTCGAGCCCCGCATCGGGCTCTGTGCTGACTGCCAGCTCAGAGCCTGGAGCCTGTTTCAGTCTGTGACTCCCTCTCTCTCTCTGACCCTCCCCTGCTCACGCTGTCTCTCTCTCTCTCTCTCTCTCTCTCTCCTAGAAATAAATAAATAAAAAATAAAAAAAATAAACTGAAAGAAGAACAGATGATTGTGAAAAGATAGAGAGTAAACAATCACGCATTCCCAGGGACAAAAGGAAATTTACATCAGTTCCAAGACAGAGAGCTCAATTAGAAACAGAAATGTATACAATGGGATTCTTTTTTTAATGCCAGAACAATATCCAAGGAAGCAGTAATAGATGTGGACATGATTTTGTTTGGAACCACAGAGGACTGGGAAGTGCCAAAGACTGCATAGCTAAGGGAGACAAATGTGAGGTAGCGAATTATTATTTAATGTATGTTCTTCTTACTTGCACAAAAAGGTGAGGCAGCATTATCTGCAATCAGCTCAGGAACAAAACCAGCCTGGCACAGTGAACCTAATCAGATAGAGGTGGCAGAGAAACAGTGATCAAGTATGATCCTCAAAAAACTCTTAAGAGTTCAGGAGGAAAGGTGAAAAGGGGCTTAAGGGATTGATCCGGGACTTGGCAGTAAAATCATGAGGATAGAAGAAAATCAGATCAGCATGGGGCAGAAAGGCCAGTGGCTTTAAAACAAATAAAAAGGAAGGCAAAGGAGATAAATTAGTAATAGATAAATTAAGCGAGATAAATTAGTTTGTGCTGACATTTAGAGTTCAAAGAACACTGGCCCAGGTGCTGGTTGACTAGGCTTTTAATTGCACTTGCATCCCTAGCATCAATGTAATTTCGATAAGTAAGTAGCCTTCTTTGCTCTTGGGTCTTTGATCTGTAAAATGAAAATGTTTGACTAGGTGACCCCAGAGACCTCCTAAACTTTAACTACAGGGTGGTTTTCCTTGTCTAACTATTCCTCAGGGATGTGAAGCTACGGTTTTCCTGATTTCTATAGGTTCTACACCCATCAGCAATTCCCGGCACGTAGTTAGTGTTCAGTGGTGGTTATCAAGTAGGGAATATCACAAGTAATTACTTGCATTCTCTATATTTGAAAGTGAGTAGCCATAAGGTTATAGGTAGGACTGCTCCTGTGTTTAATATGGTTTGAGGGGAAATGGGCAATCCCTCTTTCAAAGCCCTAAGAGCTCAGAGAAGCTCTTCTTTGAGAAGCTGCAACTGGGAGAGTTTTCCTGGACGTTTCTGAAACTAATGACCGTATGAAGAAACTATGTGTACTGCCCTACCCTACGCCCTACCACTCTGTAGTTGGTAAACACATGTCACTCTGGCTGTGAACATATGTTGGGTACATTTGAAAGGCAATACTTCTTGTTAGGTGTGTCTGTGCACGCTGAGGGAAGCATTAGAGGAGGGAAGAGAAGCCACCTCCCCACCCCACCCCTTAGGCTTTGGCCTGAGCACTGTCCTAGCCTTATCGTTATTAAAGAGCCCAGAATTGGCTGTGTATCCTTTTATGCAACTATTAATAATATGGTGTCCTGTATCCTATTCTGCAATTGTTTTGCAATTGTCAGGGGTGCTTTTCTCTAATATCATCCAAATATTAGCTTAGCTTCACGTGAACTTTAAAGCTTTAGCAATGCTATTACCTTAATGTTTGAATGTAATAATAAATACTAGATATCATGCATCATGTATAATACTTAGTAGACACTCAATAACTATTATTATGAAGGAATACATAATTATCAAGATTATTTTCAAAAAAAGGAAATGGAATCTCACAGAAATTGAGGTATGCTTTATGTAACTAACATTCTCATTTTCCCCACCAATATTCTATATTTACATAAGTGGTTTTATTACAGAATATTATTCAAAATGAAAAATGTCTTTTCAGTGTCTTGATAGACTTTATCAATAATTTTTATGATGTCGCTGCTTTGTGAGAGTAAAAAGGGATGTCTCTTACAAAGCATAAATTAATATCCACCTCTTGGGACCTGGGCGGCTCAGTCAGTTAACCCTCTAGCTCTCGGTTTCAGCTCAGTTCACGATCTCATGATTTCATGAGTTTGAGACCCGTGTTGGGCTCTACACTCTCAGCACAAAGACTGCTTGGGATTGTCTCTCTCCCTCTCTCTTTGCCCCTCCCCCACTTGTGCTCTATCTCAGAATAAATAAATAAACAAATAAATAAATACAAATATAAAAGAATACCTTTATTATTAGACCATGTGATAAATTTCAGAACAAATTCCATGGAAGGCCAGGCAAATGAACTCAAGTCAACCCTACTTCTCTTTCTTCTCTAAAGAAGTACTCCTCTTTCATAGGAAGACAGGAGGAGGAATCTGAATGTCATCGCTGATGGTGGAAAAGGGGATGGTTATGGTGCTTGTGCATGACTGTTTGTAGTGGCCTCTTTGCCACTTTACTGGCTTTTCCTAAAACATCTTACACAGAACTGAAAAGTGAATCTTTCCACACACAGTCCAGGTCATGAGTCTTTCTGCTCAAAATCTTCAACAGCTCTTTAGAGCTAGCAGATACAGACTTTTAACTCATGGAAGTAAAGACTGACTTCAAGTTGAGTGTCCTCAGGGCTCTGTTCATCATATCAATTATTTGACACAAGAATCAGTGTGTGTGTTTATCCCATTGTCTAGCCTTCCCTGAAACACTTCCAGGGTGAAGTTCCAGGTGTCTTCACACCCACTACCTACTCTGTTTACACTCTCTTCTGTTTCTTAGTGTCCTCTTATGTATTCAAAACTCTGTCTCCTTGCTGCTGCTACTGAAGAACCACACAAAATAAATAAAATTCTTTTTTCATATGTAATAAATCAACATTTTGGCCCCCACCGACCTTCTAAACCTCCATCTCTCCTTTTAATTCAGACATTTCTCCAGCCAATTTCTACTTCTTGCTGTCCCTAGCCACACTTCGAATCTCTCTGTAATGTGGTGCTTTCCATAATCCTGTAGTTCCTTCTCACACAGAGAAGCACATTTCCCCCATCTACATGCTGTGAATAGAAGAGTCCACATCATTGACCTCTCTCCTGTGCTGCTTATTACATTCTACCTTTACTTACAGAAATATTTTACAAAATTTGATCCACATAACAGTATTCTCACAAATTGTTTATAGGGATGAGTTGGGGGAAGGAGATACATAAAGTAATAAACATTTATTTCCTGCACATAATATAGATACTAGTTACATAGGATCCTCAGAGTACTCAGAAGAATTTCAGTTTGTGAATTTTCAGGGGTGGGTGAGAAATATGCTGTGTATTTTTTCTAAACTAATTGACCATAGAACTCTGGGTTTCCTAAGATTAGATTTTTCATGGCAGGTTCTTTGGGATATGTTGGCTAATAGTTATTTATAACAATATCTTATCTCTCTTACCAGAATAGAAAGTTCTTAATGGCTTGGGGCATGTCTCATACATCTTTACTGATGCCATAGTCAATTACACACTGCCAGGTACATGGTAGGTATCAAAAACGTTTGAATAATCAAGTGAATTAGTGAATGAATAAGCTACAGATGAATGTTTCATCTTTGTTGAGTTCTTATAGAGATGTATTTTCTTTGTTTCTTGTTTTAAAATTATTATGGAAGGAAAACTAATTCTTCTGTTTTTAATGTTATTATCTTTTGCTATTTTCTTCTTGTCCTTTCATTCCCATGGACTTTTTCTTATTTATCACCCTTTTAGATATAACAATAATTTGAGTACCTACTATGTGCCAAAGATGCTCTACATATTTTACATGCATCCTGCCCCTCACTACCCTCAATAATTCTATGACATAGGGATCATTATCCTAATTTAAAGATGAGAAAATTGTGTTCACGGAAATTAAGCAAATTCTCTAAGGTATTAAAACTAAATAACATGAGCAGAATCCAAAACATAACATATCGGAGTTCAAATCTCATAGACCTTAATGCCAAACCATTCCCCCTGAAACATGTAATTATTATTTCTTTTTGTGAGTAGGGAACATACAGAAGGCATAAGTACTGAATAAAATGTAAGACAAATGCCTTCACATACACAAATGATGAATTCTGAGCCATCAACAGTAATAGGTGAAGTCAAAGTTTGTACAGAGTTATTCCATCCAAACTCTTCCTAAATTTATTTTTCATTTCACACTTTCCCCAGGGACAAACTTCCAGGTCATGTAGAATCATGTGAAATCATGTGGATGAAGAAATTTGCCCACCAAATAAGTGTCAGACATTCCCACATAAATGGTAAGCACTTGAGGGAGCTTCCTGACATCTGTCACAAGAAGGCCTTTTCAATTAGCTGCAGATTTCTTGTTAAAAATTAGTTGGTGAAACTTTTTATTTTTTTTTTTATTTCTGAGAGAGAGAAAGAGAGAGAGAGATTGAGAGAGCGTGAGCAGGGGAGGGTCAGAGAGAGAGGGAGATACAGAATCTGAAGCAGGCTCTAGGCTCTGAGCTAGCTGTCAGCACAGGGCCCAACGCGGGGCTCAAACCCACGAACCGTGAGATCATGACCTGAGCCGAAGTCAGACACTTAATGGACTGAGCCACCCAGGCGCCCCTAGTTGGTAAAACTCTTGACAGTATGTATTCTGAAATCTCATGAGTAGCCTGTTAACCCAGAATTACAAATATCAATTGTGTATCATTTGCTTTTACAAAGACTTTTTATATCCATTTATAATACTAGTTCTTATATTTGGAAACCAAAGCCCAGAGTGAGTGGTCAACAGTGCCTGAACTAATAACAGAATATTTGAAGTAGGGAAGGTTTTCCACCTGTATAGACTTCTCTACTCTAGAATGGACAGGAGTTAGAGGAATGGAAAGGAAGTGAATGGTTTATACTATTTATTGAAGGAAATTGAGTTTTCTCCTCAGTACCTCTCCCAGTATGAATAAAATGTTCTATGATTATTTCATACTTCATAATATTTGATTTACTAGAACCATATATAAATACCTCAAAAATTCACATCACCTATAACAAGAAAGCTGAAGTGTGAGGAGAAAAAAGGCAGGGCAGTTTTATTATACAAGTCAATAATGCTGAGAAAAGTGGTCCTAGGCTCTCCCTTCAGCACAGAAGCCCATGTTTTCTACCTTGTGATTTGACTCCTCTGTCTACAACAGAATAGTTTAGAGGATGGCACTTGATCCAAAAGTGACCAGTTGATAGGCCAACCTATAAAATACAAGACTGAAGAACAAGTTTTGCCCAGTAGAAGGGCGCCTGGGTGGCTCAGTCGGTTAAGCATCCTACTTCGGCTCAGGTCATGATCTCATGGTTCATGGGTTTGAGCTCCATAGTGGGCTCTGCACTGACAGTGTGTTGGGATTCTCTCTCTCCCTCTGCTCCTCCCCCATGCACATGTGTGCATGGGTACGCTTCATCTCTCACTCTCCCAAACATAAATAAATAAGTTTAAAGAAAAGAATGGGTAATTGAAGACAGGATGAAGGCAGGAATAGAGAGATGCAGAAGTTCACCAGGTGGTGTTCACACAGAAGTACCAGGGAGGAATTTAGAGTCTCTGAGGAGATGACAAGGTAATGTACTCCCCAGTCACTGAAGATCCTGCATGACTGTCCAAACTTGGGCTTCCTTATGCCGGTCATACTTAAGACGTGACGTTATTATCTTTCTTGAGTGTCCTAAAGAATGCTTTGAAATACAGGCTTTCTGCTGCCATATTGCTAACTGTATATTTTCTTCTTAAAGAGTACTGTCTTTTTGATATTGAGTTGTATAAATTCTTTGTATATTTTAGATATTAACCCTTCATCAGGTCTATCGTTTCCAAATATCTTCTCCCATTCGATAGTTGGCCTTTTTGTTTTATTGATGGTTTTTCCTTTGCTATCCATAAGCTTTCATTTTGGTGTGGTTTCAACAGTTTAATCTTGCTTTTGTTTTCCTTACCTGAGCAGGCATATCTAGAAAAATGTTTCTATAGCTAATGTTGAAAGAATTACCGCCTCCATTTTCTTTTAGAAGTTTTATGGTTTCAGGTCTTACATATAGGTCTTTAATCTGTGATGGACCTAAGTGAAATAAGTCAATCAGAGAAAGACAAATACCATATGAAAGGAAAAAAATACAAATGAAAACCCAGACTCTTAAATACGAGAACAAACTGGGGGTTGCCAGAGGGGAGGTGAATGAGGGGGATAAATGAAATAAATAAGGGGATCAGGAGTACCTTTTTCTTGATGAGCACTGAGTAACGTATAGAATGTTGAATCAGTATATTGTACACCTGAAATTGATATAACACTACATGTTAATTATGCTTAAATTTAAAAAAGAGCCTGGTTGATTCAGCCCTGAGTTTCTGTATTTGAGCTTGAATTCCAAGTCCCACTTTTGAGTAAAGAGGAAGATGAAATAGAGACAGGAATGCTTTTCTGGGCTCCTTTTTTTGTATTCCCTCTTCATCGCTCTATTTTCTGTCAGTCAGTGCTGCTAGCCTTTCTAACTTCCTACTGCCAATTTATTCTCCTCTGTTCTCACCACTTGTTTCTCCCTCCCTCATGTTCCAGATCATTCTTTTCCCCCATCTTTTCCTATGTTCTTGCCTCCATTCTGGCTCACTTCCAGATAGATTTTTCCAACCTCACTTGTTTATCTTCATTTTCCCCTCCCTGCTTCCAAAGGACCCCCCTTAAAAGTTGTTTATAGGAGAAAACCATTAGAGTTGCTTTTAACTTTGCCATTTTCCATCACCAAAAATGCTTTAAGGGTTTGGGGGAGGGGGCAGTTCTTGTCCTACCAGTGTATGAATGGACTTTCCAGTCTCTGCCCAGGTCTGGGCCACTTCTCAGGAAGTTTCAAGAGAAACGAATGTCCCTCCACCTGCTGCCTAACCAGATTGCAGGTCTGTCGGTAGCTACTGGAGGGAGCATTTTAAATCACTGCCAACTTTGAAGTATGTGGCTGGGGAGAAAGGGTCAAAACAATCCTGATTTCCCGAGTGAGTGCTGGCATCGCAGAAAAAAAGATCAAACAGAAGTGATTATGACCTGAATTGGTCCTTAGGGCCAGGTTACAGAGAATCACCATAGCTTTAAAAAATAAAAATAAAAAAAACTTGGACTCTCCCCGCTGCCACCGCTGCTGTGTTTTTTCTTTCCAGGGAGACAGTGTCTTCCTGTTACTGGCTGCCCTTGTAGAAAGAACAAAGTTTTATTATTCCCTCAGACCAGGGACCTTTCATATTTAATCTCACAGGCAAACTAGAGCTTTTTCTGCTATAACAGAGCCCTGTAATTACTGTTATTAATCTTCAAATCATGGGCTCTAATTCCAGAGACTTCTTGTAACCTGAAAGTCTTTCAAAGCATAATGGTACAAAAAATAAATCACCTTTCCAAGTGGCGTCTTTGCTTGGTAAATGCCAGCACTAAGAAGGATATAAACATATTCCCCAAACAGGTACCATAAACTGGGAAATGACACAGTGTCAACCATAAACATGTCTTTGCCACAGCCTGACTTAAAAATGTTCTCACTCACTAACTTGAAAGAAGCCTTTCAAATTGTATTTCAAAAAGGAAATCAATAAACCTGCAAAAACTCTACTTGGCCGGAAAAGTTTGAGCCACGTCTACTGCATTTCCCAGTGGCATCCTTTCCCTCCTTTATCGCCTCTATTTCTTTCCAGTCACTGCTCAATCACTGGGATGAGACAAGCACCCCTCAGTACCAATCAATACCATGTGAGCCTTCAATGAAGAAAAGCAAAGCAAACCCTTCTTTCTGAAGGAGTTTACTGCCTGCCTGCCTGCCTGCCTTGCCTTGTGTGAAGGCATTGCAGACCTTCATCTATAAATGGCGTGTGTGTGTGTGTGTGTGTTTGGGTGTGTGTATTACAGATACTCTCTAGAAGGAGAGAGACATTGAGCTGTTATCAACCACTAATGTCACTTAGTAAATTAATTTGTGTAATTAGAAGTATCAAAGGATAGGATTGC
Source organism: Hyaena hyaena (assembly GCF_003009895.1). Taxonomy (NCBI): domain Eukaryota; kingdom Metazoa; phylum Chordata; class Mammalia; order Carnivora; family Hyaenidae; genus Hyaena; species Hyaena hyaena. Next base: position 450,707 of record NW_024081713.1, on the reverse strand, counting down.
TAAGGGAATAGGACAAGTAGCAGACAGATATTCAGACGGAGGAGGTGCAGAAGATCTCTGGAATGTGGGAGGTGACCCTGACACAGAAAGAGGGAATAGAACTGGGACTCACTGGGGAATAAGAACCCAGCGATCTGCTCCCATAAGCTATTCTATCACTTTGTCTCTGATTAGGCATCCTGCCTGCCTGTCCAATGACATCACTAAAGTGCCTGTCTGCCTTAGCTGACTATCCTGAATGGGATTCCTTTCTGGCATATATTCTGTTCGAGTTGGGCACATAATTTTTCTATATCCTGAGTGTGTGCACTATTCCACTCCTACCCCAAACTAGGCATCTTTCACCCATAACTAATAGTTATTCACATTGGATTGGGACAGCATGCATTCACGTCTTGATGGGATCATTCATGATGAAGAGATAATAGGATACTGACATGAATGACAGAGCAGAGCTTTCAAATTCTTTAAAGCCAACATCCTGTGCACTTACTAACTTTGCCTACAGTACCTGCTTCCTAATACTTACTGGAGAATGATATAATGCAGAAACAATCCACACTATTGTACTGATGATGGTAGGGAAAGAAGGAAGATGGAAAAGAAGTTAGACCAGCTGTTTTGGAATTGTGTCAGTACAGTGATATCCTAAAATTTCTACTAAAAATAACTGAGAAAGAAGACTCATTAGTTATTATTTGTAATGAGTTAATGCTGATAAAGACTAAGGTCGCTGTTTAGCCTTTAGCAAGTGCTATATGAGTGTTTGTTTAAAAAATAAATGAGAGCAAGTGCAAAGCGGCAACAATATCAGGTGCAACACATTAAGGAGTACTCACCCCTGGCAGGGGGAGGAATGGACATATGCAAAAGGAGGGATGTGCCCTGAGTTAGGAAGCAGTTGATAATTTGATAAAGTATGGTTGCTAACTATTCAGCTCTAAGGTTAAGCTTTGGTGTATTTAAGTGGATAGTAGACTGACAGATATGAGAAATGGGATCATCCTGGTATTACTTTGTGGAACATTTTTCTTGAAAAATATATAAAAACAAAATATGATACATGGTTTTGCAGATGGAAAAAGCTTAATGATATTTTGGAGTCATTTTGTCTCTACCCTGGATAATAAGCATGAGATTTGGTATGGATTTGTCTGATTCCTTGTCCATCTGAAACAAATCTTAGCCAGCTAGATATGCTGATTTAATCTTTCATTTATATTGTAATTCAGGTTAATATTAAAGTTCTCATTTATAGTCTCCTACATTGAATTTAGTTACCTCATTTCATTGTTTTTCTTTGTTGTCATTTTCTACACTGAATTTTCTTTGTTTTGTTAACCCCTTAGCTGAGAGTGAGAAAATTTTTTGTATTTACTTATTCTAGTAAACAGTTCCAACATTTCATGACTCAGTTTAACATCTCATTTTTTCCATAATTCCTTAAGTCCCTTTTCCTTTTTTGTAAATATTCCATTTCAATTTGTCAAGCACTTAAACATTACTGTTTGTCCAAAATGTTCTTTATTTTATGGCCCCAGGAAAGTAAGCAAAGTATAGTTGATAAAGTATAGAGTTTGACATCTGATTAACTCTGAGTCTTAGTTCTGCTGCCTACTACTAAGTATATGATTTTATATATTACAATATCATTAATATTATTTTACTTATCTGCAAAAATGAATAAATCAACACTTGCCCTTACAAGTTTACAAGATTTGTGAACAAAAAAGTGAAGATGTGAAAATCCATTCTATAAATATCTGATTTTCAAATAATACACATATGTGAAATTAATCTTTATTGACTCAGAAGACATTTAAATTTTCAATTTTTTAAATAGCTTATTGTCAAGTTGATTTCCATATAACACCCAGTGCTCATCCCCACAAGTGCCCTCCTCCATGCCCATCTCCCCCCCCCCAACACACCATCAGTCCTCAGTTTTTGTGAACATTCAAGAGTCTCTCATGGTTTGCCTCTCTCCCTCCCCCCCACTATTTCCCCCCTTCTTCTCCCCCTTGGTCCTCCGTTAAGTTCCTCCTAATCCTCCTATATGTGCGAACATATGGTATTTGTCCTTCTCTGCCTGACTTATTTCGCTCAGCATAACACCTCAAGGTCCATCCATGTTGCTACACATGGCCAGATTTCATTGTTTCTCATTGCCATGGAGTATTCCATGGTATAGATAAACCACATCTTCTTGATCCATTTGTCCATTGATGGACACTTAGGCTCTTTCCATGTTTTAGCTATTGTGGAGAGTGCTGCTATGAACATTGGGGTCCATGTGCTCCTATGCATCAGCATTTCTGTATCCCTTGGGTAAATTCCTAGCAGTGCTATTGCTGGGTCATAGGGGAGTTCTATTGTTAACTTTTTGAGGAACCTCCACACTGTTTTCCAGAGGGGCTGCACCAGTTTATGTTCCCACCAACAGTGTAGGAGGGTGCCTGTTTCTCCACATCCTCGTCAGCATCTAGAGTTCTCTGATTTGCTCATTTTAGCCACTCTGACTGGTATCTCAGTGTGGTTTTGATTTGTATTTCCCTGATGAGAAGGGATGTTGAGCATCATTTCATGATGTTGGCCATCTGAATGTCCTTTTGGAGAAGTGTCTGTTCATATCTTCTGCCCATTTCAGAGTCTGTTAGAGCCTTGATGCTCTCTGTTATTTACATCTTAGTGAATACTGTATAATGGTAGGATCCTGGACTGTGGAAACAGACTGGAGGGAGTTTTACACGGTGTGGCTAACTTTGCTGTGTTCCGTGGCTGAAGGCATCCATCATAACCTGGCCAACTACAGGTGTAATAAAATGGCGAAAACAGGAGATGACATGATTATACATAGCATGATTGTGTTCATAGTATTCCCTGATAATTATTATATTTCTGAGGGGTTTGTTGTAATAAGTCCGTTTTCATTCATGATTTTGTCTATTTGGGTGCTCTCTCTTTTCTTTTTGAGAAGCCTGGCTAGAGATTTGTCAATTATGTTTATTTTTTCAAAGAATCAACTCTTGGTTTCATTGATCTGTTCAATTGTTTCTTTGGTCTCTATGTTGTTTATTTCTGCTCTGATTTTTACTATTTCTCTTCTTCTCCTGGGTTTGGGGTGCTCTTGTTGCTCTGCCTGTAGTTCCTTTAGGCGAGTTGTTAGATTTTGCACTTGCGCTTTCTCTAATTTCTTGAAATAGGCATGGAGTGCAATGTACTTTCCTCTTAGGACTGCTTTTGCCGCATCCCATAGAGTTTGGATTGTTGTATTTTCATTTTCATTTGTTTCCATACAGTTTTTAATTTCTTCTCTATTGCCTGATTGCCCCATTCATTCTTTAGTATGGTGTTCTTTAACCTCCATGTCTTTGGAGGTTTTCCAGACTTCTTCCTGTGATTGATTTCAAGTTTCAAAACATTATGATCTGACAGTGTGCATGGTATGATCTCAATTCTTTTATATTTATTGAGGGCTGCTTAATGTCCCAGTATGTGATCTATCGTGGAGAATGTGCCATGCACACTTGAGAAGAAAGTGAATTCCTTGGCCTCAGGATGCAGAGTTCTAAATATATCTGTCTGATCCATCTGGTCCATTGTGTAATTCAAGTCCATTGTTTCTTTAGTGATTTTCTGTCTGGTTGACCTATCCATTGCTGTAAGCGGAGTATTAAAGTCCCCTCCTATTAGCATATTCTTATCTATAAGGTTGTGTCTGTTTGTGATTAATTGTTTTAAATATTTAGGTGCTCCCATATTCGTTGCGTAGACATTTATAATTGCTAATTCTTCCTGATGGATGGACCCTGTAATTGTTATATAATTCCCTTCTTCATCCCTTGTTACTGTATTTACTTTAAAGTCCAGTTCGTCCGATATAACTATAGCTACTCCAGCTTTCTTTTGACTTCCCGTAGCATGATAGATATTTCTCCATTCCCTTACTTTTAATCTGAAGGTATCTTCCAATCTAAAAAGCATTTCTTGTAGACAGCAAATAGATGGATTTTGTTTTTTTATCCTTTCTGCTACCCTATGTCTTTTGATTGGAGCATTCAGCCCATTTACATTCAGTGTTACTTTTGAAATATGTGGGTTTAGAGTCATTGTGTCCTTTGTGGGGTTCATGCTTGTGGTGGTGTCTCTGGTGTCTTCGTTCCTTCCAAGACTTCCCTCAGAGAGTCCCCCTCTGGATTTCTTGTAGGGCTGGCTTAGTGGTGACAAATTCTTTCATTTTTTGTTTATTTGGAAAGACTTTTATCTCTCCTAGTTTGAATGGCAGTCTTGCTGGATAAAGGATTCTTGGCTGCATATTTTTACTGTTCATCACATTGAAGATCTCCTGCCATTCCTTTCTGGCCTGCCAAGTTTCAGTAGATAGGTCTGTCACCACTCTGATAGGTTTCCCTCTGTATGTTAGAGCCCTTTTCTTTTCTCCCTAGCTGCTTTCAAAATTCTCTCTTTGTCCTTATATTTTGCCATTTTTACGATGATATGTCGTGCAGAAGATCGATTCAAGTTACGTCTGAGGGGAGTCCTCTGAGCCTCTTGTATTTCCACATTTACTTCCTTCCCCAGGTCGGGGAAGTTCTCTGCTATAATTTGTTCCAGGACTCCTTCAGCACCTTTCCCTCTCTCTTCCTCTTCTGGGATTCCTGTGATACGGATATTGTTGCGTTTGACCGTATCGCTGAGCTCTCGAATTCTTCTTTCCTGTTCCTGGATCAGTTTGTCTCTTTTTTGGTCAGCTTCTTGTTTTTCTATTATGGTGTCTTCTAAATCACTTATTCTCCTTTCTGCCTCTTCAATCCGTGCATTGGAGGCCTCTAATGTATTCTGTATCTCATTTATTGCATTTTTTTAATTCTTCATGCCTATTTTTATTTTCCATTCTGTCTGTAGCCATAGTTTCTTTGATGTCCTCTATGTTTTTTTCAAGCCCAGCTATTAATTTTACCATTATTCTTCTAAAATCTTGTTCAGTGATGCTGCTGATATCTGTTTTGAGCAGTTCATTAGCTGTCATTTCTTCTTGGAGTTTCTTTGGAGGAGAGGTCTTTCGTTTCGTCATTTTAGTTAGCTTTCCGGCTCTTGTTGGTTTTAAAGACCGGTTATGCTCTCTGTTTCTATGAGCGCTGCTATATCCAAGAAGACTCTTTGACTTCCCAGGGCCTATCCTTTCAGAGAGTGTTTTTTGAATGGTATCCCCTGGTCTCTCTTGTTGGGACCTTGGTTATTTTATTTTCCTATTCGTAGTGCTATTTGGGACTCTCCACCTTGTGTACTCTAGCTTGTTTCTTGAGGTAGCCCTGGAAAAGAAAACAGACAGACAAACACACAGGGAGCAGGAGCACACAAACGCACAGGCTAATTCAACTAACATGCAAAGCGAGAGGGAAAATGAAAAAGTTAAGAGGAAAGACAGAGGAGGGAGGGCGAATAATAGGGAGTATAAAATACATAAAAGGGTCAAAAAGGAGAAAAGAAAAGGAAAAAAGAAGAAAACTGATGGACAAAGATCGGTTTAAAGCATATAACCAGATTTCCCAGCTACAATTAAATAGCTGTGTGTATGCAGTGTTGGTTGAAGAGCATAGAGAAAGAGAGAGAAGACTGGGTGGAGATGAGGCAAAACTGGAAATAGAATGAACAGGCAGAAGGGATAAGAAGCTTTTTTCCAAAGAGCTAAAGGGTGGAATATGGTTGGAGAGGTGAGAGAAAGACGGTGGTGGTATCCAGAGAAACTATATAGTCTAATTACCCCTGAGAGGCTTTGTTATACCGCCATTAATAGTTCCACCGGTCGCTGCTTCCCTGTTGCCGGGGATTGAGTGGATGGTGGGGGAAGTGTCGCAGCCTCAAATCCACTTGGGTCAAGCAGCAATACAACCGGAGTGCGTTTGGGGAACGTAGCAACTTCAGGTCCACAGAGTCCGCGTCACCTCACCCCCCGCAACCGCTTTACCGGCCCCTGCCGCTTCAGCAGGCAACTTTACGCTCACGCAGCCACCGCTTCACCTGGTGGCTGCCACTGCCACTTCAGCAGACCGATGTCGTGCACGCCACTGCCGCTTCACCCAGCGCCGGGACCACCGCCACAGGTGTTGGTGCTTTAAAAAATTTCAATTTTTATTCCCATCATTATGATCATCAAATGTCAACGTTTTGAGTATGCTCAAAATCCAATTTATTTTTCAACGTACTTTGCCATGTCATAGGATACCTGTCTAATATAGTCATGGCCAGAGTCATTAGGTATTTAAGACCATGTAGCAGCTCAGTACTTGGCTTATAAGAAAAAGGAAAATTAAACCTAAGTAAGCTAAAAAATTCACCAAAGATCATTGTTATGGGCTGGGTTTTTTGTTTCCCTTAAATTCATATCTTGAAGTCCTAACTCCAGGTACTTCAGAATGTGGCCGTGTTTGATTTTTTAAAAATGTTTTTAATGTCTTTATCTTATTCTGAGAGAGAGACAGAGAGACAGAAAGTGAGTGGAGGAGGGACAGAGAGAAAGAGACACAGAATCCAAAGCAGGCTCCAGGCTCTGAGCTGCCAGCACAGAGCCCGATGTGGGGCTCGAACCCACGAACTGTGAGATCATGACCTGAGCCGAAGTCAGACACTCAACCAACTGAGCCACCCAGGTGCCCCCGCCGTGTTTGATTTTTAACTACTTTCTTTCAGGAGGTAATTAAGTTAACAGTGAGGTCATTAGAATAGGCCATAGTCTCATATGCCTGGTGGAGGGAAGTTGGACATAGACACACACACAGAGAAGACCATGGGAAGACACAGGGAGAAGAGGGCCATATACAAGCCAAGTGGAGACACTTTAGAAAAAAGCAACCCTGACAAAACCTTGACCAAAGTTCTACCCCCCACAACTCTGTTGTGGCTGTCCTACTAAACCAGTTCACTAATTTAAAGTAGATGAAGACTAAATCTCAGATATCCCCAATCTTTATTGAGCAGTCTTTCTACCACATGATGCTGCTTCCCAATTTTATTTTTAAAAAGGTTCATTAATTCGGGGAATGAGCACTTCAATTGTGAAATAAATAGAAAAACAATTAGCAATGATACAATGATGGAAATACTCTGAAGGACTAACTAGCTTAGGATGGCGCCCATCAGATGTTACAGTGAAGCCAATATAGATATCAATTAATAACAGATACACAATTAACTGAAGTCCTTGGACTGGTCTAGCAAAACCTGAAAGTGTCATTTGAATTCTGGACTATTTGAGTAGGACCAGATCCCAATAAATAATGAATGGAATGAAATGGAATAAATCTTGTAGAATTTAACAAGGTATTAAAAGAGATATGAGTAAAAGGAGAAGTTCACAGATAATATAGATATAAACATAGTAAAAGTATGGGACTCATGATAGTTATCAGAAGTAGGAGTTGAAGGCATTAAGCCCAAAGAGACAATGGTGCCATCTGTAATGCCAGTCATATTGCAGAACCTGTTCTTGCTTTCCTATCTGGTCATACTTTCCTATTCCTATATGCCAGAGTGGCTTATCCCTATGCTGTACCAGATCATATTGGCCATCTTGAATCACTTTAATATACACTGAATAAATACTTAGGGAATATGTAAGAGAATTAATGGAGAAGAAAATAGCGTTAGTTTTCTGCTAACGTCATGCTCCTAGAGGATACCACCACAGAGACTGCAATGACGGAAGAAGAAGGAGAAAGAGGGAAGGGGCAGAGAAGAGGAAAGAAAATGAAGACGGAAGGAAGGAAGTTAGTTAGTTAGTTCTGTCTTACCAATAGAGAAATGACAGAAAGAAAACCAAACCAAGAAGTTCTCAGAGTGCAGGTCATGACTCATAGGAGAGGGCCAATCCTAAGTAGTCAAACCAGCATCATGGATTTAGTGTTCAGTGGGCTTCTGATGCAATTGGAATAGTGAAACTTGAGCTACCTTGTGTTCTTGCATTTACTGTTACTGCATTTACTGTTACTGTGTTACTGCAGTTACTGTTCAACTCTCTAAGTGTGCTCTTCAGTCTCTCATTTATAGGCCTTCCATGACCTTTATGTTTGAAATTAAGTCTCCTTATAGCTTTTTCTGGCTTAAAATACTATTCAGCTTAAATAAAGCCAGATATTTCAAAATAATGACTTCCATCCCACAAACAGCTATGGTCCTTCATTGACTAACCCACTGACCCAATATCATTCTCTTTTCATAAAAATTATTTGGTGTTTTAATGTACATAAATACTACAAATTATTAATGGCTACTAAAAAAAATTATTCCCTGGGACACAGAAAAATACATTCACTTATTTTGGACCCAGAGTAAACACCATATAAATGACACAGATAAATGGCTTCTTTTAAATCCAGCGATGCAGTTACATATACTATGCAACTTACTCAGTTTCAATTCTTAAAAGTAATTCATAGCACTCAGTACTATGCTGAGATTTGCTTTTTGTGTTGGTAAATATTGAGATTGCAATTCTCAGTTAGCATTTAAAGTAAAAATAATTCTGAAGGCTCTATAACGGTTTTCTGAATTCCTCTCTCTCAAACCCTGTGTGTGGACTGTCCTGGTGATTCACATTTAGATATTACAGAGAATCAATCTGTAAAGGAGTAGACTATATTTCACTTAGATTAACTAATTTCATTTAAAATGAGTGTATTAGAAAAGTTGCTCAGAAAATACTGATATCCATTACATTATAAAAAACAAATGTATTAAACCTTTCCATTAGATGCATGAAAACTTTTATAAAAGTAGCTGAATTTATGACCATATTTTAATAATAACACTATTTGAAAAATATTTTAGTTATAAGCAAATTATACAGAAAGCTGGCAGTGAATCAACAATTTTCTAGATCTCATGGGATTTTCTCATTTGTATGGCTACTTTCGTCTGAGGAAATGCACTAAAGCAATTATATTCTGAAACACACTGATCCCTTTTATTGTTTTTTTACCTTTTAAAAATGTTTTAAAAACCCCAAGTAATATTAAAGTGAATAAAATATTAAAATGGAGAGTAAAATCATATAAATATAAAAACAATACAACATGGGAATTTTTAAAAATAATCACTAAACTACAAATAAGCAACCAGAGAAATCAGAGGTAGTTGTTTAAAGTCCTATTTTTTTAGTGAATCCAACACATTTTATTGTGGGCATAAACATCACTTTCCTGCAAGCAAAATTATAATTGAAAATTTTTAAATGCTTCCATAAGAGGAACACAAAGTAGCTTGTCAGTAGTAGCTGAGCTGATTTAGTTAAATTTTGAATATACATGTTCTTTTCCCAAGAGGAGACTATAAACTCCTAGAGAGTAGAGACTTTATTTTTTTATATACTTTCTTGTAGACTCTACAGTTAATAAAGAGTTGAGTAACTAGAAGGATTAACTAGGCACAATGTAATGTTGTTAATTACTGGAAATGTTAACGTTCCTCCTGAAGTGTTCCCCTATAGAATTAATTAGCTGTGGTTATCCAGTGACCCCAGCAACCTTTTACCATCCTATATGAACACTGGAAATTATGGTAGCCCCAAACCATGGTTTTTGTTCACAAGGAATTGGATTCAAGTCTCCACTCTGTCCCTTTCTGCTGAAGAGGTCTTGAGGAAGTTACTTAATTCTGCAGTGCCAGCTGTGTTGGAGCTCTGTGGTGAACTCCAGGGGTGCCACAGGATATTTTATTTTCTAAGAGAAACATGGAGATATTTGACATCTGGCAAGAATCCTGGCAATTACTAGCTTCTGGTAATTCACAGCTTCCATATTAAATCACACTACATTCCTTTCTGTGGCCTTTGCTGAAGCAAGCCTTACTGAGTATGCTATAATTTAAAAACAAAACAAAACAAAACAAAAAAAAAAAACAAACAACTCATGTATGAGTATCAGTATAGAACAGGAAATGAGATTTGTGGGTTTCATCTGATTCCAAGATTTGAGAAATTGGGAGGTACTCAATGGGCACACACCTCCCTTTAGTAATGAATTTGACATTATTTAAGAAACTAAAATCAATATATTATTATTATTTCAATATATGTATTTTTCAATATATATATTCTCAATATATGTATATTTTCTATACATATGCATATTTTTTTCCAAACAGTTATGAAGTTGTTTAGGGCATGAACACTTCGGTTGTTTGAACCCATAACTACTTAAAAAATGAAACCATTTGACATTCTTTTGATGTAATAGCCTTGAAAAATTAATTAATTACTACCACCACTGTGACAAGAACCTTTGACTTCAAACTCCAGCTTCCTTATCTTTAAAAGGAAAGTGGTGCTAATTTTAAAGACAAAAATGAGGCTTAAATTAGGGAACTTTTCTACTATGTCTGGAATATGCTAAGAATGCAAGAAATTAAACATATTCTGTTTGTGTTTATTATTTTAGGAACAAATAGCTACAAGAGCAATTTAGTTTATTTTATTGTACTTGTGCTAGCCTTGAATCCTCAGTATTTTTTGGCTTTTCAACTAGTACACAATGAATTAGCAACAGAATCAAGGCTAGCAATGCAACTTTCATTTCCTTAACTCTGTCTGCCTAAAACTGCAGCTAAGCCAATATATCTAAATTGTTTTTAATGAACAATATCTTGTCACAGGAACTTAGATTTCAGTAAGTAAATCATGAAAAACTAAGCAAACCATGCATATTTACCTTAAAACATCTTATTTGTGATGTTTGGAGCACAATCCACTTTAAAGTCAACTGAAATATATATTCCACAGGACCTGAAACCATGAAAAGTAAGTACATAGAATAAGGACAAAGGAGGTCATTTAAGGCTTTATCTAAGAAAAATTGGTCATATGACCAATGAGACAAATATGGAATAAGGTGTTTGGGAAATATTTTCCACAGTAGGTGTTAGAACAATATGTTCTCACCTTAATTTTTATTTAATTAAAATACCAACTCATTGGAACTCAATTGTTCTATAAGCATTCCTACGATAGTTTCATTCTAATGAAATCTCGCTCTTCCTCCCTCTTTTCTTCACCTTTTTTTTTTTTAAATGTGTTTGAGCCTAAGAATACAGTAGTGCACGAGATGCTGCATAACTTTTACCTTTAAGGAACTCACACCATTGGTATACCTAATTTTGTAAATGAATCTGACCAGTGTACAAATACCTAAGACTAAAAGAAAGTTTCAGTTTTGAACCTATTTTTCTCATCTCATTTGATCACTTTTAGTATACCATGTTCAAGAGCTTGAGACATCCGTTAAGTGACAAGTGGCTTAGACTGTCTACATCATACAAAAGAGAAACCAAAAAGGGAGAAAGAGAACAGATCTAGAGGGAATGTGTATGTTTCCCTCTATGTTTGGGTTTCATCCTAAGGATAATAAAGAGCTACCAAAAGATGTTAATAAGGGAAATTATGTGATCAAAATTTAGCCTTTGGGTGTGGTGTGAAAAATGGGTGAAGGAAGTGTGGATGTCCTAAGGCAAGGATACCAGCTACTTGGCTGTTTCAATAGCCTACGTGAGATAAAGGAGAGACTGAGAATGAAGATAGGAGAGATGATGTTTTGTGCTCATGGCACAGTCTCTGCTCTTTGCTACCAGGTAGATCTTTCCCTCCTGGTGTATATGTTTCTGCATCATAGAGTTTTACAGTTCATGGATCCCAGGAGGTCATAGCCAGGGAAGCATGTTCTACTTCCTGCCCCAGAGCTCATGTAATGAACTAACTCAAACTCTCTCAGTTTCCTCTGGTAACTAATACATGTGTAAGAGGAATGGACAGGGCTGTTCCTGACATATTTACGGTCATCTTCTATAATAAAAATATTAGTGCTACTCTAAGCCACAAAACAGTCTCCATCTGACAATTTGAAAGTCCAGTCCTGTGTAATAAGTACACATGACTTGTTTTGGTGTTGAGTCATCTCCCTTCTTCCTACGTAAGGTAGAACCAGAGCTAGGTTACAATTCTGTTCTTTCTCAGTCATCTTTCCCACTACTCCCCCCACACCCAAAGGCTACAAAAGGTTTCTGATCCCTCTAGGGCAGGACCAAAAGAGAAAAGAATGGGGAAATGGTACTGTATTTTATGGTAGATTTTCTTTTAATCAAGAATTTCCCTCATTGGGGGTGCTCTTGTGGGTCCCTCAGAGATTTCCATCAGTGGAAATCTTCCATCTTTAGGTTTCAGAGAGTAAATGCACTCTTCGAGAAGTCATTTAGTTTCTCATACCCCACAGTAGCTCAGATCTCATCACCATCATCTCCCAGTAAAGCCTACATAGAGGATCTAGAGGATCCAAGACAATCTCATGCCTACTCCCTTTGCATGCAGCCCATGTCTAGTCTCTGCCTCTGACCCTCTCTCTCTCTCTCTCTCTCTCTCTCTTTGTGCTAAGCCATCCCTCCCCATGAAGGCAGATGCAGAAATGATAGATCCTCAGACTCTCCTCTTGTTTTTAGAGTATCAAAACAGGTAAAGATTTTAAATAGTTGTGGAACCAATTTTCAACTATTCCTCTCATAAAGTGGTTTCAGGCACACTTTCCAATTTTTGTAATCTTTTTATTATGTAAAGTTTCAAGTAAACATAGATACATTCGTGTAATGAACCTCCACGACCTATTGTCCGCCTTCATCAATTACTGACCCCTTTGTCATTCACTTTTCATATATTCCCCACCCTTACCCATCCCACTAGATTACTTTGATGCAAGCTCTTCAGCACATAATTTTATCCCTAAATATATCAGTGTGTGTGTCTGTATTAGTTTTGTGTTGCTGAGTAACAAATTACCACAAACAGTATATTAAAGCAGCACATATTGATTATTTCACAGTTCTGCAGTCAGAACTCCAGGTGGCTCTGACTTAGTTCTCTGCTCAGTGTCTTTCAAGTCTAAGATCAAGGTACTGGTCAGGCTGGGCTTTTATCTGGAGGCCTGCAGGGGAGAATCTGCCCCCAGGCTCATCCAGGTTTGCATGATCCAACATGGCTTTAGGTCTGAGGTCCCAATTCCTTGCTGGTTGTTGGTGCCTCCTCTCCTTGCTCACAGAACTGTCTGCATCCCATCTGTGGCCCTCTCCATCTTTAAACTAGCAATCCCGTCCTTCTCACACTCCAAATCTCTCTGATCTCACTAACTTCTTCATTCCAGTTTTACCTACCAGCTGGAGAAAGAGCTCTGCTTTTAAAGGGCACCTGTGACTACATGGACCCACATGGATAAACCAGTATAATCTTCTTGACATCAACTGACTAGTAATATTATTACATCTACAAAGTTCCTCTTGCTATGTAAGGCAGCATATTCACAGGTGTGATATTTCATCAGATTCACAGGTTGTGGGGATAGGACAAGACGTTTTTTGGGTGGTCATTTTAGAAATTCTGATTACCACATGAGCCAGCATGAGTGAGGAAGATATAAAGGAAACCCATTCTCTATACCCATCTCCGCCTCTACCCAGGGCTCAATCTGCCCATCCAGGATTTCTGAGAAAATACATTTTATAATTGCTGGATGCATTGTATAACTGATAAATATCTATTGATTCATCTGCATTAAAAATAAATAGAATGCATTAAGATAGTATAAACTTTTAAAAATATTTTTAATGCTGATTTATATTTGAGAGAGAGAAGGAAAGACAGTGTGAAAGCAGGAGAAGAGCAGAGAGAGAGAGACCGAGACAGAATCTGAAGCAGGCTCCAGGCTCTGAGCTGTCAGCCCAGAGCCCGATGCGGGGCTTGAACTTGTGAGCTGTGAGATCATGCCCTGAGCAAAGTCAGACACTTAACTGACTCAGCCACCTAGGTGCCCCAAGACAGTATAAACTTTGATTTGGGATGGGGAAGAGAGTAAAAAGGAAAGAAAAATGAAACCATGAGAGGATTTTCATTACTACCTTATGAAGGGAGGAAGCATTACCATATCCACATAACTATGCCCATGTCCAGCCCCAACACTTCCCTTTAAACACTGTATGCATGAGGTCTTAATTCTAGCTCCCAAACAGGTTTAGAGATGGTAAAATAACTTAGCTGAGTAGCTAATCATGCAAGTAGCTTATCACAAGTCTTGGAGAAAAAAATACTTATTTCTGTGCCACTACAGTGACACCTCTGTGACAGTGCTGCTCCTTGTCATTTTTGTGATTCCTTCCCATGTCACAGCAAAGTATCCTAAGCCAATAAGGAACTCAGAACTTAGCAACATCATTGAACTGAGTGATCTATTGTAGGTCCACTTCAAAAGAGTGAATTGTGCAACCTGACTTTTTCTATCTTTTTCAACAACTATTTTCTTGTTTTGCAGTGATCATAAAACATTTCCTCTCAGAGGATAAGCTCAGATCCATAATTTCTTTTGTCTCTTGTGAAAAACTTATCTTACTTATGTTCCCATCCTTCAGCTGGTTTTGTCTTGGCATATCTGATATACTAATTCACGTAGTCGATATTGGCTTAATGTATTACTCGTATCTCAGATACCACATTGATGCTTTTTAGAGGAGCCAGCAATGCCTAAACCAAAGCTAAAATAAACATGGAAATGGCAGGCATTCTAGAAGGCAGATTCTGGAAATATGTTGCAGCAGGGAGTTCATCATCTTTGTTCCTACGTAGGTCAGGTCTGTTTAAAAATGCATTTTCCTTAACTATAAGTGAGGGCCTTTCATGTTTTGTTAAATACAATTTTGAAAATATTGTCAACAATAGCATCTGCCTGTATTTCTTCTTTCATCCTTTCACTTTTAAAAGTGCCTTTATAAAAGTCAGAAACTACATAACAGATAGGCATGCAAAGAAAAATTCTCTGGACCCCAGGAATTCACAGTTTAGTAAGAAAAAAGCAAACCTATCAGCTCAGTATAGGTTGGAACACAGGATTTTGAGATTAAGAGCCTCATGTTCTCGGTCTGAAAAGGATTTTCAGAACAAGGTTGTTCAGTTCTGTAGATTTATAACATGGAATGAATAGGGAACAAATAGCTTTCCTCAGTCCACAACTTCTATTCATGTTGAAAGAAGAAAATCTATTCAATTATTTTCTTTCTGTCAGATTGCCAATTTTTGTACTGTTGGGTTGATTAAATTCAGTGTTTGAAAACTCCAAAAATATTTGAATAAAGGAGCCAAATACACAGATGATTGTAAGTGATTTAAATTCCAATGGGTTTTGCTTCACTTTCTGTGTTGCTTTTTCAAATTAGGTTAAATTAGAACTTCTGTGAATATTGTGTTTGGAGCTCTCAAACAATACATCTCCTATTCACCTTGACTTTCTTATTGGTTTTCAGATTGA
This sequence comes from Hyaena hyaena, assembly GCF_003009895.1. Lineage (NCBI taxonomy): Eukaryota > Metazoa > Chordata > Mammalia > Carnivora > Hyaenidae > Hyaena > Hyaena hyaena. The sequence goes on along the minus strand of NW_024081713.1, from coordinate 435,381 downwards.
CTTGGTCAGTACATTTCTCACAGATGCATCCCAGCAGACAAATACGTACCATGTTATTTACTCAGATATGTTTTGAAACGTTCACCACAATCTCTAGACATGCAGCCTCCTAAAAAAAAATAGAAGGAGGAGGAGGAGGAGAAAGAAAAAGGGCTGCCTTTCTTAAGCCCTCTCTTGGATCAGCTCTGGACCATGCACTCTATCCAAAACCTTTGTCTCCTCTAATTGCTCTGTACTCTTCAATATCTTCCAAATCAATGTCAGCAAGTTGTATCCATGGCCTCAAAGGTCCCCAGCAGGCATTAGGCTTTGTAGAGAAATGAGAAGAAAAAAAATGAGAATTTCATTTGAAAATATCTTAAATCTTACTGAAGTAAAAGAAAACATACTCATGAAATATACATATTTTTTTCTAAGAAGAATGAGTGTAATCAAATGCTGATTGTGTGATTCTAACAGCAAATGTATAAGAAGATAGGAAGCAGGAGAGATAAGTGTTCTAGAAAGTCTTAAATTGGATTTGGAAGAATGGGAAGAAGTTACTTACACGGGGTATCTGAAGGAGGTGTATGTAATCTGCCATATATCAGAAAGACGCCATAGGAGCAGGGGCTACCTGAGGTCACGGGAAGATAATCATTTGGAGTTGGTGCATAAATTAAGAAATATGTAGTGAGCACTTTCTTTGTGTCAAATACTGAGCAAAGCACTGAGCAGAGACTAAGTAGACAATGCAGATATGGAATTGCCAATGTAGGACTTAGAGTCTACCTGAGAAGCCAGATGTTAAATAAATGATTACCAGAATTACCAACAAAACTAAGTACACCAAGTGTCATGGAATACATATGCATGTATGAGATTGTATCTTTGAGGGACAGAATGAAGACCTGTGTGCCTGTAAAGGAGGGAGGGATAGGGAGACTAGCCAGACAAGAGCCTGATGTATTTACCAGGGACCAGGGCACGTTCATCTTTGGGGGATTAAACACAGCAGTAACTGTAGTCGATATGTATAATATTGGACATAAAGTTAGAACACTAAATTTTGATGAGCGGATTCCAATCCTAGCCCCACTCCCTGGCCAATAACTATTTGTATTAACTAAGCCTTGGTCTCATCATTTGTAAAATGGAATAATGTCACACAGTTCAGATGAGATCACATGAGTAGAAGTGATTTATAAAGTGATGCGTGGTATGCACATATTATCTCACCCCTGTATCATCAGCCCCTAAGAACGTGTCTGTATCACATAGGCCATCATACAGAGCCCACCCAGTAAATATTTTTGCATTGATTATAGACACACATACACACTCCCACATGCACGCAAATGTGTGTGTGTATGTCCCTGAAAAATCCAAGCTCCAAAATACCTTCTTCCAAAGGTCACCTTCTTCCAGTTGATTTGGGAAAGTAGAATTTGTGTCACATCTATTCCTGGCTTATTCTCTAATGGTCACAGTACCACAGAGTCACTATTAAAAACTGATCTCACAAAATTTGTTCCTTTGTTTTTCACTGCTACAGTCATGATTGCTACTGGCTCAAATTCCTGCACTCGACAAAGAGTCCCATGCTTGGATCTTCAGTGTTAGTGCTCATTAGTATATGTTTCTCTTGCAGCTACTGTTTCAAGTGGAATGGTGCCAACTGAGAGTGCCTGAAACTGCAGAGAGCTTCTAATCTCAGCCATGCAATTTCAAAATCCATAACTGGCTCACATCTGTCTTGGCCATAATTTTGAAACTCTATCACCAATGCTGATTTTCTTTCCCTCATGGGGAAATCTCCTTTCCAGGGCCTCTATGTTCTTTCCTGCCCCTTAACCTCAGCCATCTTAGAAAAGTTCTAGTAACATGAATTTCGAAAAGGAAAAGGCTTAGAGTTTAGTTAGTCAGTTTCCATCAGTGAGTGTCTTCGGTCTTGATTACGGGACAACTACCTTCTTTTTAGAGGCTAGCTCGGTAAACAAAAGGGTATTTTGAAGCAGAATCTTCACTAAGCCACAAAAGGTGCTATTACTCAGTCATCAAACTTAGAGCTGTCATACCATATCCAAGAGTCTTTACTATTTTTCACATTGCTCTTTAGGGATAAATTAGTTTACTTTTAAAACTCTAACAATCTCAACCCTATAGACATTGCTACTACTTTTACTCCATCTTGTATCAAAATCTAATTCTGTATACCCTAGATTCCCCTTCGGAGTAACTTTATGAAGTCTATGAGGACTTTGCTTCTTCTTAGGCCTCTACAATAGTTGTACTCCATGTGTGATAAATGTGTGAAATTTGACAGAGCTATTCTGGTAAGGAACTATTTCTGAGGCCTAGTTAGCAGTATCTATTTTGAAGTCTTCTTAGGAGCAAACTTAATTCCCTCTACCTACGGATTATCTTTCCGGCTCTTCTAGTTTCTCCATCTGTCATATCTACATGACAGTTTCTTGGACATCCAATTCTATAAAATTCAATGGAAGTTTCCTTCACTGAGGGATGACAGATCTGCCTGACGACACTCATTCCTCAGCAGAAAAGAGTAATGATGCCTTTTAATTTCCTACGAATAGTTCCTGTTGTTACAGAGGTGAGGATGCATATGCTTCTGGTGAGGATACTGATTTTGTGACTTAGTATCAGTGCTAAGGGATTTCCCTGTTTTTCAATGTCATTTGAGTCCCACAGGAGACCTCTGAACAAATTTATCAGCATGGAGGACACATTGCACTTGTTGCTTTTCTTCAGGGAATAACTCATTGTTATGTCCACATTTAACGTTATTGGACCCACTGGGTTGATGCAGTGTTGATGACGTGATGTCCAAAGTTCTGAGAAGTGCATTCATAATTTGAAAGGTAGGAATAAGCAAATTTTCACAAGGAAGTTCTAGGTGCTATTTGCTTTTCAACTCTCATAAAACGTAGTATATCTATTTCAATACATTTACACATTAGAAATTAAAATAGTTTTAAAAGGTTTTAGACAAGTCATGAGCATAGAGCCAGGTTGGTCTATTAGGGAAATGAAGATACTTAGCAAATCCCTGATGCTTCAAAATTAACTGGAATATAGTTTATAGTCTTTCATAAATGTTATTGAGCCAATGAACTTCCATCCTACTGGTACATGATATTTGAAACCCCCATCAGAGTCTTCAAGCTTGTTGTTTTGTTAATGAAATGTTCTCTCTCCTTAGCCTATATAAAATTATATTTCTTTGTCCACTAAATGATTTGTAAACGTTTTTTTCAAGATTGATATAAAGTTACTCTGATTATTCCAAAACATATTCTTGTGTAATCCCTCACAATTCAGCAACACATGGTTTTATAGGATGGGAAAGGAACCGGAGACAGGCAGACCTTTCCTCTTTCTTCCAGGAAAACCAAAATGTAGGAAGGGCTATCAGACAACCAGGCCCCATCTGCAGAGTATGGAGTGAGATCCAGCTGTATACATGTCTAAGGATTGTTTTTATTGAAGCGTAATATACATTGAAAAGAGCCCCCAAATCACAGAGTATATCAGAATTAATTATAAAGGAAACAAAATTGTGTGACCCCAAGCACACATAAAGACATAGGTTATAACCAGCACCCAAGAAATAGCCACTAATATGTCTGCCTCATCTCTCCTTCCCCAACTTTCCAAAAGGGAAACACTATCCTGAATTCTAGCATCAAAGATTCTTTGCCTATTTTCAAATTTAAATTAATGGAATTAGACATTTATTCAAAATTGTATATGTGAGATTCATCCTTGTATGCAGCAGTAGTTCAAATTAATTTGTTATAATATTGCATTGAATAAATATACCACAATGTATTTACCCATTCTACTGATGGTCCTTTGGGTTTTTGCTAATCCAAAGCTAATATGAGTGATGCCACCTTGGATTTTTTGTATTGTGTCTGGTACACACTGGGATGCATTTCTACTGCTCACTGCCTCAGAAAGGAAGGAAGGAAGGGAGGGAGGGAGGGAAGAAGTTCACATTTATTCTGCTTTATTAGTTACTGCCAAAAAGATTTCTAAAGGAGTTATACCAATAGACACTCCCTCTAACAGGAGTTGAGAGTTCTAGTTTTTCTGCAGCCTCATCAAAAAGAATACGTAATATCAGTCATTCAAATTTTATCCATTCTAGTAGGTGTTAGTGGTATCTTTTATTGGTTTTAATTTTCATTTTATTAAATTCTAATAGGAGTGAGCAGCTTTTCATGTCCATTGATTTGAATATCCTATCTAAAGTACCTGTTCACCTTTGTTCATTTTTTTCTACCAGAATTTTTTCTTATTGATTTGTAGAAGTTCTTTAAATAAGCCTATATAAACAAATTGTTAGTTATAACTGTTGCAGATGTCTTTGCATTCCGGAGCTAACATTCTCAACGGTGTCTGTTCAACAGAAGTACTCAATTTTAGTGAAGCCCAAAATATCAATATTTTCTTTCCTGGTTGGTGCTGTGTCCTATTTATTAAATACTTTTCTACCTGAAGTTGATCCTCACTTTTGTTATCTTTTTAAATTTTCATTCATTTTATGTTCACATTTAGATCTACCATATACCTGGAGTTCATTTTTTGGCATAATCTGTGGTAGCATTCAAATTCACTTTTCCCCATATGGAATTTTCAGTTCACCTAGCAGTATTTATTGGAAAGACCATTTCTTTTTCTACTGATCTGCTGTCACATTTTTACCATATTCAAGTGTTCAAATATGTGAATATATCTTTATAGACTCTATTAGTCTATCTCATGATCTTTCTTTCTTTATGTTTGGACCTATAACCAACTATCGTACCTATAATATCACTGACCTAAGAACTATAGCTTTATAATTACTATCTGATCGTGAAATTCCACCAATTTTGTTCTTCAAAATTTTTCTAAACTAACCTTGGACAAATACACTCCATATGCATTCTAGAATTATTTTGTCAATCTCCCCCTTTCCCAAATATTTAAACTTTGCTTGGGTTTCATTGAGTCTGTGAATAAACTGGAAAATTACACCTTTACAGTATTGAGTATTTTGAACTATAACCATACTATCCCTATATCTATTTAGGTCTATTTAATTTCTCCTAGCAATGTTGACCATATTGTACAAAGAAAACTTAAATATATTTTTTAGAATCATTCTACTTATTTGAGACCACTATAAATGGCATAATGTTTTTTCCTTTTGCAATTATTTTTGGAATTATTTCTGGCATATAAAAATATTGATTTTTTTATTTCATACTTGCAATAAGTTACTTCTTAATTTCATGTATTAATTCTAAGTTAATTTTATGATTTTTTTCTGTTTTAGACATACAGTGTTATCTGTATATAAATGGTTTCATTTCTTCTTAGTCCACCTTTTTACCACTTGTTCTATTTTCTTGTCTTGTTGCTTTTGTTGAGATATCCAGAAACCATGAATACAAGTGATGGAAATAGCTACTCTTGCTACTTGATCACATAAAGAGTTTACATTTCACTAGTAAATATATTAATAACTGTATGATAGACCCCCCCTTATCCATGAGGAATATTTTCCAAGACTCCCAGTAGATGCCTGAAGCTGTGGATAGTACCAAAGCCTATATATACTATGTTTTTTTTTTTATTACTACAAAAGTAAATTTATTTAACATCTAAGGACACGTGGCACATTGTACTAGGTATTCTAACAAAACACATATTATCTGGCTTTTAAGAACATGCAATCTAAGGCCAACACTGTTGACAATGATAAAGAACATTTAAATAGAAATAAGAACACCTATATAAATCCACACAATAAATTGCATATGTCCTAACCATCACCACTTTTCTAACCACACAAAGAAAAGCTGCCCAGATTTGGCAAAGTTCCTTCCAAACCTTAAGACTCCATATACACTCTTCCACCTCATATGGCCTCACATGACATAGATAGTTCAACCAGTGTCACCCTTTCTTCCAAGACATGATGGTTAAGTGGCCATTAAGGAGGGACTTGTTTTTGTGAGAGAAAGAAGTTCACTTCTATTTAGACACTATAACAACTATGGTTTTTTTTCATATACATACATACCTATGATAAAGTTTAATTTATAAATCAGGCACAGTAAGAGACTAACAACAATAACTAAGAATTATAACAATATACTGTAATAAAAGTTATTTGGATGTGGTCTCTCTTTCAAAATATCTTATTGTACTGTGCTCATCTTCTTATTTGTGATGATGTGAGATAACAAAACACGTCTGTGGTGAGATGAAGTGTGGTAAATAACTTAGGTATTGTGACATAGCCTTAGGCTATTATTGACTTTGTGACCATAAATCAGAGAAACATGATCTGCTTCCACACTGTGGTTGACTATGAGCAACTAAACCCTGAAAAGCAAAAGAGTGGGCAGCAGAATACTGTACTCTGATTAGCAATATTAGAGTTGTTTATTTGCTATGCTGCTCAGTGATATATAAGTGAAGTGCTGTTTAGTTGTGCTGAGTGTATTTGCTTCTTTGCAATGATATATGAGAGATATTGAGTTTAAAACTATAAGGGTGTGTGGCACTGTGTTTAGTAATCTTACGTGAGACAGTGTTTGGTGTTGCACTGAAGTTATGCAAATCTAACGACATATGTCATTAGAATCCTTGGGCTCAGTGATATATGTGCTGCTGTGATGGTGATACTTGTGTCATATATATGTGTGAGATGGTCTATTCAGTGATGCCTTGTGTGGATGGTATATTCTTTAGAGAAATGTCTGCTACAATGTTTAGCTACGTATCTGTGAGGAATTATATTCATTGGTCTCCATACTACTTTTTTTAATGATATACTTGTGCAAAATATTATTTAGAGTGCCTCTTTTTCTGTGATACTTTGTCAAATAATATATTTGTGAGCAACTGTATTCATAGTGCTTGATATCTGTGCTAGTGTTTCAGTGACACATCTGTGAGACTCTGATTAGTAGTGCTTGAAGGATAGGCTACCAAGTTTGTCTGTACTAAAGAAAATACTGTGCAGATATGCCTGGTGTTTGCTACTGTATTCAGTGATGTATATGGGCTACTACATTTAATAGTGCCTGGTATGCTTGCTACTTTGTTCAGGGATATATTTGAGAGACACTGCATTTAAAGATCCCAGGTGCATCAGCTCCTGCTTGAGATACTGTGTTTAGTGACGACTCGTGCTTGTGCTACTCCACATAGTGAATCATGTATGAGGACTTGGGTTCAGTGGCATATGTGCTGGTATGTTCACTGATACATGTATGAGACACTGTTTCATGCTGCTTGTGTATGTGCTACCCTGTTTAGTGTTACATGTATGGAAGATTGTGTTTGGTGGTATCCAGCATGTATACCACTATGTTTAGTACTATATGTGTGAGACAGTGTTTCAGAGGAAAAAGTAGGTCTTTCAATGTGTTTAGTGATATTTTATAAAATACCTTATTTGGTGGTGCCTGATGTGTGTGCTTCCATGATTACTGATCTAGGAGTAAACCATTGTATTAATGGTCTGTGGTGCTTCTTTTTTTTACTATCTTTAGAAATATATGTGTGTTACATTGTGTTTAATCATGTGAAGTATGTGACACTGTATTCAATGATTTTATGTGTGAAACAGTTTGTGTTATGTGGAGTGTGATAATGCATTTAGTGGAGTATGTGGTAGGAATTTTTATTAGCAGTATATACGTGAGATACCAAACTTAAAGGCATGTGGGGTACATGAGGATGTATCTAGTCATTTGTGTTTGAGTAGTATGTTTTTAATATTAATTAAACTCTATTGGTTGATAATGTTGAGTTATTCTGCATCCTCAATGATTTGCCTTCTATTTTTTTTTACAGTTATTGATAGAAGGTTGTTGAAGTCTCCAAATATATTCATGGATTTGTCTGTTTCTCATTCCAGTTTTATTAGTTTCGGTTTCATGTATTTTCCAACTATACTGTTTGGTACTTACACGCTTAATATTGTTAATGTCTTCTTAGAGATTAACCTCATATCTTATGATATGATAATTATTATCATTATATGATAATCCTCTCTTTGCTGGCAATTTTCTTTGCTCTGGGATCTAATTTAGCTGATTCTAGTATAGCCATGCTTTCTTTTTGTTATTAATGTTTGCATGATATATCTTTTTTCCATCCTGTAATGGAATGAATGGTTTTCCCCAAAAAGATATGCCCGTGCTCTGAAAACTGAATGTGGCCATATTTGGGGGGGAAAAAAGGCTTTGCAGATATAATGAAGTTAAGGATGTTGAGATGTGATCATCCTAAATCTTGTGAGTGTACTCTAAATCAAATGACAAGTGTCTTTGTATCCAACAGAAAAGAAAAAGGACACAAAGAAGAAGGACATGTGAAGACAGAGGCATACACTGGAGTTAAGTGCCCTCAAACCAGAGAACACCTGGAGCCACCAGAAGCTAGAAGAAGCAAGGAAGAATTCTCTAGAGACTTTTGAGGGAGAACAGCCCTGCCAATATCTTCATATCAGATCTCTAGCCTCCAAAATGGTAAGTCAAAAACTTCTACTTTTTAAACCACTCAGTTTATAGGAATTTCTACAGCAGACCTAGGAAACTAATACATGTCCTTTGAAATTCAACTTGCCTATATGTTTATATTTGAAGTGAGTTTCTTATGGACATCAAGACAACACATAGCGGGTCATTTTTTTTTCCAATTCTCACTTTTGATCTCTGTATTTTAATTGCTTTATTTATACCATTTACATTAAAGGTAATCATAGATATGTTGGGGATTAAATCTGCTATTTTAGTCATTGTTTTTTCTTGTTCTCTCTTTATTTATCCTTTTTCTTTTTATGTACTTCATGTGAGTTCCTTGAAAATATTTAGAACTACATTTATTTTATATATAGTGTCTTTGTGTAGCTGCTTTAGTGGCTGCTTGAGTTTATGTTATATATCTATAACTTATCCAAGTCTATCCTTGTTGTGTTTTAACAGTTCAAGTGAAGTATAGAAAGCTTACCTCCTTTTATATCACTTTACTCTCTCTGTTTATAATTTAATTATGTTAAATATTCCTTATTTGTATATTTAGAAACATATCAGACAGTGTTATATTTTTCCTTTATCACTAAACACAAATTAGAAAACTCAATCACAAAAGTCTATTGTTTTAGCCATATTATCATGTTCCTTATTCCTTGATAATGTTCCAAGATTTTTTTTATTGCTTTAGATAACTTCCTTTAACAATTCCCTTAGGGTTGGCATGCTGGCAACGAATTCCCTTAGTTTTCCTTCATCTGAGAATGTCTTCACGTCTCCCTCTTCCTGAATTTTACTTTTGCTGGATATAGGATTCTGGGTTGACAGGTTTTTTTCTTTCGACATTTCAAAAAACTTTGAGCATTTGTTTCTGGCCCTTATAGTTCCTGATGAGAAACCTACCATTATAATTTTTAAAAAGATATGTGAGGTGTTTTTCTCTCACTGAATCAAGACTTTTTTTCTTTGTTTTTAGTTTTCATAAATTTGACCATAATGCGCCTTGTTGTGAATTTGTTTGGACTTCTCCTCTTTGGGGTTCACTCAGCTTTTTGAATCTAAATTTATGAATTGCCAAATTTGGGAAATTTTCAACCATTATTTATTTGAGTGCTTATACAGTCCTGCCCTCTTTCTCCTCTCCTTCTGGGACTTTGATGCCATAAATACTGGATCTTTTGTTACAATCCCATAAATCCCTGAAGCTTTGTTTTTTTTCCCTAATCTATTTTCACTCTTTTTTTTTTTTTTAAAATTGAGTGATTTCTTTTGTTCTTTCAATTCACTGATTTTACAGGAGCTTCTTTCATTCTTCTACTGAGACCATTCATTGAGATTTTGATTTTAGATTTCTAGATTAGAAATTTGGAGCCTGCCCTTTAAGAGCAGAACTGCTAGTCCTAAAGACCCACCTCTGGGCTAACTGTGGGGATATTGTAACTTAAAATCCGTTAGGGGCCAAGATTTCCTGCAGGATTGTGCACTGTCCACAAAAGGCCTTTTCAAAAGCAAGTACAAATACCTCTTTCCCCTCCACTCCTTTCATATAAACCAGCATACCTGACACTAGGTTAAACCAATAATTGATCCCTGAACAGCCATTTGAGCCCACTGGTTCCAGTGCCTTTGATAAAATGGGATCTCTGAATGGAACAGAAGAAAGAAGAGGAATATCAGGAAATATAGCTTCATCAGAACTAGCAAGCCATTTTAAGGAGGGTGTCAGGAGATAGTCAAGTATGGCTTACTGTTATAGTGGCTAATAGTAGGTATTTGATCAAGACCTGACAGAGAAATTGGTATTTCAAGAGGATATAACACGCTATTTCTGATGTGCCTAATTAAACTAGAGAGGAACTTAGGACAAGAAGGGACACAGACTCAGAATTAATTTCACATTGATTGAGATGATCACCAGATATTTTACAAACCTCAAATTTCCTAGTGGGCAGAAATTCTTACACAATTCTTTCTCTGTAAGTGAGCACTAAGAAAAGCAATCTTCTTCCTATTGAAGAATATAGATAGATGATAGATGATAGATAGATAGATAGATAGATAGATATCATATATCTATGTATGAAAAAAAACCAATAACCCAGTTTGAACCTACTTACTTAGTTATGCCATTGCTTATAGTGCATATAATTTATCTACTTGATAAATGATGCATTTGACACCTTCCAGGCATGGTCATTCTTCAGCTGTCTTGTGTAATATTTTCTAATTTTTGATCTGCTTCTGTGTGTTCAGAGCTCTGACTGATCATGTTAATGTTGTTCCAGGTCATTTATTTACAAAACAAGCCCTGTTCATAGATAAATCATCAGTTGCCTGAGACCATTGATCTCTCTACCAGTTTACAGATTTCAGTGCTACACTAAGATTTTCTCTTTCATTGCTGTTGGTATCTCCATTTTAGATGTGTATTTCTCCTTTTTGTTTCTTACCCTCATAGTCTTTATTATATATCCTCCTCTCTTCACATTCAGTTATAATAAACCTCCCTTTAGGTATCTTCTTAATTCCCTAGGACATACATTAAAACAAGAGGTGTCAAAATCTACCCAAATTTCAAATGAAAAAAATAGTTAAGTGAATTTATATTTTTTAAATTATATTAGGAATTTTAGAAATACATGTGGACTTATAGAAGGTGCTATAAAGAAAGTGTAAAGACAGTTCTTACTTATACTGTCTGGGTACACATTGGATCAGCCCTCTGCCAACAACTTTACTTACATTATTTCATATAATTTTAACAGAAAATTGGGTTAAAATGCACAAACAGAGGTTCAGAGTCCTTATTGATTCTACCTTAAATCATACTGTTAGTAAACCTGGTATGGGGATGACTACTGGAATTAAATATAAACAATTAAGTTCCCACCACCCTGATAAAAATGCATAATATTGGCTAGAACACCGTTTCACTTCTTTGGGCCCTATTTTCCTCATCTATAAAATCAGGATTGAGTATGACATGATTTCCTTCTCAGCAGTGCTTTAAGTATAATGAGATGCTTATACTTTATCTCAGTTTTGGCCAGTTTCCCAAAAGGATGAGCATAAAGTAATACAGAAAACAGTCTCATATTCAAAAAGTATTGGCTTGACATACTATGCAGGACTTGCAAAGAAGATAACAAAAGACTAGGGGATTTTTTGGATCACACTTAGATCTATAGATTTATACTCCTAGAATTGTTGAAGCTGAAGGAGCTCAGAACAAGAATGTCTTTGGAAAAATTTGCAGTACTGTGACACAATATCCCCTTCTATGATGAGAGAATGTGCTTTTCTCTTATATCAAAATCAAGGTGAAAGACTTCACTGGACCACACAAGACCTTGAGCTGTGAACCGTGAAGGCCCCATGACTAAGGGAGGCTAAATATTGAAGACTATTCCTGGCTACCTGCTCTTGTGGCAGTATAAAAAAGGAGGTCTGCAATGGGAACTGACCACATTCCCAGAGTTTATTAGAGAAAAGATAGAAAATCTTTGAGCCGGGGCGCCTGGGTGGCTTAGTCGGTTAAGCGTCTGACTTTCACTTAGGTCATGATCTCGCGGTTCGTGGGTTCGAGCCCCGCGTCGGGCTCTGTGCTGACTGCCAGCTCAGAGCCTGGAGCCTTTTTCAGAGTCTGTGTCTCCCTTTCTCTCTGACCCTCCCCTGCTCACGCTGTCTCTATCTCTCTCTCTTTCCTAGAAATAAATAAAAATTTAAAAAGATTTAAAAAATTTAAAAAAAAAAAGAAAATCTTTGAGCCAAACACTCCTTACTTTCTCCTGAAGCCATTCTAAGTACATTGTCTAGAAGTTCCTGGAATTGACCTAATAGAGAATGAGGACTAAAACTCCTGCTTAAAAACTGTGTTACCTTTCCAGCCCAAACATAGGCAATTACAAAGGCTTTACCTGGCAGGACTCACAGAGGAACGTTGGCCTCCCCACGCCAGATTTGGTGCACAGCTGGTTTCTTACTGTCTCTGGAGGGAGTTGCAGTCAAAGACTCATGCCCCTGGGCAGCTATGCTTTTATACATGTTTGCATTCCTGGCCCAGCACCTAGGCTCACACTTCTCTTTATGTGGAGCTTTACAACTCCTGAAGGCTTCCTCAGGTGCCTATGCTGAGATCTTCTTGCAGCAGGTGGGGATGGTGGTGCTGAAGGATACTAGAAGATACCTTTCCCCGCTCTGACACTGTATTCAGTTCTTTTCTACTAGCCCTCCCTCCCTCTTGCCTCAGAGGGTTAGATCTTAAGTAAAACAGTAATACCCTCGCCAGTTAAAGAGAGTCATTAAATGAAACTAAGACCAAAACATATAGCTTGACAAAGGCTCTTCGAAATCCAATGTGAAATTTTCAGCCCTTGCAATTATATGTTATAGTGGAGACTGTTATACTCTCCCCCTTTATTCACAAAAGGAGCTCAGTTAATAGTGACTATTCTTTAAAAATAAAGCAATAACAATGTGAATAATAATAATTAATTTAAAAATATGAAATATTTATTTGCATACCTTGGCAAGTAATACAAGTCCTTGATAATCAGGGAAAGAGTAAGTGTGGTATCACAGGAATAAAGGAAGGGAGCAGCTAGCCAGTCTTTTTGTGAAGAAGAATGAGCAAAGTATATTTTTAGTCTTAAAGCATAATTTAAAAATTAGTAGAAGTTACCTAGGGGTGCAAAAAGAGGGCATTCCAGGCAGGGGATCAGTATATGTAAATACTAAGCTATGACAGAACTAAGTGGGAGTTAGAGATCACAATGGAATGGCTAGGAACACATTTGAAGATAGATGTTAAAGAGAAAGTAGAGACAAGACTATTTTGAGCTAAGGACTTTATCCTCAAACTCACTGATTAACAAAGAAATGCATGTGAGAGATAATGTTCCAAAAACAGAGAAAAGGGCCTGGGCAAGGATGAAATAGGAAACAGGGAGACTAATGAGGAGGTCACTGCAGGAATCCAAATATTCTAATGCTACCAGCTCATTCTATATGTACGGAAATTGAGGCACAAAATTTCTTGTATTTCTGTGACCTAGTTACATAATTCTCCAATTGGAAGTTCTTGCTACTGGGCTATACAATTATTTTTCTATTTTCAGTGAGTTCTTTTCTTCTTCACATTCCACCCCACAGCAGCACACACATGCATACATACACATTTATTATAAGCTATTTCATGTTAATAGCTTGCACATTTCTCACCCCTTCCTTTATTAAAAATTATCTGATATCAGGGGCACCTAGGTGGCTCAGTCAGTTGAATGTATAACTCTTGATTTCGGCTCAGGTCATGATCTCAGGGTCATGAGATCAAGCCCTGTGTTAGGCTCTGTTCTGGGCATGGAGCCTACCTGAAATATTCTCATTCTCTCTCTCTCTCTCTCTCTCTCTCTCTCTCTCAAATAAATATCATCATCTAATATCAAGCTTTGCACATAGTAGATATTCTGCAGTTATAGACTGTTGGTTGTGAGGATGAAAGAAAAAGCTAAAAATGAAAAAGTAAAGAAAAAATTAAAATAAAAGGCAAAGAAAAGAATTGAAACAAACATCTTATTTCACTTGGTTGAATCTAAAGGTACATTAAGCTACACCTCCATTCCAGGTCATTCCATAATATAAGTGTGGCTGAGGTCCATGACACCTAGTTCCTGGAGATATATACTACTAAAAAGATGGGCTCTGTGTCTGGAATGTTTTATTTCATGTAACTCCCTCTATCTGTGGAAAGCCAAATAAAGTAACAGAATATAGGTTTCTAAATCAAAACTAGAGTGACATTTTTAAATGTTATTTTGAGAGAGAGAGAGAATGTGTGTGCTAGCAGGGGAGGGACAGAGAGAGGGAGACAGAGAATCCCAAGCCGGTTCCAAACTGTTAGTGCCCCATTCGGGGCTCAGTCTCATGAACCATGAGATCATGAGCTGGACTGAAATCAAGGGTTGGACACTTAACTGACAGCTACCCAGGCACCCCGAGTGACACTTTTAACACAGCATATGAGACAGGACCAGCTGGCCAAAACTCCAATTGTTATGGCCACTGTATTCAGCATTCAGTAAAGAAAGCTTCAAGGACATGACCTAGTTTGGGGAAGAGACTACACACACACACACACACACACACACACACCATTTTATTTACTTAGCCACTTTATACGTGCTAAGAGTAAGAGAAAATTTCAAACCTCAAGAAGACTGGAACTTTCATGAGAGAAGCGATATAATAAATCAATAATGTATCACTGAGCTCCTTCCTGAGCTCAAGCCTTAGCTCTTCCCAAACTAGATCCAGATATGTCTGGAGAATTGTAGGGGAAGACTGCCAGTGCACCTACTGTTTTGATAAAAACTCATTCAAGTTTCAAATGAAAACAATGGATCACTCTCAAAAGGAATGGCAGTTTTACATACATGGTTATTCTGCCAGTGTATCCAATCCCACAGATCCGTAGGGGAGTCCTACAGCAGGATGATTGAATCCACGCACTTAATAAGCAAGTATTGGTCATTTACTGTGGGGCCAGGCCCTCTCCTAGGCCCGGAAGAAATACTGATCAGAAATGCAGACCAGTTCCTACCCTAATAATTCTTATTTTAAGAGCTATGGGAAATCTTCAACAGGTTTCAAAGAAGTCCTCAAGAAATTAATAAGTTATCAGAGTATTTTCCAGTAAATTCTATAAAAGCCTGAGATCATAGGATACCAACTGCACTTCTGATGACAACATTGACCCTCATAATAATATTAATGTGGCTGAGGCCTTCATGCTGGGCCAAGGTTACAAGGTTACCACCCATTGTGCCCTCCACTCTTGTATACGATGTCTCTGGCCTTTATTATTATAACTTTGGGATGAAAGAGAAACTCAGAAGCAGATGTGACATTGATACATGTATCTAAGAGCACAAGGTGAGTTCAGTGACATTGGTATATAGTTTCCATTTTTTAAATAATACAATTACTGTTGAGGAAATCTCCCCACAGGGGACAAAGAAAAAAACAGCAGTTTCTCCCTGTTTTAAGTAAAACTGATCCTCAGTGTGCATGGAAATTGTCCCCTGCAGTGTCCCGCTGTTACATATTCTCTTGGAAGAAACTTGAGTTCATCTGATCCTGGCAAATTGCATGGAGAAAGTGGGTACAGCCAGAAATAACCATTTCTTATGCAGCCAGGAAAGCAGAAATTTCTAGCATTGTTTATGCTGTCTTTGGCCAAGACTTTCTCTTTGTGATTTCAAATTGGCTTTCACCATGTTAGAGGGAAAGGAGAGAAAGAATTTAAGTTAGTGCATTCCCAAGACTGGAAATGGTGCTGGTAGCTTGGAGAGCATTTCTGAAATCTCTTGATGTATTAGAAGAGAAGAAATTAGGAAGGTTGAAGAAATCTGCAGAGGTGGCCTCAAATTAGCAGTCCCAGCCTTCTCATTGGCAAACTCCAGCTCCTGAGACATGGCTGAAGCCAGACCATAATAATGTGTCACAGTAGACAGGTAGGGTGCACTTTCTTACACTCACACCACTCACATATGGACACTTACTCTGAGATCAATGATCTTACAAGTTAGCCTGTAGAGTTTAGTGGCTGAGACCCCCATAGCTGGAACAGGGGGTAGGTATAAGGAATTTATGTCTCAGGCATCCTGAGGGACACCAATAATGAAAATAGAAATTTAGTTTTATTGCTGTGAGTTCATAGGGTCAATCAGTCAAGGATCAGAGGTATTTTTCCCAGAAACTGACAAGAAGCAATATAAGTATCAAATATATCAGGTGATGAACAGGCAGTATAGCATCGTAAAAACAAGCTTCAACTCTAGAACTAGAGCTCCAAAACCCCAAACCTGTCTTGGTAGAGTTATCGGGGTGGACTTGAAGCAATTCCAGCAGGTTCCACAAGGTGCCCAGAGACTGTGTTCTCTTCAAAGTGCTGGGCGCATATGCTTTCTGGGTCTCAGCATAGTCCACCACTAATTATGATGTAAATGCAATCCCAAGTAGCAATTTGTGAACCAGACCTATAATTCTGTGTGATTCAGGTGCTATGCTTGGATCCATCCCTAGCTTTCAGTCTCTGTATGTTTTATTCACAAGGAGGTGGGATGATTAGATTTTCAATTCTATACTACCATGAGTTTTTCTATTAGTGGGGCAAATTTATTTCATGCCATTGCCCTCAGTAATTTCCCACTAAAATACAGACCAAAAATAATTCAGTCAAGTTGCAATTAATATATCATACTCTAACCTTTTCCTTAAAACTTGGACTAGTATGTAATTTTCTATACTGTTATTAAAATACAGTATAACAGTTTGGAAACTATTCCATGAAATGTGGGTAATGGATTGATTATTCTCGGAGAGCTTCTTCCCCAAATTGCTGTGTGACCTTGTCCTGAAGGAAATCAGTCAGATATTTTGACAGTTTAAACCTGTGTTCCAGATGACCATAATAATAAGAAAGGATTTAATAAATTACTTTATTCATTTTAATAACAAAATCATCTTACCTTATAGCTTGCATATAAGTTTTCTGGTTTCTGATCTCAAAAGCACATAAATGAACTGGGGGCAAGGAAGCATTGATCTGTGAGACAGGTGATCTTGGTTCTGGCCCTGGGTCTGCTATTTACCAGCTGTGAAACCTTTGGTAATTTCTTCAGTCTCCCTGGGTATCTTCCATAAAATAGAATTGGTTGAATTAGGTAAAAGTCTTTAAAGGAAAGCAACCAATGTCTGATTCTACTAGTCAGGAAGTACTGAGAAGCTGAAGGATCTATAATCTTCCTCTCACCCTGTTTTATAATTTATTCATAAATCATCCCACTCAAGTCAACCTGGGTTTTCCAAGTTAGGGCTAAGTTGTTTAAATTATAAAGACATCTGTATTACTTATACCTAACAGCTATTCTGTTTTATTTTGGGAAATTTGCAGCACATATCTGTGACCTTTAAGTCACAGGATCAATGAGAATATAAAATGCAGAGCACAGTGATAACCCTGTGTGTTCATTGCTGGGATGGGCCATAATGGGTCAGAGTGGCCTCAAATACAGGAAAATCCCACCAAAGACATTCTCTGTTTGTAGCAAATATATATAAATCTGACTAGACCCATGGAATCTAAAAATATGCAGACTCCTCTTTGAAGATGCCTCTCAGAGTAATTACCCTTCAGAAATTTGAAGTTACAAACTTGAACCCATGATGACAATATTGTTTTTTTTCTCAACCATCCCATCCCCATGTCTCTGGAGCTCAACAAAACTTAAACCAGTCCTTTGAAAATGCACAGATGAGCAGTTCTTGGATTCTTGGTAGGTATGAATGTCTTAGTATGAAAAATATCGGTATCATTATGAGATTAAACAAGATGAAGAAAACAGGATACCTTTGAAGAAGAAATAGTAGATAGATAAGTCAGATTAAGAAAGACAAATATATTATTTTACTCTTATGTGGAGTCTCAAAAACAAAACAAATGAATAAACAAAAAGCAGAGAACAACAAACTGATGGTTCCCAGAGGGAAGAGAAGTGGAAGGATGGGAAATAGGGTGAAGGGGAGTGGGAGATACAGGCTTCCAGTTATGGAATAAATAAGTCAAAGGAACAAAAGGCACAGCATAAAGAGTGTAGTCAATAATACTGTAATAGTGTATGGTAACAGATAGTAGCTACACTTGTGGTGAGCATAGCATATAACCTATAGAGAAGTTGAATCACTGTTATACACTTGAAAATAACATAACATCGTGTGTGAATTATACTGGAATTTTTAAAAACTATTATAAAAAACATTTTTTTTTCATTTAAAGTAGAAAGCCTGGGTGGCTCAGTCAGTTAAATGTCCAACCGTGGCCAAGGTCATGATCTCACAATTTGTGAGTTCAAGTCCCACATCAGATTTGCTGCATCTCAAAAAAATAAATACATAAATACGACATTTTTAAAAATGTTTAAAGAAAGACCATTACTAGTGTAGATATGCTTCTAGGCACCCCTTCCTTGGACTATTAACCACACACCCCCAGATGTAACCAATAAGCTGCATTTAATGCTTATTATTTCCTATTATTACTGCGTGTATATGTGCCTGAAATGACACATTGCTTTACTATTTACATGTTTTAGCATTGCTGTACATATTTTAAGACTACATAAAAGGCATGATACAGTTCATATTGTTCATCAACTTGCATTACTCATGTAGAGAAGTTCTGACGTATCTCCCAACTGCCCTTTCAAGATTCGGGGGCTTTCTGCCCAGCTGCTGGAAGTGTGGGGCCTAATAGCTCTCAGCTGTCATATGTCTCTGGAAATTACCCTCTGCTACAAAGAGTGCCTTCCCCAAGATCAGACTCTTCCTGAAGGCAGCCTGCTCAATGGGGAATGTAAAGACCCAGTTCCCTCAACCCAATTCAAAGCTTTTGAAAGGCCATCTCAACTCTATATCTCCTGAAGGAGGGTCAAAGAAGCCTTTTAAGAACAGATAATGTGCAACCTGAATCAATTGTAAGGAAACATCAGACTTTCGCAAATTGATGAAGACTTTGCAAGATAATGGGCCTATATTCTTCCCAAATACTAATGTCAAAAAACACAAAGAAAATCTGATGCAGTGTTCCAGCTGAAACAGACTAAAGAAGCATAATAACCAGATTCAGCACATAATCAGGGATTTTCTTTTGATGTAAAGAAATTGTCAGGGTGATTTGTAACTGATAAACTTTGCATAGTGTTTACCATACAATAGGCATTGTTCTTTTTTAAAATTTTTTTATTTTTTTATTTTTTTTATATTTGAGAGAGAGAGAGAGAGAGAGAGAGAGAGAGAGTGTGAGCAGGGGAGGGGCATAGAGACGGAGACAGAATCTAAAGCAGGTTCCAGGCTCCAAGCTGTCATCATAGAGCCTGACACAGGGTTCGAACTCACAAGCAGTGAGATCATGACCTGAGCTGAAGTCAGACCCTTAAGCGACTGAGCCACCCAGACGTCCCTAGGCATTGTTCTAAGTGTTTTGCTTAGAACACTTATATAAATATAAGTGTATAAATATATACAGTAAATATATACAGTATATATACACATATAAATATATACAGTAAAGCCTTGGTTTGCAAGCATAATTTGTTCCAGAATCATGCTTGTAATCCAAAGCACTTGTATATCAAAGTGAATTTCCCCTTAAGAAATAATGGAAACCCAGATGATTTGTTCCACAACCCAAAAGCATTCATATAAAAATGACTACAATACCATAATATAATGTGAAATAATAAAGAAAATATAAAATATTAAGAATATAAACAAATTAACCTGTACTTAACATTTGAAAACTTTTGTGGCTGGTGTGAGGGAGACAAGAGAGAGGATTGTTATTGTTTAGGACAACTTGCACTATCACTAACAGAATCAATTTTATCTCTTGGTTCAATGGAATCTTTTTCTGCATGGAAGCCATTGTATATAGTTGCATGGATGTTGACTACAGTACGGTATTAATAAACTGTATTTAATGTAACTAACAATAAGACATCAGAGGAAACGGTCTATTTCTGCAGGCAGCCTGACCTAGAATGAAGCAAAGCACTCCTAAGCTTACTCTTGTATGGAAAAGCAGAGGACTGTCCCTAGGTGCTTTGAAGTGGCAAAAAATACATTAGTGCAAATTGTAGGCACCTTCCAATGTTATGAAAAATCATTGATTTCTGCCAAACACCATGGCCTGAGACAGAGCATCTGAGCATGGGAGACAATCACCCACAACCCCACAATGAAAGAGAGAGAAAAACCATTGGTTCAGTTGTGATCATGTGATATTCAGCATCACATACTACTCACATTGTAAGACATTGCTCATTTATCAAGTTAAAATTTATTAGAAATGTTTCCTCACCTTGCAGAACACTTGCAGAATAAGCTACTTGTAATCCAAGGTTTTACTGTATATAAACATATAGGATAAATTTATATAAATGTATGTAAACATGTATATGTATTTATACATAAATTACATTTATATGATTATATTTACATAATTTATATGTTTTATATATATACTCTTGTATATGTATATATATGTAACTCAATCCTTATGAGAACCATATGAGTTAGGTATGATCAGTATCCACATTTTACAGACGAGGAAATTGAGGCACAGGGAAGCCGAGTAGCCTATCCAAATAACACAGTGAGTGAGAGGCTAAGCTGGCACCGAAAGAGGGCACTGTGCATGGAGGCTCACTCTTCTTAACCACAGTCTCTTCTGCTCATCATAATAAGCTCATCATTTCCTATACTTTGATTTGGCAAAAACTAAAGAGCCTACCACCAACTGATGGTAAAATTGTGACATAATGGGAAGTCCTGTGTTTTACAAAGTGTTACATATATAAACCAATTTGGAAAGGAATCGAGCAACAAGTAATAAATTGAAGATGGAAATACTCTAAAAGAACAATTTAAGTGCTTTGCATAAGCTCAAGGAGACCTGCATAGCAATATCAACAAAAGCTTTTTCCATAACACCCTAGTTCCCCATCCATAAAACAGTTGATAAACTGTTGTTTCATTGTATAATGAAGCACAGAAAAATTGCAGCTTAATGTCATTAGTGGGATCCAAAACTTCAATCGTATCAATACAGGTCACATTATTAAAAAGTTAGTGAAAACATTATTTTTTAGCCTATAATATTCCCCAAACTATGAAGTTAAAAACCATAAAATATTGCTCAAAGAATTGAAGGAGACACAAACAAATGGAAAGATATTCCATTCTCATAGATTAAGAGAATTAATACTGCTAAAATGTCTGACTACACAAAGAAATCTATAGATATCAAAAATATCAACAGCAACTAGAACAAATAATACTAAAATCTGTATGGAACCACAGAAGACCCCAAATAGTCAAAACAATCTTGAGAAAGAAGAGAAAGGCTGGAAGTATCACAGTTCCAGGTTTCAATATATACTACAAAGTTACAGTTTTGTTTCCTGGGTGGTTCAGTCAGTTAAGCTCCAACTCTTGATTTCAGCTCAGGTCATGATCTCAGGGCTCCATGCTGACATAGACTCTGCCTGGCATATATATTTATTCATTCTCTCTCTCTCTCTCTCTGTCTCTCTCTCTCTCTCAATAAATAAAATATTTTTTTAAACCAGTATGGTAAGAGCGTAAAGATAGACACATAGATCAGTGGGACAGAATACAGAGTCCAGAAATCAACCCACAATAATATAATCAATTAATTTATGCCAAAAGAGGCAAGAATATAAAATGTGGAAAAGACAGTCTCTACAATGAATGGTACTGGGAATACTGGAAAGCTGCATATATAAGAATGGAACTGGACCACATTTTTATACCATACACAGAAACTCAGAATGGGTTAAAGATTGAAATGTGAGACTTGAGGGGCGCCTGGGTGGCTGAGTGTATTGAAGGTCTGACTCTTGATTTTGGCTCACGTCATGATCCCAGGGTCATGGGATCGAGACCCGCATCAGGCTCCACACAGAGCCTGCTTAAGATTTTCTCTCTCCCTCTGCCTCTCTCCCTCCTTCTCTTTCTCTTTCTAATAATTTTTTAAATAAGATAAAAAAATGTTTAAAAAAATAATATGAGACCTGAAACCATAAAAATCCTAGATGAGAACACAGGCAGTAATTTCTCTGATATCGGCTGTAGCAACATTCTTCCAGATATGCCTCCTAATAAGGCAAGGGAAACAAAAGTAAAAATAAACTATTGGGACTTAAAAAAAGAAACATGAAACTATAAATGTGATCATAACTGAGAAAATCCCAAATGACTAATCATTACATTTTGAAACTGCATAAATTCTATTTATATTTCCCCTTGTGCCAAGAGTTATTGATAAGGTTTTTCTAAATTTTTTAGAAATTATTTATAAGTTATTGATAAGGTCTTTCTAACTTTTCAAGTGGATAGGCCTATTTATTTTTTTATTTTGATACTAATTTCTAGTTGTTGTTTTTTTTTTTCGAGAGAGAGCAACAATGAGGGAGGGGAGAGGGGAAGACAAAGAATATCGTAAGCAGTCTCCACACCCAGCAGATTTCAGCTCAGGTCAGGATCTCACTGTTGTGAGACTAAGTGTGAATAGGCTTCTTTTACATTATGCTACATAAGTCTGTCCCTGGACCCAGAGCCTAGATTTTGTTCTTTATACTGCTGACTAATTCACATTTCTTTTTGACTTCTGGTATGGAAAGATGTACTTTGAGCTTAGATATGTTATATTATATTTATACTTTATAGTATTCCTTGGAATGTATGTAGAGCAAATAGGGATATTTAGTGTAAGACATTCCATAGCTATTTTGATAGGAATTTATCATTTAATCAACTCTTTTTTTTTCTTCTTTTGGATTCAATAAACAAGTAAAATCTATGGGTCATGTAGCTTATATTTTAATACCACTCACTCATTTTCAACTCATCAATAAGTTTCCCCAACAATTATATCTTCTCTTTAACTTTCTTTTAAATGTTTTCTTTTAGTCCTCTAAATTCTGTATCATCTAGCATTACTGTCTGTTGCATTACTTATGTGCAATTGCTGTAATATTTCAGGGAAATTCATCTTGTCTCCCCAGCTAGAACCTACAATTTTCAATAGCTGATTCAACTCGGAGACACCTTTGCTAGCAAGCAAACCTGGAGACCCTCCCAGGGACTAACAGTTAACTTGAAGTGTACTACAATACAGGAATGAATAACAAATGTGGATGCATAGCAGGGAAGAAAACTTCCAAGTGATTTTGAAGCTGTGCCTTAAACTTTTTAGAAGAAATGAATTCATGAAGTAGAAAAGGGGGCAAAGACATTCTAATGAATGCAAAACTTGTCCAAATGCAGAAAGATATGGAAACACATGGCTTATTCAGAAAATGGTGATTGAGTCCAATGACTGGAACACAGTATGGCAGGAGATATGGTTCAGCCCTAGAGTATGCCTGGTATGCCCTGGTAAGAGTGTTATTTTCCCAGTACCAGAGATAATCATTGGGTATATTTAAAGCAGAAAGTGATATGATCCCAGTTGGCTTGGGAAATACATCTTAGAAGGGATCTCAAAGGAAAGGGAATTGGTATAAAAGTTACCCACTGTGGGTAAGGGAGACCGGCTGAACAATTGAACTAAGATAGTAACAGTAGAATTTGGTGAGGGGTCATATTGGATAGCTGTCTTGCAGATAGAATTGCTAGAACTAGATGTCTAATTTGCTGTCACTGATAAGGTAGATATAGAGGGTGATGTCAACATTTCTGGCTATAAAAATTTTGTAAGTGTTTCAAGAATATAGGAGAGAAAGAGAAGGCTTAAGGGTTTAATTCTCTCTCACTCGCTCTCTGCTACCCACCTCCTACTTTGATTCAGCCTCAGTGTGAAGGAGAACAGCTAAATATCAAGAAAGGCCATTGCATTATAAGCTAAGCTTTATAGGTTTATTTCACCCAGGCCTAAATGGAATTTGGGAAATAAAGTTGCCATCAGGTTGAACAGAAGCTAATTAAACTTCCTAAAAGGGTCTTCTCTTTCGCCATCACTCTCACAATTTTTCCACAGAGGCAGTTAATACTCTAAGCCACAGCATCTTAAGCAAATGAAATAACCCAGTAATATCAGAGTCTCAGAGAGACGGCGTCTGTGGGACAGAATAGGTAATTAATAGTTCAAGAAAGTAAATGACCAGTATCCAGAAGCAGATTTCACGCAGTGCTTATCTCCCAGTCTGAAGATTCTGGAAGGAAATATGGTTAAGATACTCATAAGCAATTAAATTACATTGTCATTGGAAGCCTGATGCCCTGGGCACTCCCAGAACATACGGCAGAAAAATGTCTTGTCAAGAATTTCATTGCCAGCATCAATCCACAGCTATGAGAGACACAGCTGCCATGCTGGATGGGGGCCAAGGGCATCTCAGGGCTGCCTCTTCTTGTATGAGATAGATGGAAAGGTTGGGGATTGGTCCCATGATTTTATTTTGATCTTGCTACTGAGAACCTGAATCACAAGCCACAGGCCAGTGCCCTGTTTCCCCAGACCTTCTGTTCCATCTTCCTAGTAGAAATGACAGAAGAGTCATTGTGACCCAGGGTCAAACATCCATAAGCGGTGTGATGTACATGGCTTGCTCAGGAAAGCCAAATTTCTTGGTTCTGGTCCCATTTATAATAACTCAGTTAAAAAAATATCTCCGGTAATGAATGGGTTAAGTGTGGTTGTTTTTATTTGTTTCAGCAACAGAAAATACCATATTGAATATGGTAACCCTTTTCCGGAAAGTTATTGAGTGAATACCAATGAAGTGAAACTTGAAAGAGTCTTAGCGAAAGATGAAATAAGCAGTTACCTAAAAACATGTAACATGCCTAGCCCTGAGAGCTGCTCCTTGGAGGAAATATTCCACGTTTGACTATCAGGGTTGCCGAAAATCCAGCTGTTAACAGTCATCTTTGGTTGTAAATTTAAAAATTACCTCAGTTAAGGCCTTTTTGAAGATGCAAATATTATTGGGGATGTTGTTTTATGATGAGTTGTTTTTGTTTTGTTATGTGATTTGTGTGTATTCTCATGGGGAAGAGTTTTACTGACCTTGCCCACATTTTGACCTTAGACTCCTGTGCACTGACCACAAGGGATAGAATATTAGCAATAAAATGTCAGCCAATTTGGTTATTTGAATTAATCCATTTAGCATAACAGTAAAACAGCACTGATAGAATGACCCATGGGCCTCTAATTAGGGGAATCGGGATGGGGAAGGCAGCATGGAGGGACCACGGGCCAGAAGCCTGAACCTGGGAAGACACAATGACTGGAATGAAGTTATGGTCAGACCAGGGATAACATGAAAGCATAGAATGAGGGTGAAAATGTTGTCGTCATCCTTCCATAATGCCTAGCATGTAGTAGATATTCAAAAATAGTCAAATTTAATGTTCAGAAGTTGATTGTTACCTTCCAAATAAGATCTGGACTATATATTCCACTATTAGTAACTATCATTAAAACCTCCCAAGCAAGTTTTCCTCTGAATTTGCTTGCATTGTATGATTTTATGATTTACTTTCCACTCTTCTTACTTTTTCATAAATTTGAATTTTAGACAATGAAGAAACAATGTGTTTATCACTTTTTTATCCTTCCTTCAGGGACTTATGTTTGTATCAAAGAAGGATTATAACTTGGTGAGGATCAGGCCAAGAATTCTAACTATAATACCATAAGGCATCTCATAATAATAGGTAAAATCTTTCTGGATTAGTTCTTTGTGTGTTGGGTTTAGCAGATATATTATTTTATTCTCATATTTCGTTGTTTCAAAGCACACAAGCAAATTTAAGTGCAATGAATGTGTGCTTGATAAAATGAGCGAATAATTAGACGCACTTTAAACTGGCAGAACAAAAACAAGAAAACAGAAAAAGCCCACCCTGTACTAATACCTACCACTGGTATGAAATGAGGTAACAACATTTTTGAAAGGAAGAGCAATTAACCTTGCTCACAGATTCTCTCTGGCATTTATGCTACTTCTAATTTGGAAAAAATAACATTGGATGAAAATGCTTGTGAAAAATTCAATCATTCTCATATACTTCAGTTTGGAAAGAACATGGAAAGAACCTGAGAAGATCATGTCAACAAGGAGAACTTGCGGTTGCGCTCACAAAAGCGCAGTTTTTCCCCTGGATTTTGTCCAAGTATCTGATTTGTGAAGTTATTCAATGTAAAAGAATTGGAAAATCTAAAAGTTAAAAATGAGGTCTCAATCAAGCTGGATATTTTCTATCTGTAGCCAGGTAAAGAAGTGAATCCAGCTTTGTAGAGATACATCTGTGCGCACCCCCCCTCCCTTATTTTCTTTGGTCTGGTTTTCTCCTCTTTATTTCATGAGAAGAAATGACTCAGACCCTTATAGCAAATATTCCCCTTATAGGAAATATTCAAATAAGACAGTTAATTTTTAGGTTACTTGTGACTTGGAGCATAACCTTCATGGGTCATTGAAGTTGGTTCAAAAGCGTCATTGTGGACGACTTTGAAAAAGGAGAGAGCAAATGAAGACTAAAGATACATTAAAGATCATCAAAGGGAAGGTGGCAAGCATACTGGTGTTGGATCTGGCACAATGCCTAACATGTTTTAGGAGTGGAACAAATTTGAGTTGAATCAGTGGATGGTTGAATAAAATATAAGTGGATGATTTAATTATGGAAATACCACCGGTAATTTGACTTCCAAGTTTTCAGTGTTTTTTAATGTTTTTGTTGGACAAATTTTAAACAGCCAGTCAGAGAATTTGACCTTTGCATATCACAAGTATTATAAAACTACAGGCAAAAAACAAAATGGCATTTCTGTAATCCTTCTCCAGAAAATCCAAAATTTAAGATATGATATGTTTTGGACTTAAGTTTTTTCATTAGTGCCAATCACTTTCATTTTCTGATTTATGAAATAAAAATTCACAACCTAAGGCATCAGTTACCATAAATCACATTCACCAAAGAGTACATGTCTATTAAGCTTTTCTTGAGACATATGGATTTTTATTTTGTTCCTTATATTCATAGCTTCATGGGAGATGCCTTATATAAGATAGATTGTGACTTTGGGAAGCATTTTCCAAAACTTCAATCTTCAAGTATCTTAAAAGAATAAGAATTCAGAAAAAAAAAAAATCTTCAGACTAAACTCCAAAGTAACTTTCAACAATGGAATGAAAATCATTCATCAAAGTGAACTTCCTAAAGCTCATTTTGTGATAGTTGTGTCACTTTTTTCTCTCTCTTTATTTTCACTGGGTATTTATTATAGTTTAAAATTTTTCTAAAGAAAAGCACCTAACATGTCTGTGGCTATTTTTAATGAAATGATGACATCTATAATGTCATTGTTCAGAGTGTAGAATGTTCATATCACCATGAGTCAGAATGGTCAAATTGCATGATGCTGTGTGTGCAACAACTTTTGCTTTTGTTTCCTTTGAGTGTTCAATTAAAATATGACTTGTGTGGCATATCTGTATGGCTCAGTCAGTTGAGTATGTGACTCTTGATTTTTCAGGCTATGTTCCCAAGGGTCATGGGATTGAACCCTGCAATGGGCTCCAAGCTGAGCTTGGGGCCTTCTTAAGATTCTCATATTCTCTCTCTCTCTCTCTCTCTCTCTCTCTCTCTCTCTCTCTCCCTCTCTCCCTCTCTCCCTCTCTCCCTCTCTCCCTCTCCCTCTCCCCCTCTCCCTCTCCCTCTCCCTCTCCCCCCTTCATCCCTCTCTTCCCCCTACCCACCCTCCCTCCCTCTACCCCTCTTCTCTCCTCTGCTTATACTCTCTCTCTAAAACATTTTTAATATATTTGTATATATTTTATTGATTTAATATCCCCCATGCAGCTCCCACTTTCCTTTGAGTAGTGGGAAGAAAGACTAGATCTTATTTCTTTGAAATTCAGATGAATGTTTCAGTTGAAAGTTCACTCTTCAGTGTTCCAGGCCCTCCCCATAGTCTTACTGAAGGAGGAACCTAATAGTCCAGTCTGGAAAGTCTAAGGAGTCTAGTTGGCCAACCTTGGTTCACATGCCCTCTTTACCCCAATCCAATGTGGATAAGGAAGCAGAATACCAAGGTATGAGATGGTCTACTAGAATCTCATGAATAGTACAGGAAAAGAAGCATTTCCCAGAAGGCAAGAAAAAAGTTAGTAATAATTTGAGGATTTAAAAACAATATGTACACACTAAAAGTAGAATATGGAATGAGGATTTGACATGGAAATGAATAGAAAGCAGGTGGAGACACAGACTTACACTGTAACGATTTGCATAGAAAGAGTTGGGAGGGTTGTGCTGACCTCCTGCTCTCAGGAGAGCATTATTGAGCAGGTATTACTGAACTAGTTCTTCAACAGCAACAACAAAGAGGTGAGGGGTTGAGGAGGAGGAAAGAAGAAAGAAATAAAAAAAGCAGTAAAGGAAAAAAGAAAAATAATGAAGGAGGGAAGAGATAAGAAGGGAAGGGAAAAAGAAAAAGAGAAAAAGATTGGACAGTAATATGAGCTCTAGAAACACTCATGAAATTTGTGAGCTTGTCTTTGGGTGTTTTCCACACTCCTATTTTATGAGGCTCAACTTCATCCTTGAGATAGTTATTCATTCCCCAAAGGCTGCCTTCTAGATGAATAATTCCTCTGTCCCCCAAAGAAGATAACCTCACTGTCATTCCAGTCTCTCTCTTAAAGAAGTCAGAGTCCAAAAGAGAACAATATTTTCCACCACTTCCTACCCACACCAATCAGAGCCATTTTTTCCTGATATGTTTGTCTTGATGTAGGGAAACAAAGTGAACAACTATTTCAATCTCTAGTATAAATAATCTATAGTTTCTTTTAATCCTTTTAGCATACTTGTCTTTCAAAAGACTGTAATGAATAATAGACTAAGGAAGGAAGTTCTTACAAGATTAACGTCTAAAGCCTTAAACCCTGGAAATCAAAAACTAGTAATTCTTGTGGGTATTTTTTCCAATTTTAGCTGTACTTACTAATTTCCTACACTAACTAAAATCTCAAAATTAGAAAATGACTAGTGTTAAAATCATGTTTTGTAAGTACCCTGGGAACATTAAGTAGGATGAGTAGAACTCATTTGTGCTTTAATGCAAATGAGTTTGCTTTCTCTAGCTTTTTGATAATGGAAATCAGTAGCCCAGTCTTATCAATCTGTTCTCACATGGCCTGGTTACCAGACACTTTCTGCACCCTTGCTGTATGTATGATTCATTGTATTTCACAATATCTTACTTACAATGTGATAACAAGAAGCAAATGGAAATCTCATATGTTTTTGTGGGATGTACGTGCCTATTCTCTTTGAATTAGGAATTCTATTCCTGAGAATTTACCCTATTATGCCAAGTTTTTGGGTTTTTTTGTTTTGTTTTGTTTTGTTTTTTTCTGAGAGAGAGAGACAGCGTGAACAGGGCAGGGTCAGAGAGAGGGAGACACAGAATCCGAAACAGGCTCCAGGCTCTGCGATAGCTGTCATCACAGAGCCCGACATGGGGCTCGAACCCACGAACCATGAGATCATGACCTGATCATGTCGGCCGCTTACCCGACTGAGTCCCCCAGGCGCCTCTATTATGCCAAGTTTTTAAGTGGTTAAATTAACTCTGGTTTTTCCTTGCAATGATATGTAATGAGGTACCATATTTTACAATTATATAGAATGGTCTTTAAGATGTATTCTAAGAGAGACAAAGCCACAAGTTATCCAATCAACATAGGATGATAAGTGTTGCTTTTTTTCTAAGCATATATATCTGTGCATATTTATTTACTGGCATTCGACTTTTTTCTTCAAATCAAGAAACTATTAACAGCAGTTCTCCTTAGAAAAAATAATATTTGTAACTTTATATTATCTTCTAATAGGTGGAATTTCATAATTACCTAACATATTAATTTGAGTTGTTTTGTTTTTTTTTTTAATTTCAGTAGGTATTCATGAGGTAGTCAACCTTTGGGTTATTTGGGTTTCCTTATTGTTATAGTTTACATTAATCAAAACAAACATGGGGAAACACCATTTGGAATGCATTGAAGGAAAAGAGAAGATGTTTGTATGAAACAGGTATACAACTTTCTGAGTATAAACTTACCCCTGAGAGTCAAGTGAAATCACCTTCTCCCCAGATCTAGAGACTAGATGGTCTCCCTGGCCTTCCTCAAAAAACAAAAGTTTCAAAGCAGTTTAGGAAAATGTAAAATTCAAGAAAATAAAATAAATGGCTTAAGGCAGAACTGTTCAGACTGGTATTTCACAGAGCACTGTTCTGCAAAATGTTCTGCGGTAACAAAATAAATATGAGAAAAGCTGGCTTTGAAAATAGTTAAATTATTTATAATAATACTAGCACACTCTGGATAATTTTAATGGAATCTGTGATTATCAAAGAGGAGTATATAGTGTTCACCCTCTAGTTATCTGGCTATAATTCCCAGAACTGAGTTGTAAGAAATGTCCATTTTATGAAATGCTGTCATAGGAAAGCTGGCCAAGAGAAAACTAATAAGAGTTAAGAATCTACATATAGAAATGCATACATATAATTTTTTGTAGTTTCTGAAAGTGAAATAGAAATTTGATTCTATACCTCCTAAACACCTGATGATAAATTTTTAATGCAAACCCTTGATGACAAAAATAAAGCCCTACTTAACAGACGTACCCTTTTCCAATACTGAGACTAGTAAGAAGTAGTATTTAAAAAACACTAGGAAATGCTTTTGGTCAAGAGTTTAAGAATTTTGGATTAATATGATAGCATGCCTTTTCTGCTCCTACTCTGTGGTTGATGAATGAGCTTTAGGAAATACCACAATGGTGCAAATTCCCATACCTCAACTCAATATCCAGTGGATATTCAGCATCATTTATCCAAATGTGCATCTTCCAACTTCCTCAAAGCTGTAGAGATTATCCTCTTTACTCAGCAGTTGACATTGACCTCGAACAAAATGAACCTCTCAGTGCAACCTCTTAATTGTCCACCCTTTTTCCTAAGCCTTTTCTGTAGATGTAACAGCTCCTTTCACCTTTTACCACCACTATCAAAAAAGAGCAAATGTCCTTTTTGGGCTCAGGTTAAATCTTCCCCTTTTGTATTTGGTCCCTTTTTCTAGGTTTTATGTCTTCAGTGATATTCTCCAATTGATGATACATAGTTCTCATAGCTTAGTTCTCTGCTCCTTGTTTCCTTAGGCTCTTTGAAAATGTCTGAGATAGTTGATTTAAAGTCATTGTCTAGTAAGTCCAATGCCTGTGCTTCATTAGGGACAGTTTCTATTACTTTCCCCCCCCCGCCCCCGCTGTGAGTGAACCATTTTTTTTTTCTTTCTGTGTGTGTGTATCATAATAATTTGTTGAAAATAGGATACTTTAAATATTCTAATGTGGCAATTCTGGAAATCAGATTTTGTCCTTCCACAAGGTATGTTGTTGCTGCTTATTGTGGGTTGCTACTGTTTGACTGTTTACTGACTTTCCCAGACTACTTTTGTAAAGTCTGTATCCTTTGCATATGTGGTCACTGAAGTCTGTTTAATTAACTTGGTGTTCAACAAGTGCTTTGACAAAGATTTCCTTAAACTCCTGGGGCCAAAAAAAAAAAAAAAAAGGAAAACAAGCTTAACTAATAACTCTCCTGGAGATTAGCTCTAGGTGGGGATACTCCTTCAACATTTAGCCAAACCACGTACAACCGTTTCATTTTTTCTTATTTTTTTAATGTTTTATTTATTTTTGAGAGAGTGTGAGCAGAGGAGGGGCAGAGAGAGAGGGAAACACAGAATGGGAAGCAGACCCCAGGCTCTAAGATGTCAGCACAGAGCCTGATGTCAGAGCCAGATATGGGGCTCAAGCCCACGAACCGTGCATGAGATTATGACCTGAGCCAAAGTCAAACACTTAACCAACTGAGCTACCCAGGAACCCCTGTACAACTCTGTTTTAATCTTCACTTCTTAGTTGTATGGACCTTGAACATCAGCCAGAGATGAAAGCATAGGCTCTTAGGTCTCTTCTGAGCATACATCCAGCTCTGCACATGAATGTCCCTCTTGATTCTCCAGTTTACATGGGAACTTTTAAAAGCCTGTCTTCTTGGGTGTACCTCATATACCCCTTTTTCCTAACTTCATCCTTCCCCAACTTTCCAGGCTGCCTATTGCCTGTCTGGACTTCTCCCTTGCGACAGACTGCTGTGCCCAGTAGTATTGTCTTTAGAAGCTTTCAGTAAATTCCACCCAGGAAACAGCTGAGGTCTCTGAAATGCTCCAAGTTATGCTAAACCAAGATACAGTGTTTCACTAGTCTTTCAGGAATCCACCAGAAAGATTGAAAACATTATTATAATTACTTGATAATAGGACCATATTGCTCTTTTGGTACTAACAACCAGCCGTATCAACCATGAGCTGCCGTATGAATGGCTACTGCAGATCTGGGAAATGAGACATGGTAAGCAAACAGATATTTCTCTTTTTGTGTCTTCCTCCCAAAATTTTAAAAACCCATTCAAATCTTCCCCATTACAAACCAAAGCAAATAAATGAAAGAAGACATTATCTTGTTTTCAGTGCTGTGATTATGCAGTAAATGCGTGTTCATCTGTGTTAAACGATGCAGTAGACCCTTTTTTTTTTTTTTTTGGTCTAGTCTTACATATGTCAATGTAAGTAGCCCAGAGCAACTAACACATCAAAGAAAACTATTACTTTAACATCAAATATTTTTCTTTCAAGTAGTTTTAATGCTTGCTATCATATCTAAGAGTAACTAATAGACTTAGTCTTTATAGAGCCAAAATACTTTCCTGTGCCAATTTTTAGTCATTTGTTTTAATATAGTCCAAATATAGTGTAATACATAGCGATCTTTTAGAAGTCCCCATATTTGAAAACAACCAATACTGATGAATCAATCCAACCTGGGCAATTATCTAAGCAGGCAACAGTTATGCATGGAAGTCCCTGAACTACATAGCCCTGGAATCTCACGTACCCTGCCTTGTCCCTTATCTCGAGCCCTGAGGCAAATACCCTTTCTCCGAGAAAGAATTTTTGAAACGTATCTCCTCCAGCATGTTTACACTGAGTGAAAGTTGTATAGAAATATAGATGTGTGCATGTGGGTATAAAATTATGTACCACTTTTATTTGCAGCATATTGCAGCAGATTTAGTGTACAATAGTCTAAACACATTTTAATTTAAGGAAACATAAGATTTAACGAAAGGACAAAAGAAAGAGAATATAATAAAGGATGTTGTACTTTTACTTCCCACCCGACTGCTCTCTGCTGGTTTAAAGTTAGAACTGTGTCTTTCCTGTGTGACTGTGTATGTGGTTGCTTAATTGCCAGTAATTCAAATAGCAAATCTCTTCAACTCTGCTAACTCTTGCCAGTGGATATTAAGTTTTCTCAGAGAGAAATACTATTTGAGTCAGTCATTGTGTGCTTCTGAACAAAGAAGTGAGAAGGGGGATGAAGGGCAGAAGGAAACAAGCTTTTTATTTTTTTTAAATGTTTTATTTATTCCTGAGAGAGAGAGAGGCAGCGTGAACAGGGGAGGGTCAGAGAGAGAGGGAGATACAGAATCTGAAACAGGCTCCAGACTCTGAACTAGCTGTCAGCACAGAGCCGGGCATGGGGCTCGAACCCACGAACCAAGAGTTCATGACCTGAGCTGAAGTCAGACACTTAACCGACTGAGCCACTCAGGCGCCCTGGAAACAAGCCTTTTAAACAGTAGTTACATAATGGAACTCTGAGTTTCAGTTATGGAAAATACATTTGGTTTGCCCATCAGTCTGAAAAATTATAGTACAATTAACTGAGAAGTTTAGAACTTGCAAAGAGAAAATTTGGTAATTGAAAAACAAATACAAGAAAGTTTCTGTGAGGAGGAAGGATACTTTCTCCTGGCTTGGAGAGGAATGACAGCTACTATCCCATTTTTGGATGTCCATCAAGTAAGGCAGGAGAGCTCCAAATTGAAGAGCTCCCAAATTATATGATTACCTTCTTATGATCACCTTCTTCTGGCTCTGCAGGGAAGAACAGGTATTAATTTTAGTTCAATGCAAGTTAACCAAGGGTCTTAGCAGGTATAAATTACCAAGATTTGGCTATTGTTTGAGTGAAGCTTTGCTGGAATTCAGTGTTGGGGATCTCTATCATTAGCATTAGAAGCCATAGCCACAGAGATAGACTCCCAAGGGTACTGCATGAGAATGCTAATGGTTACCATGTTGGTAGATATACAGCTTAGCTCTCATTGATGGAGATGAGTTAGCAAAACCTGAGACATGTAGCAAGTGTGGATTATCAAAATAAGATGACCTCATTTGTTTCACAGAGTGGTAAGAGCTGGGCACATGCAGGTTATGTAAGTCATATAAATCCTTTTCACAAATGCCAAGACTGAGAAAGCCCCTTTTTTTTCTTGAATACTTAAGTTACTTCTAAATAAGGGCACTTAAAATCATAACAGTAATACTACAGCAAGAGAAACCATAAAATAGCATCCATCACTTCTGGTTTTTTCATCCCATTCAACTCCTAGCATTGTATCTGCCATGAAAGTTTCAAAAATATCCACTAGACACACTGCTTACTCATTCAGTGGGGTTTGGGTATCTCCATCTTTGATGACTTACGTCCTTGAGTGCAGGAAGTAAAGCTCAGTTCTTATCCCATTCTTCCTCTGACATACTTCCTACTGCTATCTTCTTTCTCCAACTCTGTTTCCAAAACATGAGTTGCACCCTACCCGTAGATATGTCTTCCAACCAAAAGATTCCATCTTTTCTGTGAACAGTTCCACTAGTTCTCTTTTTTTAATTATTTAAATGTTTATTTTTGAGAGGGAAAAGGAGATAGAGAGGGAGACAGAGAGAGAGAGAGAGAGAAGGGGAGGGAAGAAAGAGTGGAAGACATAGAATATATAGCAGACTCCAGGCTTCGAGATGTCAGCACAGAGCCTGATGTAGAGCTTGAACTCACAAACCGTGAGATCATGACCTGAGCTGAAGTAGGACGCCTAACCGACTGAGCCACCCAGACACACCCACCAGTTTTTTCTCTTAACACACATTTGAAGTTATTAAAACATTCTATTTCCATATACTAGCTTACTAATATTTGTCTTTGAGATATATTAAAGAACTTCTTAATGCCTAAACCCATTTCCCTCATCGTAGCATCTAGAAAAGACACATAAGAGTAGACCAATAAATAAGGATTGATATGACCACTCAAAAAAAATTCTTTGTCTTCCTCTATGCATTCAAGTTCTATTATCAATTGTAGTTTTAGCTGAGTAGTGCAATCCACATTGGAAAATCCAAACTTTAAGAATATTCACTATCTAATTAGGATGCCACCTCACTCCAACCAGTGGCATAAATGTCATACTTTTATATTCAATATCCCTATTTATTTTCTATGTGTGCACATACATAATTTTTTCTAATAAAGTTTGATATATCTCATGGTACAAAGTGTAACTATTTCTAATTAGTTTGATCAAAGATACCATAGTCAGTGCTGAGTAATGGAAATTATGCTAATAAAAATTCTATTGCTTCTGACAGGAGGAAAAATGATCACACATTGATTCAGCCCTCCCAGCCTTCCAGAAAAATATTTACATGTGACATATTTACAAGGGCACATAAATGTATATATAGTCATAGTTTGTAATATTCCTAAAGGCCCTGCAGCAGAAGCAGCAGGACGGCAAGCTATTTCTGCTGACTCTTTTATTATCTATGCCATTTTCTACTCTGATCTATTGTGACTTTAACTCTTACACACTCTGGGAGGTTGGATGGGGCAAACAAAGAAACAGACTGACCATAAAGAGATCAGTTGTTCTCTTATGTTATCCTTTTATTCCAAAGACTTTGATGTCAGAAAATAATAGGATGTCCTTACTAAATGATTCATATAACAAGTACGTGTTGAAGAAAAGAAGTAAAATAATATTTATTAAGTACATAAATGTAGAAGGGTCAGTGAAAGATGAGCTGACATCAACCGTCTGGGGATAGATCTGGAAATGACTGATTTCTCCAGAGTTCCAGAGATCAGGAGCCAAAAAGTTTTAGAAGGGACCAGAGCACCTAGGGAACAGAAATATAGAGTAGTTATTGCAGAAGATGCCCTTTGGAGACCAATAATAGGAGACTGTCCAAAGAAATAGTTTCTAGGAGGAATTGAGGATTTCACCAGCCGTACAGGTTACCTTTACAGCCAGAACTATCTGAGTTCAAATCTTTCATCTTCTACTAGCTGTCATGTAATCTTTTGTTTTATTCTCAAGTTAGTTAACATGCAGTATAGTCTTGGTTTCAGGAGTAGAAACCAGTGATTCATCTCTTACATATGACACCAAGTGCTCATCCTAAAAAAGTACCCTCCTTAATGCCCATCCCCCATTTAACCCACCCCTTCCATCAACCCTCAGTTTGTTCTCTGTATTTAAGAGTCTCTTATGGTTTGCCCCCCTCTCTTGTTTTTATATTATTTTTCCTTCCCTTCCTTTATGTTCATCTGTTAAGTTTCTGAAACTCCACATATGAGTGGAATCATATATCCATTTTTCTCTGACTTATTTTGCTTAGCCTAATACCCTTGGATTCTATCCACATTGTCGCAAACGGCAAGATTTCATTCTTTTTTATTGCCAAGTAGTATTCCATTGTGTACATACACCATGTCTTATTTACTCATTCATTGGTTGAGTAAATTCATTTGGGCTCTTTCCATAATTTGCCTATTGTAGATAGCACTGCTATAAATATTGGGGTACATCTGCCTCTTTGAATTAGCACTCCTGTATCCTTTGGATAAGTACTTAGTAGTGCAATTACTGGATCATAGAATAGTTCTATTTTTAATTTTTTGAGGAACTTCCTTATTGTTTTCCATTCTCACCATGTAATCTTAAACATGTTCATGAGATGTGCTGAATCTTAGTTTCTTTATCTAGATAATGCATCAGTCAAAGTGCCAGGCACAAGGCAAATGCTCCATAAATGAAAGATTCTACCTCTTTTTTCCTCATATTTATTTACTTGTTTTTTCATCAGTTAAAACTTAGAATAAACAGATTACAAGAAAATGTGGATACAGGAGTCAACATTTCCAGTGTCATCCCTTCTTTGTTTTAATGGTTATTTATTTATTTATTTATTTTTGAGAGGGGGGAGGGGCAGAGAGAGAGAGGGAGACAAGGATCTGGAGCAAGCTCTGTGATTCCAATTGTCATCTCTTCTTATATGAAGCTTATAACCTTATAAATAAGTCAGAAATCAATTCTATAATTAGCAAGTAAATATTAAAATTATTATATGCTATAGTAAAGGAAATACAGAGTAAATACAAGGGACCTATCTCTGGGTTTTCATGGAATACTTCCTTGTAGAGGTGACACGTAAAGGAAGAAAAGAAGCCTGAATAAGACCAAACAAAAGAGAAGAATTCCAGGGAAGGAAGAACAACTTGTGTGAAAGCTCTGAATCCTAACAGATGTTGGTAGATCTTAGGAACTGATAGAAAATCAGGGTGCACAATATTGAAAGTGAAGGTATGAGGAGCATGAAATGAGGCAAAATTGGTAATCAGATTATGGGTATCATAATAACTTTTAATAATGACATGTAAAAAAAACTACTAGATTTTATCCTTAGTGTAATCTAAAGACTCTAAAAGGAACTAAGTAAAAGAATGAAATAATCATACTTTTATTATTTAAAAGCACATGATTCTGGCTATTTTGTAGATAATGACAAAACACAAATAGGGATGTGGAGAATTTTTTCAGGAGGCTTTCCTTATAATTAAAGTAAGAATTGGTGATAGCACACAAAAAGGTAGTAAACAGGTAAAAACATTAGTAGTTTGGATATATATTCAGGAATGGAACTTGACAGTATTTGCATTTGATTCACTATTGGAGCTACTACCATGGGGAGAAAGTGCAGAAAACGGTCATAGACAAATTGTAAAAAGTCTTTGCTGTCAAGTCAGAAAGTGGATCATACTTTGGTGGAAATATTGGATTCAAGGAGTCTTGTTGTTACTGTTTTAGCTCTGGGTAGGGTGTAAGCCTTGAGGCACATCTATAGGCTGACGGATACAGAGTATATATTCAAGACGTGGACTAGAAAAGGAATAATTGCAAGAACAAAACCATAATTTTGAGAGTGACCCTTTCTGGCAAGATGTTTGCCATGTTCAATTTTAGCCATTATGTAATTAACCCATCTCTTGGATTTTATGTTCATCATTCATGATTTTACATCTTATGTAGGTTTCTGCAGAATATACAGGATTGGCTCAAGAATTCTAATCTTTATTTTTTAATTAGCTTTTTAAAAAAATTATTTTAATGATTTGTTTATTTCGGAGAGAGATAGCATGAGCAGGGGAGGGTCAGAGAGAGAGGGAGACACAGAATCTGAATCAGGCTCCAGGCTCTTAGCTAGCTGTCAGCACAGAGCCCGACACGGGGCTTGAACCCACACACTGTGAGATCATGACCTGAGTGGAAGTCTGACGCTTAACTGACTGATCCACCCAGGCGCCCCA
Source organism: Hyaena hyaena (assembly GCF_003009895.1). Lineage (NCBI taxonomy): Eukaryota > Metazoa > Chordata > Mammalia > Carnivora > Hyaenidae > Hyaena > Hyaena hyaena. The sequence goes on along the minus strand of NW_024081713.1, from coordinate 396,622 downwards.
AGAATTCCAATCTTTAAAGTTCTTTTATTATGCATATGAAATTAATAAATGAGCACTTTGGTTATGCACATTCATTTATGAGCTTCATTAATGTACATTTACTCTACACTTTCACTAAACTCTCAAAAATTATATTTATGCCTGAAAACTGAAGCCCCAAGATAGCCCTTTGGCCATACTCAGATGCCACATATTTCTATTTTGAGTGTCATCACAAAATGAAATAATCACTTCTGCATGATATTGTGTGGAAAGGACAGACCAACTGCTAGAAGCATTGAGCAGTTGAAGGTAGAAAATGAAAATTCTGGACCTCTGAATCCTGAACTTACTGTTGTAATTTTGTAGTTATTGATATATAGTTGAACATGTAAACTCACCACCACAATGAGCTTAGTTAACATTTCTACTATAGTTTTAACTCTACCTCCCTATTTCTTACTGGCAATGATCTATTTTGAATCCCTTTTGCCCTTTCTCATATCCTCATTCTCTGATCTCTTATATCTCTCATTTCTCATATCTCTCTTTTCTCCATATCTTTTCCATTCTTTCACTTGCAACACCAAAATATAGCATGCAACGTGAGAGAGGGAGGTTATTTTCAGAGACTGTGAGAAGTGCTGTCAGTCTGTTTTTATATACCCCATAATACAAGAAATCGAGAGCAAAAGTTATCTCAGTGAAATTTCTAGGGCTAGTACTGATACCAGATGGTTACACTTTTTGCTTGACGTGATTAGTTTGTATTTCCATGTGAGGCCAAACTTAAAATAATGTGTTCACCTATTAATAAATACCAGTCATAAACAAGCTGCTCTGAACTAAAGGTAGTGAGAAAAGCCTATGCTTTTGCCTGATGGTAAAATGTTTGTGAATAGGTTAAATCTTCATGAGCTTCTGGTCTTTCTTAGTACTTTTGTCCCATTGGATACATCCAGTAATTTAAGGAAAGTACTCAAATTATCAGAAGCTTTGGCCTGGTCTGGGGTGGAAAACCAAAGCCTCTTACATACTGTTGATTAATCCTCATTATGATTAATGATCTGGAAGGCATCCAAGATTCATGTATAGACTGCATAGCAGAGTTGAGAGTAGCATGAAAAGAACAAAGGTCCATAAGCCATCAGGGTCAGAAAAATAAGGACATCCATTTACCCTTGTCGTGTAATAGATTGTATCCTCCAGAAACACACCATAGCTAGCTCTGATGCCATGTAGCCAAGCGGAAAGAAGTAGTGAGGATTTGTAGTTTAAGTAAATTACTTCCAGAAGTCATGTTTCCAAGCTATTAGTGTGTAACAAATAGTCTGAAAAATCTGAAGACAGAACACTTATTTCTGTAAGCAAGTCAGTGGAATGATTGACAGTGTAGCAACTTCACTCCTTTATGCATCTGTTTTATTACACTAAATTAAAAATGTTGTGCTCAACACAATTTAACAATTAAATTAATAAACATGCCCAAGCAAAAAGCAGTGCCCATCACATAATTTTTGTTCTTCTTACCAGAGAAAATACCTATTTAACAGTAAAAGTTTGGTCAATTATAATTTAGAACAATAAAAATCACCTTTGTTTTTTTAAGTCAAATTAAATCTTAGAGTCCCCATTATAGCAATCAAAAAGGTCATTGTGGAGGAATGGAATCTTTTGTGGATTTTATCAGTCAGGAGAAGCTAGGTAATAACCCCAATTACTTAGAGGAACCTAAGTTAACAATTCCAAATTCTTAGTAACTAAAAATATTAAAGGTTTATTTCTGTCTCACACTACATGCTCAGTGAAGAAGACCAGAGAAATAGTTTTACTGTGGTCATTCTAGGACAGAGACTGAAAGATGCTCAAATTGTGACATCACTATTTTCATATGTTCCTCTTTGATCACAAAACACTGGGCCAGGAGAAGGAAGAACATTGGCCTATTGAATATTCTAGGTCAAGAAATACACCCACCAGTTCTACTTTCTTTGGCTGAACTTCTGGCAGGGCCTAATTTCAAGTGGATGGGAATTATAATCCTTCACATACCCAGAAGTAGAAATCAGATATTAATGACTAACAATAGTGATTATTTATAATGCCTATCACAAATTAAGTCTTCTGGTCACTATATATTTGATATACTTTCAACTACTCTCCAAGGGAGACGCCCAAAAATGTCCGCATACGTGTGTGATAGAAGATGATGTTTAGAACCAATCCAGATATGATTCCTTTTGGTTTGGATAATGAGGAACCAAAATACAAGCTATCTGTTTCCAGTAACCCAGCATACACCGGATCAACTGGAACAGAATAAGAACAATAAATATTGACTTGGCTTAAGAAAGAAGAACGGGAAATATACAGCGGCCACTGTCCATAGTAATTCTGAAATTCCATTAGGTGAACATTTTCAGGGTTCTTCTATTAAGAAACAAATCTGTGTGCCTTCTCATATTTCCTTGGCCACTTTGCATATATCTCTCTGGTCAGTAACCCTCCTGTGCTGCATGGATTTTCCATTTTCAGACTTGAGTTAAACACCACACTAAAGAGCCTGCAATATGGCTTCCTAAGAAAGAGAATACAAGCCACAAACATGGGGAGTTAGCCTCTAACGGAATGATCTTTGATGAATGGACAACATGAAAAAGAGAGGGAGCCTCCTCCTCCCTTTCTTCCATGCACTACTCCAAAGTATGCTTCCCCCCACCCCACCACCCTTTCTAAGAATTACTTTTATGGTGGCACAAGGAGAAAAGAAAATATGGATCATTTATGATTGGTTCCCTTCCTTCTCTCTGTTGATGAATACATCTACATAGGAAGCTGATCAAGACAGGAGAACCAAACACAGGCTATTAATGCATCAGCAGGAAGTGATACTTTTCTTTCCTATTCACTTTTTGTTGCCTGGGAAAACTAACATGATCATATGTAACTTTGAGAGTTAAACAGTTATAGTTCTTCATGTACCTGAAAGAAGAAGAAAACAAGATGTCAAAGGACATGAGTAATAATAGGTGCCCTCATTGTTCATATCATCCGGCTTTCTTCCTAATGGAGACATAGTGCAAGAGATGGCAGGGTCTCTGTGCCCCAAGAATTCCTTTAAGCCACTTTTTTGTAGTTAGGAAGCTACAGCTCTTTCCATCTTCCACCTTCTTAACAAGGCTGCTCTCATGTACCCCAATAGTTAGTTTACAAACCCTGGGACATAAATACTCATTCTTGAAAAGATTGAGGGGATTTCACAAAGGGCTGTGACAGAGGTCCTGAGGCACAGAAAGAGTTCTTTTGAGTCTAAGGTTGTTTACTTTCTTAAAGAAGCAGGTACAAGTATTGTGAGAGAGAAAAATATCTGAAATTTCTTTGAGTCCAGCGGAATAAAACACAAATTAATATTTTAGTAGATTTTCAACCACATTTCTGGTAGGGGGAAAAATACGGATCTTTTTAAGCCCAACAGACCTGTGCTCTAATGTTGGCTCTTACTACGCTCGTTACTAGCACACTACCTTTTGAGGGACAAATTTTTTAAATGTTTTTTTATGTGTCTTTATTTTTGAGAGAGAGAGAGAGAGAGGAGACCCAAAATCTGAAGCTGACTCCAGGCTCTGAGCTGTCAGTGCAGAGGCCAATATGGAGCTTGAACTCACGAACCATGAGATCATGACGTGAGCCAAAGTCAGATGCTCAACTAACTGAGCCATCCAGATGCCCCAACAGACAAGTTTTGTAAAGTATCTGAATTTTAATCTCCTCACTTACAAAATATAAAACGTAGTAAATATTTTGAATATGTGTGTGTTAACTGAAATACACAGTTAAATAATTGGCATAATTATAATTTTTATTTATTTTCTACTAATATCAAAACAGATCGCAGGAAATAATTACTTCAGTAATTAGTCAGCTTATTAATTTGATTTTGTCTAAAATATATAACTTACAAAAAATATACTAAAACTTGGTTTAATCTATCTTGGTATTGATGTTTGTGTGTGTGTGTGTATGTGTGTTTTGAGAGAGAGAGAGGGCACAAAAGAATGAGGAGCAGAGAGAGAGAAAATCCCACAAGGAGGGAGTGAGGGGGAGGGAGAGAGAGAGAGGGAGGGAGGGAGGGAGGGAGAGGAGCAGCGCTTACCAGAAGCAGGGCTCATGTGTTGCCTGAATCACAGGGCTCACTCTCACCCAGTGTGATACTCGTGAGATCATGACCTGAGCCAAAGTCAGATGCTTAACAACTGAGCCACCCAGATGCCCAGTGTTGATGTTCTTATTTCCTTCTTTTTTTTTTCTTTTTCTTTTGAGGTGCAAGTAAGCCTAGAATATTTGCTATACCTCTGGATGAAAAGGGAAATAGAAATTTACAAACATATATATTTCTATGTATTTGTAATCTATCACAACAATGCTGTATCTTTGTATAATTTCTTACAAAAACATATAGATATACATGATTTCATCCAATTTTTAGAATGTCTTTGAGTACCAGCCCAGAAATGAGAAAACTATAGATCACTTGGTTAAGTGGTGCTTCCAAGATCTGGATGATATGAGTCAGATTCAAGATAAACTCAAGTTTTTCTAGATAGAAAATATAGAGATTATTTCTTTATTATTTTTGTTGTCTTTTCTCTCCTGTTTGTTTTTAACCATGAAAAATGCAGAGTACTGAACCCTGGAGGGGAGAAAAGAATATAACAGAATTCACAGAATTTTTTTTTCTTGAGAAATTCAGCATCTATCTGGAGATACAAGATAAACAACTCCTAATATTTTTAAGTATGAATTGAGATGATCTGTGAATAAATACAGGAAAGCTGTATGATTTAGAGGAGTCAAAAAGATGTGTATGGTAGACATGTGTGCTAAGAAGTGATAAAATTAAGATACTCAGTCTTTTTTTTTATTTTTTTTAATGTTTTTATTTCTGAGAGAGAGAGGCAGCATGAACAGAAGAGGGTGAGAGAGAGAAGGAGATACAGAATCTGAAACAGGCTCCAGGCTCTGAGCTAGCTGTCAGCACAGAGCCCGACGTGGGGCTCAAACCCGCGAACCGTGAGATCATGACCTGAGCCAAAGTCAGATGCTTAACCGATTGAGCCACCCAGGCGCCCCAAGATACTCAGTCTTTGTAGTTCCATTCATCCAGAAATGTGAAAACGTTTAGACACCCAAGACTGTGCAAAGAGAACAACCAATTAGTGATTATATTCAGTTACTCTTTGGTGGACACAAACACCAAGGTGATATTCACTTTAGCTCTTCCACAAGCAAAAATAAATTGATGAAATGAATGTGTTACGGCTATGACCATGGATAGCATTTTATGCTTTGGAACTCATGTATGGAAAGTCGTATAAAGAAAACCAGCTTTTCCTTACTGCAACCCTCTCTGTACATCCATGCCCTGTTCCTCAGAGGAGCAGAGGCGCTTTTTGCTTTTATTATGACTTTTTAATTTACTTTCAAATTTCATTTCCAAATAATAATCACTATTCTGTTGTTGGGGTTTTTTTTATTTCTTAACTTTAAACATTCTATTGACTTCTGGTTATGTTCATAAGGATTTAATTTACTCTGCCTGCTTCCCAAGCCTTCAATTATGTAGTTATGTCACCATTTAAGTAAGGTTCACTTATCAGGGTTTATCTTATTACTACAAAGTGTCATTTACTACTGAGTCAAAAGGTACTATGCTTATGAGTCCTCCTCTCTTCTTCCTGGAGTTATTAGTTCATCTCCCATTTTTTATTTGCTTAGTTTTGTATGCACCTGTCAATTTCCACAAATGTTCCAATATATCTGTCAAGCACAGAGTAACAGTTTTTTCCAAAGGCTCACACACATAGAATAATGAATCAGGTTGTTTGGTTTTGGATTTCTCCCCCAACATTCTTTCCTCTACCATCCCGCAAGGATAACCTTCTCATAGCCTCTGCCTCACACCAGTCTGCTTTGTTCCACATTAGTTTCATTGTTCTCTCAGTCTGTTGAACAACTATTTTCCAAGGACCTGTATTCTTCTGTTTTGGATCCATAATAATTTCTCACTTTCTACTTTCTTGATCTTGAATTATTGTGCTCTTGACTTGGTGCAGAAGTCTAGGTTAAAAACCATTTCTTGGAGCACCTGAGTGCGCATTGATTAGGCATCTGACTCTTGGTTTCGGTTCAGGTCATGATCTCATGGTTCATGAGTTCGAGCCCCATGTCGGGCTCCGTGCTGCACTGCTAGTGCCGAGCCTGGTTGGGATTCTCTCTCCCTCTCTCTTTCCGCCTTTCGCCCACCCCCGCTTGCTTGCTCTCTCTCTCTCTCTCTCTCTCTCTCAAAATAAATAAATAAACTTAAAAAAATTCTCTTGGAATTTTGAAAGCATTGTGTCCTCTAACCCTTCAGAATGTGCTCATATGTGTATGTATAATTTAGGCTAACATGTTCATTTCTAAAACCTATGCATATTTCTGATTATTCCTGTTGTCTAGCATCCATTCTTTTAAAAAGATCCAATATCTTCTTTTAATTTTCTGAATATATTGATTGTAGGATATTTTAACCTTCCCTCTTTGCCCCTTATTTGTTTTTTTGTGTATCTGTCTTTGTGTTAGAGGATTTCTTAAAATATCAGCCATCCTTGGACTAATTTGACATTGTGTGGGTATTCATTATTGGGCTATCAGGCAGGGAATGTTTTACTCACAATTGCTTCTTCCTCCAGAAGAAGGCACCGGTTTTCTGCCTGGAGCATTTCTACTGCCCGTCAGAATCATGAGAGCAGGGTGGAAAAGGTGTCTGGGCCCTCAGCACTCAGCAGCAGCTTTTCACTTGAGCCCCCCATTTTCATTCCCACATCTCACCTTCAACTTCTGCTAGCCTAGTGATCAGAAGAAACAGCTGTGGTCTTCAGGGTTTGACTTACCCCACAGAACATACCACTGGTCATCTCCTGGAGGGAGTGGGAGGTATTTATTTGACTGTGCATGGGTAGACTTGTGCAAAAACACCCCGTTTTTGCCACTTAAATTCAGATCACCTTCTGTGATCATTGGAGCCTCCCATTTCTGAGTCTGCTGGATCCTAGATTGCAATGATCTTGCTTTTCATCACTGTCCTCTGCTATTAGTTCTCTCTTCTTCCCTAAGTCTCCATCATTTCTACCCTTCCAATCCCCTAGACATCTCCTGTGCATGACTGTTCTTCCCTTCCATTCCTTTTAATCTTGTGAATTTCTGAATTTTCACTTTTTTGTCATTTTCTATGGTTAGTCAGAAATCTAGATTATATTTAATCTTGGGGTTTTTTCTAATCCAACAAACTGAAGAACATAATTCTGTCAGTCACAATGGCACACTTGTGGAGTGATTTTTCAAAATAGAAGGAGGCAGAGGCCATATTAGAACCAACAGGGGGTAGAGAGAGAAATTCTGTAGTGAACCTCTCCAGATTAGGTTTGCATACTGAGGAGTCAAGCCACAGGCTGAAAACCTATATGCAATTTTTCAGGCCCCACCATAGTCAATGACAAAGGCTTTACCTGACAGGCCTCACAAGAGAGATCCGGCCTGCCCACAGCAGCTTGGTGCACAGCCACTGTGCTACCATCTCTAAGGCTGCTCTGGTCAGCCATGTTCTTACATATCTGCATTCCTGGCCTAGAAACCTCATTCCAAACCTCTTTATCTGGGATGTTAAGGAAATACCTTGTCAGGTGCCTCTGCTAAGGCCTCCTTCAGGAAGTAGAGGGAGGAGAGGAACTCAAAGATACTTTTCCCGTCTCTGACTCACTACTCATTCTTGGCTCTTTCCCCCTGCCCTTACCCAGCCCGAGACAATAACACTGCCAAAGATTGTGTTTGAGACTTCTTCAACAGTAAAAAGAGCTCCACATCTGTGCACACCCACCAAACCCCCAAACCACTGTGCTGTTCCATGGGGGAAAATGGATCAGGGGAATTAGTACTGTATGTGGTTTAGCTGCTTGCTTATACTATCACAGTAAGTGATTAAAGGCTTGACTGTTGCTTTCACTTTGGCCTGTTGCTTTAATTGGCTACTCCAGTATCTGGGAGCTCAGATCTCTCCAGCCCAGCTGAGCTCCTCACACACATTCCACTTTCCCTAGATTGTCCAGATTTAAGTCCTGCCCTAACCAACACACGTACCTCCACAAGGCACAGAGCTCTGTGACTTTGAGAAAATTATTTTACTTCCTTGAGCCTCAGATTTCTCATCTTAAGATAGTAATAATAGCATTCACCTCTTTTAGCTTTGGGGGACTCAGTGACATGACTCATGTGAGGATCTTAGAAGTCTCAATTACACAGTAAATGCTGAGTCAATATTAATGATGACATTGAAGATGATGATAATGATGATTTAGATTGTTCAATGTCAGATCCCTTAAAAACTTGCACATTTTTCTCCATAGAGGAGTTGGAGTCAAGTGTCTAATTCATTTTCTTTCACTAAAATATTAAACACCAGTGTTTAAATAATGATGAGCAGGGAGTTCCAGAAGAATAAATAATTTGAGCCTTGGATCCTCTATTGAAGTTGTATCTGCATTTTGGCAAAAAGATATATTGGTTTAGATTGTAAACCAAGTCCCCAATCCTGAGGCGGAACCTTAGGATTCATCTCAGGACTGCATTTCAGCCTCAGTCTTCTATTTATTTGTGTCCTATGAAATGTTTCCAAGCTTCCTTGTTTCTATTATGGATTTTGTTAAAGCCAATGCTGTCCTAAGATATGATCCTTGTTTTCCTTTCCTATGTCCATAGCAATATTTTATAATCCCAACTCCATACCTCCATGTCAAGAGGGTAGGTTAGAAACACTTGAGAGAGAGATCCTGACGGCTGGAAATCATACCCTCCTCTGGCTCTCCCATGCTGTCAGCCTTCTCAGAACACATTGGCCCAACTGCTAGCACTTTTTCAGAATGGATTCTCCCCAATACATTATGGTGAAAAATGCAAATATTTCCAAGATGCATGTAGGTATACAGGCATTGTAACCAACTAATTCAGTAAGCAGAAAAGATGTATGCTCTTTATAACTCTGCAGGGAAGGAGAAAAGACATTTACAGACTTTAGATTATGCAGCTGCCCTTCTTGGTTTGGATGCAGCAAGATTTCCTTGGTATTCATTAATTCATTCACCTATTCATTTATCTATGCAATAGTTATTGTGTGTTTTCTGTATGTAATACAGCTCTGAGCTAAGTAATTACCACATAACACCTCTGGAAGGAGAAATGAAGAATTTATATCCAACTGGGCCTCTTGAGTAAGTACTTTTATCTCCATTAATCATCATTCTCCATCTAGAATACAATCCATTCAATCCAGAAAGTCTTACATTGTGTTTGTTGCATTGACTTGATTTTTTCCTTGGGCAAATACATAGTTATTTTGGCCACTGTGAAAACATAGCCTCAAACAAATAACTACTTAAATGTATATAGGAATAGAAAATCATTAGTGATTTCTGTCCTACGAAAAGACAATTATTTTCCAGATTCTTTTAATACCTTCTACTTGTAAAGCACCTTGTAATATTAAGCTATCAAAGCACCCTTAAGAAGGCAATGAGAATTGGAATGCGGTAAACAAGAAGTTTTGTTCTTTGATAGATTCAGGAAAATAAGAAAATCATATAATAAGTTCATAGCAATATTAAGCCAATTTTTTAGTTTCTATAATGTTCCTTAAGAAGTCTTAGGATGTACTAATTAGAATGTTGGATCTTATAATGTTGACTCGTTTGGTGAAGAATGACTAGAATAATGAGGGTCTGGATTCTCCTAGGAAACAGTTCAAAAAACTATCAGCATGTATCTGATGAAAATTAGCAGAAGGATAAGAAAGTGCTTGAATATTCTCAATCATAAAATAAGTTATTTTATTATTTTCTGAAGTATGTAAAACATGTCTCGGCAAATTATATAGGAAAGACTGGGCTACAATTATGAGCTAAATTTCACTTAATCTAGTAGTAACAACAGTGGGAAAATAAAAACTAATAGTGGGAAGTGAAAAATGGAAAGAGTATATGTTAAAATTATATTAGAAATATAAAAATCTTTTTGTCTTTATAAGATTCTTACCTCCAGTTACAAATAATACAATTCAATTTTATGTAGTTATTTTTAATGTTTATTATTTTTGAGAGAGAGAGAGAGAGACAAAGTGCGAGCAGGGAAGGGCCAGAGAGAGAGGGAGACACAGAATCCAAAGCAGGCTCCAAGCTCTGAGCTGTCAGCACAGAGCCTGACGCAGGGCTCGAACCCACAGACTCTGAGGTCATGACCTGAGCCAAAGTCAGACATTTAACCAACTGAGCCACCCAGGCACCCCACAATTCTATGTATGTTAATGGAAAGCGTACTCTAACATGAAAACTAATAGAAGTCCTATTCATCATTTGGTGGATTATTTGAGTACTACAAACAACTTTTATATAAAGGGTTTTGAAAGATGTCCTTGAAGGACCATGGGGGAGAAGAAGGGGAAAAATAGTGGGGGAGAGGGAGGGAGGCAAACTATGAGAGACTCTTGAATGCCGAGAACAAACTGAGGGCAGATGTGGTGGGGGGAGGGGAAGGGAGGTGATGGGCATGGAGGAGGGCACTTGTGGGGATGAGCACTGGGTGTTATCTGGAAACAAACTTGACAATAAACTATTTAAAAAATAATAAAAAAAATTAAAAAAAGAAAGATGTCCTTGAATGAGAAACTGAAATTCAAAATACCATTTTTGTCACCAGATGAGCTTTCTGAGTTAAATGTCTTAACCTTTGGACTGAAGAATTCACATCTTTTTCTAAAGATTGTTTCATGATTTATTGATGGGTTAGGGTCACTCAACACTGATGACATACAGGTATAAAGCCAGATTATATCAAATGAGCATCTGGAACCTCTTGGCTTGGTATCAGTGTTAGCCATAAAGCTGGTTTTACATTCAGGCTTATTACATGGTAATTTGGACATTCATTGGTGTGTTATTTGTGACACAGTGGGAAATAAAAACGTAAACATTTATGGAGTAAGAATAATCAAGACTTGTAAATCTTTAAACAAAGAAGCAAATCAAAAATTCACTCAACAGTATTGATCAAGCTCGTAATCAGTATCAGAAACAGTGCTGTTAGCTTGGCATAGCTGGCTTGCTCACATCAGGCTTGGTGCATCATGTGATCTCTGACTGAATGACAAACTTGAGAAGCGAATTTATCCCTTGTTATGTCAGGTAGATTTAGATAGGACAATATTTACTTTTTCAGGCTTTCTGATGATTTGCATGGTTACAGGTCTCTTATCTTGCTCTGTCCACCAAATCAGCATTCCCAAACCCCGCCGAACTGCCGAATAACAGATTGCTGTTTGCTTTGCCCTGCAGTGTCAGTGTATCCTGGAACAAATGTCTGTTATCTGCTAAGCACCTCTAAGCTCCTGACAATTTCCCCTGGTACAGCAGGAGCATCTATCATCCAGGAACCACTCTTCATCATTTCATAAAGGCCTGGCATGGTGAGAGCTGTCATAAGCTGCATGCTGCCTCTAAAGGAGCCCATGATAGAAGTTTCTCTCTCTACAGGTGAACCAGTTAAAGCCAGTCCAGACAAAATGGTTCGCCAAGCAAAACTGTTCCCAGATTATCTGTACTTGATCCTTCCTTTCCCCCATTATACATCATAAAAAACACTGTTTTCCTTTTTTCCTGAAATATCAGACTCATTTTCGCTTTCTCCATAATTATCAGTCCCTTAACACAAAAAATCTCCAAATTCTATAGATTTTATCTCCTTAATGTTTGCCCTCCCTTAATTTCCACCACGACAGCTTTCCTTTATAATCCTCTATTATTTCTGATAAAATATATGTCTGGGCATGTTAAGTCAAGCTTCACACAGCACTTTTCTAAGGCCAAAGTCTAAAAGCACTCCCATGGAGCCTGGTAGGTACTCAGTAAATGATAGCTCAGTAATAATTTTATTTTGGCCTTTACATTTGGATGAGTTTCTTCACTCACATTTTTGCCTGTTCTCCTAACCATTGACCCAGCCATCACCATTAGCTTCCACTCTTCTTGGCTTTAGTATCATATTTCACCATAGAAGAGTTAAGTTCCTTTAAGTGTCATGAGGGTGAGGTCAGAAGGAATCGTATTTTCTCCTCAGGTGATGTTGAATACAAAACCCTTTATAAAAACATTCTTCCTCACAAAAATTAAGACAACATATAAGGTAAAGCTTTTAACTGTTTTAGTGAACTACCAGTAATTATGGAATAAGTTTTGAAATCTGTTAGTATGTTGCTTAGTGTCTCAAATATTCTTTTCTGCCTCTCAAACCTGAGGACAGAGACTCTGTTCCCTTCCTCTTTGTTTACTTCATAGCACCTGCCCAGGTACTGTGACATCATAAGTGCCCAAGGAAAGTTTATTGACTCAATTATCAATAGATATTAAATTGTTGCTCTTGTTTCAGGGTTAGGCAATTATCATATCTACATTCTTTTTTATTAATGTTTATTTATTATTGAGAGACAGAGAGGGAGACACAGAATCCAAAGCAGGTTCCAGTCTCTGAGCTGTCAGCACAGAACCTGCTGTGGGGCTTGAACTCACAAATTATTAGATCATGACCTGAGCCAAAGTCAGATGCTTAACCGACTGAGTCACCCACATGCCCTAATATCTACATTCTTGAAGAAGAAAAAAAGAGCCAATGTGAATAAATCTGTTAATAATTTGAAAGTGTATTGACATCACTCTAGGAAATATTCACCTTCACCAATTCCACATTTCCACACACATATTTAGAACTTCTCTGCTTGTCTGAAATTCATCTTTTACATCTAGATTTGGGGACATGTGAATACAATCAGTTTAGTCAGTGATTTCTCAAACCCAAGAACATCATTTCAAAAGTACATCCCTTTCCCCCTCCTCTTTTACAGATTCTGTGCCCTTCCAGAGGTTCTCTCCCTTCAGAAACAGCCCTCAATCCCCCTCATTCCTTTGTTTCCAGAATTACTTGAGGAACTCTGCTACCACTATAGAAGAAGACCTCTTCCCTTGAACAGGGACGTTTAACAAGCTGTTTCTTAAATCAACAAAGATAATCTCAGCATCAAAGGTAATATCTGCATCAAACAGGAGAAAAGAGTGGATAGACTCTACAAATAAGAAAAATAACAGGAAAGTCCCTGAGAAATGAACCGTCACCAAAGAAAGAGGGAGGGAGAGAGAAAGAGAGCTTGAGAAAGAAAAAAAGTATGTATTATAGACTGAGGTAGACAGAGTATTAGTGCTCACAATGAAACAGCAATGTCCAAGTGGTCAAGGTGGCATTACACAGGGACCTCAGGCTGACAAAAGTCAAGAGAAGCAGAAAGCAATGAATTCATGAGTTTTAGCAACCTGAGCCCTGCTACCCAGAACACAGCTTTTCCCCTGGCAGCCAGAAAGCATTGCATGAAGTTCTTAATGTTCAACATGAGTAGCTACAATTCCATAAGGAGAAAAAATCCTCAGTATAAAGGTAGGCAAAGGTCATGAGCAGTCAATTCATAGTCCAGAGGGCGAGGGTGGAGAATGACCAAAAACACATGAAAATATGTCTGGAAGGTACTAGAAATCAAAGACATAAAAATGATATGCTATTTTTTTTTGTAGCACCATTTTGGAAAAAAAGAACATAAGACTATATTTTTCATTTCTATTTTATATCTAAATGTTTTTTTTTTTAATAAAAATCTACTTTCAAAGAAGGATAACTCCTTAACATTTAAGGCTGTTGAAGGGATTTTCACCACTGTGTCTAAAAGGAGTTCTAGAGGACATAATCTGTTTTTTGGAGGAATGTGCCTTCAAATGAATTGTGTAACTTTGTCAGGCTCTCCCTAGCTTTCTGTCTCCCATCTTGGTCCCAGGGCAGTATCCTACCTCTCTTGTCTTTCACTTTGCTCTGTCTTCAGTGATATGAGAAATTGGAATTCTGGATCACATTGTTAATCTCCCTTTTTTTTTTTTTAAGTTTATTTGTTTAGTTTTGAGAGAGAGTATGCATGAGCAGAGGAGGGGCAGAGACAGAGGGAGACAGACAGAATACCAGGTAGACTCTGCACTGTCAGCATGGAGCTCTACATAGGTCTCAAACTCATGAACTGTGAGATCATAACTTGCAGGGAAACCAAGATTTAACTGACTGAGCCACCCAGGCACTCCATACATTATTAGTCTTCTTGGTCTAATTCTGCTTCTCCAACTTTCTTCCTAAACTCCTCCTCAAGCAGAAAGATGGCTGATTTCATACACCGCAATCCAGAAACTCAGGGTAGTCAAAGGAACAGTTCTTTAAAGGCACATACTCTCTAGTTATTTTCCTTTTAAAATGAATGCATTCATAATGATAAATAAGTCTGTAGGCTGCCTACTCTGTGCCAGGAACTATTCTAAATGGTACACCTGTAATAACTTGACTAATCAGCACAAAAGCTCTATGGGGTGATACTATTCTCATCCCACTTAAGAAACAAGGAATATGAGTCAAAGAGAAGATATGTAACTTAGTCAATGTCACTCAGTTCTTATATGTGAAAGGACTGGACTAGGCATGCTTGCTGAGAGCCCCATGTTCTGACACATTGGCTCTCGTGTTTTTCTCTTAGATAACCAGGGGTCAGAAGAAGGAGGAGTCTGTAAAAATTTACATATTTGGATCATTATTAATTGGCTTTACTTGAAATTTCATCCTGGGCTTAGGATGAAGGTGGTTTATCACCATTAATATAAGATGGTAAATAGAATTGAGAATGCCACTTCAGCCTAGTGAAGAGTTTAGCCTTAAAGGTAACTTCATGGTTTCTCTGGTCAGTTTCAGACACAACCACTTTAGTGATTCTAATCAGGTTACAAGTGAACAAAGGAAGACATTGGGGAATAGTCTCAGACTATTTCACAGAGGGAAATAGTCTGAAAGTCAGGACAGCCATGCCTTTGCTTGATTTTATGCTAGCCTCTCTGTTAAGAGAAAACAAAAACAGAGCAGGATCAGACAAGAAAAATTCCCACCTCTCTTCCTGTTCTAGAACTAAATCTGCTGATGCCCCTTCCTTCCTAACACCTGCCTCTAACAGAGAAGATAACTTGATTGATTAGATCCCAGGACATTCCTTTTATAAAAATTTGGGCCACATTCTTTATGTTTTACCAAACAGCGTTGCATTAGGGGTCAATTAGATACCTGCCAGTATATTTCAAATAAATGATTCTCACCTCATTCTCTTTGTGTTTTTTTTGTTGTTGTTGTTGTTGTTTGTTTTTTTGTTTTTGTTTTTTTTTGCACGTAGATTTTTCTGAACTTGGTGAGGGGGAATAAATTGATAGAGCACTGATAGATTAATTAGTAGAAAAGCATCCAGGCATTACATCAAAGTATCACAAAAATTCCACCCTTATTCATACCAAGGAATTCAATAAAATAAAACAACCTGTTATTAAATCCTTTCTGGCCATGTCCCCAACTACCTGGATATTCCTGGAGATCCCATAGCTAAGTTCTTGCCTTTTCCTGTTTCTTGACCCTTGGGCCCAACGAGTTAGCATACAGTCAACAAGCAAGTTGTAATTGGAGACAGAAAAGACAGGAAAGGCCAGCACTTGTGGAGGACTTAAGATATACTAAGAGATGAGAACAAAAAAGGGAGAATACACTAGAACTAAAGAATGTTGTGGGCAGACATTTCTTTATCATTTGCCTCAAGGCTAATCCAGGAAATGTCCTAGAACACTTGACCAGTCCAAGCAAACACAATATTTAAAAATATGTAACACATCTTAACTGGCTTATGACATCATGTCTGAAACATAGCACTGCATCTGGCCAGGCTGCAGCCCAAATCATCTAAGTGATGATGTCTTTATAGTTTTACACATTTTTCAAACAAGACATTCAATTAGTGCTCATTATGATGGAAGAGATATCTTGGCAACTTACTCTCCCTCCTTTCACAGCCTCTAAGCAGAGATACTTCTGGAAATCTTCCCTTCACAAAGTCACACAAGACATGTGTTTGTTACTGAGCCATTACAGCCATGCTGATAAATCTAGGAGAAGAAAATATTCTGGTCCCAAAAAACAAGTTACAGATGGTTCTGTCACATGGCTGTAGCCAACACATCTTTCAGGTCCCAGGAGGACAAAAAGAATAGTGGATGATTGGTCAATAATAGTCAAAAAGGGGTAATTCCCTCACCTAGCATTTAAAGTCCTTTTAGTACAAGGTTTTAAAATGAAACAGTCATAAAGATAGCTACTATATACTTAGTATCTACAGTGCCAGGCATTGTGCTATAAGTTTAACGTATCTATTAATGTGACAGATGGTAAGTCTGGCCCCATATTTTCTTGAGCACTTACTGAGGGAGGAATGAAAATGGAACAAAACAGAACTTGTTACAGGGAAATCTGAATTTGCCATGAGATGCTCCTCATGGGATATTTAAAATGAATGATTTCAGGAAAATTAAATTAAAATGAGTTTCAGGACCTATACCGAGGTCCTGCTATATAAGATTGTTTTGTAGGGACCAGTGGTCCACACATATCTCTGTAGAGCTTCCTCCAAGGCAAATAGAAGTTTCCATTGTCATCATTCTTGGGAAGGTCAGTCCAGTGGTAGGAAATGAAGATGGGTAGACAAGTATTAGGAAATGGAGGTGTTCCACCAGATCCTCTGGGATATCTTGGACCATTTTTGTGAAATCTCTGTTCCAGCCTGCTTTTACTTCAAACTACCCCCATTTGTGACTCTTTTTATATGGCCACTCCTGGCTACTGGAATTGGGATTTCCTGAAAGGTTTTGTGCCCCTGGAGCCACCATTACCAATGACTAATTAATGTCAGTATGATAGATAGCCCAGATCCTTGCCTCGAGTTAATACAAATTCTAAGGTGTAATTTATACTTTAGAGCTCCCTGTTGTGGGGGGCGGGGAGGGTCACCTGGGTGGCTCAATTGGTTAAGCATATGACTTCAGCTCAGGTCATGATCTCATGGTTCGGGAGTCTGAGCCCCACATTGGTCTCTGTACTGACAGCTTAGAACCTGGAGCCTATTTGGGATTCTGTGTGTGTGTGTCTCTCTCTGCCCTTCCCCCACTTGTGAGCTCCCATGCTCCCTCACTTTCTCTCTCTCTCTCTCTCCCTCTTTTTCCTTCTCTTTCCCTCTCTCTCCCTCTACATCTCCCTCTCTCTCAAAAGTAAATAAATATGTTAAAAATTTTTAAATAAATGAATAAAGCTCCTTGTGGACCAGGCTGATAACTGGGATTTGGCCTGTAATTAGATCCTTACTTGACTTTATCCCTTACTTTTCCTTCACTCTCTCACAGATTTCTCCTCGGAGCAAATGTTTTTTAAGATTGTATTTTTAAGTAATTGCCACACCCAACATGGGTCTCATACTCCCAACCCCAAGATCAAGAGTCACATGTTCTACCAACTGAGCCAGCCAGGCACCCCTCCTGGGAGAATTGTTTAACAGATCATTGGCACATGAATCTTCATCTCAGGGTCTTATTTTAGAGGGCATAGACTAAATCAAATGGTGTGAGGGATAAATGTCTCCCAGTTTTCTTTGAAATCATAGACTTAATTTTGCTCATGTTCTGAGATATGGAATTCTACATAGTGCTTGAGACTATGTGTGAGGTCGACACTGAAGAAAAAGTGAGGTAAGGAAAGATAAAAGCTGCTCTTGAACCCATGGAAAGGACTAAAAGGAAGGGAGAAAATTAACCCAGGATAGACCCCATAAATCTGTCTTGGCCTTCATAGGAATTTAAGGTGCTCTACTTTCCATTTTATCAGATCTCTCAAAATTTGTTAAAATTTGTTCTCAGTATGTCAAAAACCTCATAGGGTATCAGTGTCCTTCAGCCAAAGACCACCATGAATATGCTTAGAGTTAAATAAGTTGAGTTTATTACTTTTTTCAGTGGGGGACAACACACACCATAGCAAACCATGGAGTATCTCAGTAAGACTGAGGTGTTAGAAAGGAACTGTTTTAGGATTTGGAATTTGGTTGGTGATATGAGAAAGAGTCTAAGGAAGCAGGAGTTCACTCTAGTTTGGACGCTGTCAGAAAAGAGGGGTTATTCTATGATTGGACATTTAATAAATCTTATCTACTACAAAGATAAAACTATAATTGGTAAAGAAGTAGCAGTCATATATATTTTGACCAAGATGGGGAGTGTTTGGTATTTTGTGGATAGCACAGTAATGTTTTATTTTGCCTGTGCTTGCACAAACTATGAAGTGGCCTTGTTTTGTCTCTTTTTATCATGGTCCCTGAGTAATCTTGTCTGAGGTTGGTGTTCTATGAAATTGTTTATGTTAACAGGAGAATGATTTGGCTATCCTATAAATTCCACGCTAGATTTCAGATGTCAGGGAATGTTCTTTTTTATTTTTATTTTTTAATCAGATAGTATGAACTTAGTATGAACTTCCTAAATGATTTGAAAGCTCTCTATGGGTAGCTTCTGCCAGCTGTCCCACTGAGATGGAGGACCACATTCACTCTCACTTACTTCTCACCATCCTTTGTATGCATCATACCTCTTTCCTCTCCAGAGTCTGAGCATGCACTGTTACAACTCAACCTTCACATCTTACTTCTCCAAGTTGGAGCTATCATCTTATGTCAAGACTTAGCATAATGTTTGATGTATAGTAAATACTCAGTAAAAAAATTATTGGATAAATAATGAATAAACAAGTGAATGAATGAAATCATATCTTGTGACCCAGGATTATGTTCTATCAAGTTCGGGTAGTGCCTTTTTAACCAGGCCCCATTCATTGCCTGCTTAAATCCCCATTAAGTGTGTGTGTATATGTCGGGGGAAAAGGGGAGCTGTACCCATATTCCTCCTCCTGGAGTTTGCTGGACCTTGGAAAGAATCCAGGGCTTGATGTAGTTTGCAAGCCAGCTATTCACAAGGGCAAAGGAAATTCAAGGAGAGGAGTATGAGTGAGAAAAATAATGAAAATCTTGAAAAAGAATTTACATCCATTATTATAGAAATTATTAGGTTAAGTAAAGCATCCTTAATTGCAAAAGGAAGGTATGAGCTGACTGTAACAAAGAGATAAGTCATAATTATTACCCAACAGTGAGAAGAAATATACATTCTTAGAAGAATAGTGTATTTTTAAATTTATTCTTTCTTCTTTGTAGGTGAAAATGGCTCTTTTTTCAAACGAATTACATGAGAATTTATTTGCACCAATTTATTAGACACATTTTGTAATTAACATTCAACAGTTTCTTTCTGGTTTCTGATTATAAAAGGAATATCTGCTCATTACAGAGCTTTCAGGAAAACAGAAAAGAAAACAAAATTAAAATAAATTATTATCACATCATGTATAACATTACTGTTAACTTTTGGCTCTGTTTCATGTCAAGATATATAGATAAAGATGGGATTTTACTTGGGGTTATAAGGTTCACAAAACTACTTCATGTGGTTTTGGGTTTTTTTAATGTCTTTTTAATCCTTGATGCTATCTCATCTGAATGCCATTATCACATGAAATCTTCTTTAAGAACATGATTCAGTAACTTGAATTTTAACATGGTGGAACTTACCATTTCATTGTTGCATAACATATGACCCCAGGACTTAAAATAAGTATTTATTAATATGCCACAGAGTTTCCGAATGTTAGGAATTTGGGAGCACCCAGCTGGGATGTTCTGCCTCAGGGGGTTGCAGTCAAGCTGTGACCAGGGTCACAGACTCAGAAGACTTGACTGACCCTGGAGGATTCACTTTGAAGCTCACTCATTTGGCTATTTATTGGCTGGAAGCATCGATTTTTCAACACATGGGCTTCTCTGTAGAGCTGTTCCCACCGTGGTTTCTTCCACAGTAGATGAAAAGAGAGAAGGAGAGGAAAAGAGGGGAGGACACAGAGAAAGAATGAGAGAGAGAGGGATCAATTATACTGCCTTGTATGACCTAGTCTTCCAGTCACATATGATCACTTCTAACATATGCTATTCATTTGAAACAGTCACTAAGGCCAACCCATACTAAAGGGGAAGAGGACATGACACAGATATATGAATTCCAGGAGACCAGGATCCTTGAGGCCATCTTGGAGCCTAGCCAGTACAGTTACCTTATGACATGTAATTGGTGCAACTATATATAACTTTTTATAGAGTGTACATAACATTTTTCTCTACTACATACTGAGGCCCATTTCCATTTTTGCCCCTGAAAAAGTGGTCATTAATTTTTCACTTAAAAGTATGTATTAAGTACTTTCAATGTACTAAATACTGAAATAAAATTATATTTTATGATGCCGACTGAAATTAAACATTCTGTGGCACAGGAATCTTGTCTGTCAGAGCCTATGGTTATTTTATTAAGATCGCACTCTAGAATGGAGAATATTTTTTAAAAATGTAGGCTTTAAGCCTTTAATAATATATGTTGATAATGGCTTTTCAAAAATTATCTCAGAAGCAGCAGCATCTCACTATAAAATCAATAGTGTTCAATACTTACTTAATACATGACTATTTCTAGGTAATAAGTTGAAATTGTATATTCTTTTTTTTTAATTTTTTGACATTTATTTATTTTTGAGAAGGCACATGAGCAGGGAAGGGGCAGAGAGAGGGAGACAGAATCCAAAGCAGGCTCCAGGCTCTTGAGCTGTCAGCACAGAGGCCAGTGCGGGCCTTGAATTTATAAACCGTGAGATCATGACCTGAGTCAAATTCAGACGCTTAACTACTGAGCCACCCAGGTGCCCCAAAAAATCATATATTCTTTTAACTTTAATCTGCATTTATGATATTGATCAGCAGAGAAGTCAAACACATTCATGTATCTTTTTTTAATTAGCAAATTTTGTCATTGCTTTTTTTAGATCTTTTTATTAGTATATCAACTTTATAGGCCATCGGTGTGGCTCAATCACTTAAGCATCCAACTTCGGCAGGTCATGATCTCATGGTTCAAGGGTTCAAGCCCCACATCGCAATCTGTGCTGACAGCTCAGTGCCTGGAGCCTGCTTCAGATTCGGTGTCTCCTTCTCTCTCTGTTCCTCTTCCACCCGTGTTCTGTCTCTCAAAAATAAACAAACATTAAAAAAAATTAAGAATGTCAACTTTTCAGCAGCCAATTTTACTACACATACAATGTGTTTACAGTAAATCTTTCAATAGGATATTTGCCATGTAGACACTTCATATTTTTGTACTGTCATATCTATTATTCTTTCATTTCTGGGTTGCTTGTTGAGTACTCCATTATCGGTTCATTTAAATGGTCATCTACACTTTCTTTTATATCACTCATAGCAATAAAATTTTAATTAGAAAATCTTAACACTTTAATATGCATGACCTATATTTTGGTTAATTATGTGCAGTGAGGTCCCAATGCCTTTATTCCAAAATAATTTCTTGAATACTCTTTCACTTCCTATTAACTTGTAAAGTTTCTGAAACTCTTATTGGATTTTCTTATAAACTGTGCCTCCTTATACCTCCCCAAGTCTCCATCCTGCCCAAACATGCTGACATAACTCGTTACCTTAAAATGTTCTTTATTCACAGGGCATTTACCATGCCTTTTTCTTTTTCATTTTCTCTTTTTTAAAAATATTTTTTCTTCATACAGATTCTATGCCTTCAATGGTTAGTGATTTCCTAGGTACTTGGTTATTTCTTTGTTAATGGATAATTCTCTTTTAGAATATAACTTCTAAGAGAAAGCTATTGTTTCATTTTATATATAACAGTTGTGCTGACAATCTCTTGGTAAATTAGAGCTTTTCAGTTGATTTTCTTGGGGTTTCTAGGTATATAATACCATCTGTAACTGTTCTTGCCACCATAAAATAAAAATTAAAAGGAGCATTTTTATCTTCAACTTTCTAATGATTACAACTCTTTATTTATTTCTTTATTTGTCATTTCAGATTATGTTGATCAGAATGTCTGGAACAAGTTAAAAAGTATTAAAATTCACAGGGAACTTATTTTATTTGTAAATTTAATGTGACTATATCTAACATTTCACTATTAAAAATGAGGTTTTAAAAGCTTGATGTGAAAAATAAAACAGAGTAAAAACCCTGAAGGAAAGCCCAATATTTTAGCATTCTCCACATCCCTACCCCAGTCACTGTCAGAGATTTGATTGTTTGCAAAAAAGAAGACACCTGTGATAACCACTCTGCATATAGACTCTGCTTTTGTTTTGTTAATCTGCTTTACTGGTTATTGAGCTTTAGAATTACTGTTCTGGCCGGGATGGCCAAAGCCAAGTATAATAAAACCTTATGTGGACACTTAAGAGTTATTTAGCATTAATCATGACTGTGATGATGTGCGCTTTTTATACTGACCTTAGAATATAACTCTTTTTAAATATGAACAAACAACTCAGAGCTTATTCTCTTTTGTAGCAATTCACAGAATAACTGTTTTGCATTGATATTTACTAGTCTTAAATAACTATTTGCTTTCCTACCAGACTCTAAGTTCTATTGGAACAGGGTCTTTTTTTTTTTTTCATTCATTGGTACACATGTATTAGTGTTCTGTTATTGCTGTACAAATTACCACACACTCAGTGGCATAAAACAATACAGATTTGTTATCTCACATTTCTGTAGCTCAAGCATCTGCCACTGGTCACACTGTGCTAAAACTGAGGCATCAGCAAGGGCTGTGTTTCTTCCTGGAGACTTTTTTTGGTTTTGTGTTTTTTAATTTTTGCTTTTTTAAAAATTTTGTTTCCATGATTTCTCTTGTTGTTGTTCAAGTATAATTAACACTTAGTGTTACATTCTTTCTGGAGGCTTTAGGTAAGAATTGGTTTCCTTGCCTTTTCCGGCACCTAGAAGCATCACATATTCCTTGGCCTCTGGCCTCCTTCTGGCTTTTCTAAGTCAGCAATGGTGGGTTTGCATCACTCACTGGCTTCTGCCTTACTTATCTACTTTTAAGGAATCTTGTGATCAGATTGAGCCCACTCAAACAATCCAGGACAATTTCCCTATTTTAAAATTAGCTAATTAGCAATCTTAATGTCTCTTTTAATGTGAAGTAACCTGTTCATAGGATCCAGGGATTAAGACAGGGAGTGGAGGGTGCATTAGTCTGCTTATGACTTTGCCCATTTGCCTAGCATAATTTGTACCCAACAAATATTTGTTTTATAAATTAAAAAAAAAAAATGAATGAGAGCTACAGACTTGATATGTTCTTTAAATGATCTGTAAGCTTTCCAACATTTCTAATTTTCTAAAAGCTCTTAAGAAAAAATGACTGCTGAGGTTTTATTTTTAATACATTTTAAATACTGTGCCATATTATCATTTCTATTTTTTCCTTATAAAGAAATATAAATATAATATTGAGCTAATAGGTTCTATTAAGCCATCATGAATTCTCACTTAGTTGTGATACTCGGTAATTCTGGTTGGTTATTTCTTAAAGATTTTTGTACATTGATGACCCACATGCTTTGTTGGATTTTACTATCAGAGTTTATTCACTTAGCATAAAAATGATACTAGTAGCTTCTATATGACAAGTGTTTATTATCTGCCCCACACTGGGATAAATTATAAATTTTTACTAACTGTTCTCTATTTGTCCTGTGATGTTCGATTTATATAAAATTTCATATCCAGTCCCCACAACAACTCTATTTAGTGGGATTTATTTTTATGCTTATTTTACAGATTAAATAAAATGATTTTTTAAGTTTTTTAACATTTTTTAAATTTTTATTTACAGTTTGAGGGAGAGAGACACACAGAGCATGAGCAGGGAAGTTGCAGAGAGAGAGGGAGACACAGAATCCAAAACAGGTCCCCAGCTCTGAGCTGCCGGCACAGAGCCCAACACAGGTCTCAAACTCACAAACTGTGAGATCATGACCTAAGCTGAAGTCAGATGCTTAACCAACTAAGCCACCCAGGCATCCCTATAAATAGAATGAATTTTAAAGATGCTGAGTATTTGTCTGATTGTTATCCCCTGATAATGGTAGATGCAAATTACCAACTCTGGTATTATAGGGATCAAATTCTATACTATGAACCACAGTGTTCCATCAATTGATGCATTTTGTACCAGGCTCTTTGTTCTGGAATCAGCTGTATTGCATTGTTTCTTAGAAACTATGAAACAAAATTTGAAACCTGGATTTATAGGTCTTTCTGGGACAAAACTCTGTTACATATTTTTCAGTAGCTACTGTTTTCTCCTGGGTCAACCAGTTCTCTTGTTATAGTCCCCTGTTTCTTATTGGTTTACTAAATTAGTCATTACATTTTACCAGTGACTTTTTGCCAAGAAACCTATTGGCTGCTGTATTATCACTCTCTTTATGGAGTTATATCCTACTTGAGAGACAGAATAAAATTAATACAACTAAGTGCATAATTTTAAATTATAATTAGTATTGTGGAGGAAATGAATAAATTGCAAAGAGCTGCAATAAAAGGGCTGACCTAATTTATGTAGCTATCAGAAAAGTCCCTCTGAATCCTACCCCTTGAAAAGATGACTTGTAAGCTGAGATTCAGAGAAGGAACCAACCCACTGAAAAGGAGTCAGCCATACTTTCCATCCTCTTAATACTGCATATCAGTCATCTGAAATATTCTTTTGGTTGAAGAAATAAATAAAATTTATAATTGTCTCTCTCCTTCAGTCACCTATATGAAAATCCCTTTCTCTTCATTTGCAATCTGTTCTCTATAGCTTCCGTGTTGGTATTTCTATTTATTCTTTCTGAAATGAGTAAAAGTTTATCGAGATCCCATCTTACAGGATATGTCAGTTTTTCTTGGTCTTATTCTCTGCCAGTTCAGGCTTATGTCATTATAAACCCTCACTTGTAATGTGAATATAGGCCTGTGAAAATATAACCAATTTAGGTAAAACCTTTATCCTACCAGTTCAGATATCCAGATACCTATTTACAGAACATCTCATTGTTATGTCCACAATTCGAGACATACGACACATCATGACTTGTGCTCCGACATCAGGATCTAAGAAGGTGTGTCACAGTATTACATTTGCATTTTCTTAGAGAGAGGAGTAAAGAATGATACCACTTAAATATAATCCTATCAGAGTTTGGATAATATATGTGAATTTTTTTTTCCTCTCATGAGTTTTTCTTTCCTTTTTTTTTAAATTTTCTCTGAGTGACTAATAAAACTAGTCACAGTGAAACATTTGACACTTAATCTTAGATGGCAGCTATTGATACAGCCAGCTTGATGAATGTAGAGTATGTACTGGAAAGGTGAGCATCATTACACACAGTTCCTGATAGTCTGGGTTGTCTTAAAATACCCATACTGGTCTAGTATTGGAAACCACAAGTCGGTAAGAGGAGTAATGAAGCAACATAATCATCATAGCATGCCATATTTATCTCATAAATTAATTAAAAATGGCAGAATATGAATACTATGTGTTAAAGCATCTGTTTGGGCCACGTTGTGGGAGATTCTGTTGCTTATAAGAGAATGAGCTGTTGTGCTTTTGTATGCCATTCTGTAATTGGGGGAATGTGAGATAATCAGAGAGACTAACAGTTCATTATGACTATGAAAATTCCATGGGGGAAGAAATCATTTTAAAAAGAATTATTAACAAGGTGCAAATATCAGGTGAAATAATTATATAGTGCTCGTATCACCAGACCCTGAATCTTTAAAACCAAATTGCAAGAGTCCAAAGGGAAACATCATTTAGATTTCACATGGCTGTGACTGAATTATTTTTCAGAAGTCTCAAGGTTCTAATTACAAAGTTATTCATGAAGCCCTAACCTGTCTCACTCTCCCATAAATGTAGTGACACCCCTCCCCCCAAGTAAATCAATGGCAAAACAATATAGCAGAACAGTGAAGGCCAAGGAGTGACACAACTTATGCATACAATTTACCAGAACTCTAGGGCATTAGTTTACTCCCTTATAAATGAGGAAGTGATGCCTGTTTCACAGAAAAGTTACAAACAACTAAAATCAGTGATGGAGGTGATGGCTATGCAGAAAGCCAGCTCATTGGAAGTCCTCAAGAAATGTTGATCTAGAATTAAGCTCAGAATCTTCAGCCTGATATTTGAGTTTCTTTATACAATCTTAAAACTTCTTTGCAAAAGAAACCCTTTAAATGAAGCACAAGACACAGGCTAGGAGAAAATACTTGCAAAGCAAACATTGGATAGACTATGACTGAGGAATATAGTCAGAGAAAACATTAAGTAACTGATGAGGAAGGCCTCACCAAGGATGGTATGGGTGAGGATGGCTGTAATGATGGATATAAATTCTTTATGTTCAAGATCTCAATACATCTTTGCTTCTGCCACAGTGACCAATACAGTGCTATGATGTTGTTAGTATTTATTTGATGTGGACTGATTAATATTAGAAAACAAAACTAGAAGTCCTACTCTACCCCAGATTGAAAATTACTGTGAGCCATGACTTTTTCCCAAGTTAAAAAAAAAAGTGGGTGGAAATATTTGAAATATTATGACCCCAAGTAGATGAGTTTTCTCACAACATATACCGAACGGCTGAAAAGGAGTGTATTTTATAGTCAGGACACAGTACGTGTCCAGCTATATGCTATTTGCCATTTCAAAAACTATCCAAAAAGCAGTGTTGAGTATGGGAGAGAAAAAGATCCCTATGAGGATTCTCAAGCATGTAGCTTACTAAAGTCTGAAGTAGAAAAAACAAAGCTCTACTTATATAGGACATAAATAAAGCAATTTTCCTGTCCCTGGTTTATATTACTACAGTAAGTTTTAGAAACAAATCATCCACAAACAAACGGGCTTTCATGAAGTTGCAGGGCAGTTTATCAGGGAGATATGGCCAGAGAAATCATATTTAAGGGCCCACTCTCTCTTTCTCTTTCTCACTGCTTTTCTAAAGAGCTGAAAAATAAGTTTATTTGGAGTTTCTCGAATCGTGATGTGCTTGACATACATTACTTCCCCAAAATAAGCATTTTGTAGCCACTTTTGTGTTCTGTGACCCTGGAAACTCAAATAGCTTCTCTCCAAATCTGCCCCATACATACATCTTTACCACATGTCTTTCTAGGAATTTGTCCATTTTGTCTAAGTTATATAATTTGTTGTCATACAGTAGTTGATATTTCCTTATTATTTTATATCTGTAATATTAGTGGTGATGTTCTCTCTTTCATTACTGCCTTTAGTAATTTGAATCTTCCACCTTCTTTTCATGATCAGACTAGCTAAATTTGTCAATTTTGTTAGTCTTTTCAGAGAACTTCCTTTGGTGTTATTGATTTTCTGTATTGTTTTCCTATTCCCTATTTCTTTAATTTCTGTTCTAAACTGTATTCTTTCCTTCTGCTTCCTTTGGGTTTAGTTTGTTCTTCTTTCTCTACATTCTTAGGGTAGAGTTTAGGTTAAAGGGTTCCTATCTTTTTTTTTCTTTGTTAATATACTTATTTACAGCTATAAATTCCCTGTAAATACTGCTTTTGCAGCATCACATAAGTTTTGATATGTTGTGTCTTGTTTTTTTTTTAATTTGTTTTTTTGAGAGTGTGAGAGCATAAGCAGGGAAGAGGCAGAGGAAGAGAGAGAATCTTAAGCAGGCTCCGTGTCCAGTGCAGAGCCCCACACAGGGCTCTATCTCACTAATGGAATGTGAGATCATGATCTGAGCCCAAATCAAGAGTTGGTCACTTAACCAATTGAGCCATCCAGGCACCCCTGTTGTGCCATGTTTTAATTTCTTCCTAGTGTTTTCTAATTTTCTTTTTAAGTTCTTCTTTACTACATTGATTATTTAGGAAAGTGTTTAATTTCTGTATTTTTTTGAATTTCTCAAATTTTCTGCTGCTTTTGATTTCTAATTTAATTTCTTTGTGGCCAAGAACATACTTTGTATTTCAGCCCTCTTGAATTTGTTGAAGTTTATCGTATAGCCTAATGTAAGGTCTATCCTGGATTTTGTTCTATGAGAACTTGAGTAGAATGTGTGACCTCCTGCTGGATGGAGCGCTCTATAAATATGTCCACCTGTATTATTCATGCCTTTTATTTCTTTGTTTATTTGCTGCCTAATTATTCCATCACTTATGAAAGTCAGGCAGTTATTATTGAAAGTTCCAGTTATTATTGTTGAACTGTCTATTTCTTTTAAATTTTGTCATTTTTTTCTTCATGTGTTTAGGAGTTCTGTGGATAGGTGCATATATGCTTATAATTTCTATATTTTCCTGGAGAATTGACCTTCTTATAAAATGTCTTTTATTATCTCTAGCAATGTTTTTCTTTTAATGTTTTATTTATTTTTGAGAGAGAGAGAGAGAGAGAGAATGTGAGCAGGGGAGGGTCAGAGAAAGAGGGCACAGAATCTGAAGCAGGCTCCAGGTTCTAAGCTGTCAGCACAGAGCCCGACGTGGGGCTTGAACCCACGAACCGTGAGGTCATGACCTGAGCAGAAGCCGGACGCTCAACCGACTGAGCCACCCAGGTGCCCCTCTAGCAATGGTTTTTGTCTCAGAGTCTGTTTTGCCTAATTTTACTAGAGCTATTGTAGTTCTCTTTTAATTGCCGCTTTTATCTAAATGTTTCCATTCTTTTGCTTTTGATATACTTGTGTGTTTGAATCTAAAGCATATATCCTATAGAGAGTATATCTATCTATTCTGCTGATAATCTCTCTTATGATTGAAGTGTTTAATCCACTTACATTTAATGCAGTTGCTGATAAGGCAGGATTTATAGGCACCCTTTTCCCATTTCTTTTCCTTAATGTCTAGGACCATTTTTTCTGGATTCTGATTGTTCTCTTCTTTTTTTGTTACATATATATCTTCTAGTGTACCTTTTTAAATCCCTTTGTTGTTTGTTTCCCTATATTTATTTATTATTTGTAGAGGTTCATCTGGAGGTTATAATTATCACCTTAATTTAAGACAATCTAGTTAATTACTGCTAATAATTTCAATAAATATGCAAAAACTTCTTTTCTCTCTAAAATACCCCTATTCTCTCTCCCTCTTTTGTACAAACTGTGCAAATCTCCTAATGTACATCTGTATACATTATAAGCCCATTAACACAGCTTTGTGTTTATTGTTATGCAGTTGTAAATTTAAAACAGATTCAAGAGGGAAGAATTGCAACAAAAATACATTTATACTGCCTTTCATAATACCCATGCAGTTACCATCAACAGTATCATTTTCATACTTTCTTTTAATTCGTTATACATGGTTTCCTATGGTTCTTTGAATATATTTGTAATAGTTTATTTAAAGTCTCTGTCTACTAAATCCAAAATCTGGTCCCCTCAAGGGCGTTTTCTGTTGGTTGCTTTTTTCCCAGTGTGTGTGGGCTCACTTTCCTCTTTCTCTCAGGCCTTGTATTTTTCTCTGTTACAAATAGAGCTGTTTGTAATCACTCTGGTATAAGGTCTCTCCACCTCCCACTGAACTAAGCTCTGAGTCATTCAGATGGCCACCTAAGCATAGAAATTTCCCAGGGAGCTGAAAGTTCAGGCAAAATATTGACTCTGCACAGGGGATGATACTTTTAAAGGAGCTCCAAAAGCTCGCCAGTCTTTTCATTTTCTGCAGCGATGTTGGCTTTTTGCCTCCTACATTACTAAACCAGGGAGGGAGTGAGAGAAGATGAGAATAGCTCTGAGCTCAAGCATCACAGAACTTGTGTCTTACCGAAGTTCAGCAATTTGTCTTGTACAGAAAATTTTCAGTTTATTCTGTGGCTTTGGTTAATTGCCAGACTTCTGAAATGATTTGTTTCTGTAGTTTTGCCTGTATTTTTGTTGATTTAGAGAGAGAGTGAGTTCCTAAGGTCCTCACTCTGTCATTCTAGAAGCTGATCATGCCCTATTTAATATGTATTTTAAAATGTAGATCTCCAATATAGTATCAGTCATGGTGCAATGTCTGAAACCTGGAAACACAGTTACATCTGATGCTGACATTTTCAGAAAGCCTGTGATCATTTAGAAGAAGAAAAAAAATTGCACAGCTAAGTAATACAGTTAGCAAGGAAGAAGCAAAGATACATGGATAGAATTTCCTCATTTTTATTTGTATTCAGTTAAACTCCATAAAAAAGAAATGAAAGAGGTCTTAAAAGGGATATTACATACTAATCCCAAATAAGATTTATCAGATGGAGGAGCCAGCAGCCACTTTTGTATCTTAACTTACTTTCCAATTTTACAATTCATAAAATACTCACCAAGGCATGACTCAAGTTTGGAGTTCAAGCACAGTGCATTTTATGTTGCAAGATCCATTAAAAGCAATAATTTGTAAGATCCTCAGTAGGACAGTGTGCTTTTTTTTTTTTTCCCAAAGAATACTTCAAAGAAGGAAGCAGGACTCCTTTATCCAATTTTATGTGAAAAGTAATCTCATTCTCATCTGTGGCCGCTTCTTTCCTGTGATTATGGTTGAAGTTGGAAAACTAAGAAGAGAATGAGCAGAACCTCTTCATGTCAGTAGTTCTTTTCCACAAGTATGAAATAACGATCTGGCTTTTTCCCCTGGGGAGACAGCGGTAAATCTCACACTCTCAGCAGGAAATAGCAGAGACTTTGATCATGAACTCATTCTGCTCTGTGTCACCTTTCTCTGCCTATTTCTTTTTCTTGGCTGCCTGAAGTCCAGCATATGAACATGGCTATTAGACAAGATTCACTTATTTTGCATTATAGCCTACTGACTTTCCTTCCTCTATGAAAAGCAGAGTTCTAATGTAAAAAGGAAGTTCCAGAGGGACAGATTTGGAAACATCCCAGCTCTGCCCCTTACCAGATCAGTGAATTGGGGCTTTATTCTTCCTCAGACTCACTCCTTATCTGTAAACTGGAGGCCACTGCTTCTCTCACCTAATTTTTTTAGACTATCAAATGATATCTAGCACCTTTTCAAATGATAAAAACACCATTAAATACAACACTCAATATAAATATAAGGTGCTTTGACTGCTGAAGGGATTAATACAGTTCCTTGGGACAAATCTTGGAGAAAAAATATCTCAACCTTTATATTAATATTTAATATATGATACAACTTTTGATCTAGCCAATAAGACCTTCTATAAGCAAGGATCAATCATGACCCTCTTGTTTGTCATTTTTGCCTCATTTATTTACCATTTGTTTAATATATTAAAACCAAATGACCCTGAAATGCTCAGCACTGCTTTGTAGAAATTCCAATATAAGATCAACATAGGAGCCTCATGAGTCAGTCTGGCTTGTATGAGAACAGTAGAATGATGAAGGTTGATAAGATCCCACCTCCCCTCAGCTCCTAATTGGTGAAGAGACATGTAGAGAGTTGACATTTGATGGAATTTGGTGGAGGTGGATTTTGCAGTTATTTTAAGAAACAAAGATTACTCCAGTGTTTTAGTTTATAATTAATAAGTAGATGAAGAACTCATCAGAAACAAGCAATGAAAGAAAAATACTGTATTCTATACATGTCATTCGTTCCTGTGATCTCCATCTGTTTGCTAAGATTTTAATAAGTCACCCATAAGATTCCTATGTCAGGTTTTGCCTTTAATTCCTTATATATGTATCTTTTTAATTTTTTAATGGTTATTTATTTTTGAGATAGTGAGAGAGGACGAGGTGAGGAGAGGCAGAGAGAGGAGACACCGAATCTGAATCAGGCTCTAGGCTCTGAGCTGTCAGCACAGAGCCTGATGCTGGGCTCGAACCCACAAACCACGAGATCATGACCTGAGCTGAAGTTGGATGCTTAACTGACTGAGCCATCCAGGTGCCCCTTAATTAGTTAAATACGTATTGAGTGCCTACAAAGTTCCACACATTCTTCAAAATGCTAGTGATAAATATTAACCAAAGCAGAGAAGGAAGGCCTAGAAGGAAAGAAGGAAGCAGAGACAAAAAGGGACACGTTCTCACCTCTGTGTCTAGCTTTCCTTTTTTGTTCTATTGTTCCAAATATAAAACTGCCTGTGCCACATACACTTAATTTTTTTTAACAATGATAAGGTTATGGATATTTGAAATAAACCTACAAAATTCTCAATATAGTACAGATAGCATTCAGATCCCTCTCCTCCACAATGGTTTCCTGTTTTCCATTCTCCACACCCCACCCCGCCCCAGATCTCCATATAGAAATTGGATCTCACCTACCATGTCTTTTCTTAGTCTTTTATCATACATCTCTCATGATCCTTATTGTGGCCGTTTACCTGCTATTAAAATTATTTGTGTATATTTTTTTATCCTCTTTGGTTCCTTATAATTTCCTGGAAGGAAGGGTCCATACATGACTCAATGCATTCGATCCTATGACGTCTGATATATACATGATGCATTATATACGTGCATAATTCGTCCTCCCATGGCACTTGGATCATTGCCTGGAACATAATAGGTGCTCAATAAATATTAAATCCAAACAATGATTGCATGACGTCAGGCTATATTGAAGGAAATGAATATATAAATATGTATGTAAGATGTGCTTTTTACTGCCCTTGGCAGTTTTAAAGACTGGAATAATGACTTGGGACTTTCCAAATATCTATTTCTTTCCAGATAAGAGACCAAAAAAAACTTGTAAGGCTCTTTTTGGTCTCCAGATGGAAAGTAATTACGCAAAAGCATACCAAAAATGTGTAATTGAAATGACAAGATATTGATAAATTAATGTCTTCACCAGAGGGTTAGTTCCATTTGTAAGATTTAAATCTAGGGACAAGATCAGAGACCCTATGGCTCTTATGTTGGTGTTAGGTCAAATTAGGAAATTAGGGAGTAAATAAAAATTGCTTAGACACCAAAGATAGTCAAGAGCACAATCCAATTGAATGCAGTGTTCTTTTTCATGTTGCATTCTGGAAATAAAACCTTCTCAGTTCAGTACACCCTTGATACTAAACTTTACTTTCTCAGTTTTGAATGTTTTATAATGACTGTGAAGTTCCCTCAAATGAAGTCATTATATTCTTGCTTGACTAGTTTGAGTTCCATGAGGCTGGTATCCTGGAGACAAATCATAGTTCGTGATGGAGACTGTCCTATTCTAATTTCGTTTTCTTCTACTTATTATTAAATCAGCAATTATCTGCAATTGGCACGAGTCCTTCACAGCATCTTTTCATTGTTGTTGCTGTTGTTGTTGGAAAGGGAAGGACACATTTTATTTATTTTATTTGTATTTGTATTAAACAGAAGACATTGGGTTAGGTTTTATTTTTATTATTATTTTTTAACTTGGGAGTCAGGTTTTCCCCCCAGCTTTATAAAGGTATGACTGGCATTGCATATATTTAAGATATATAAGATATACAGGGTGGTATTTTTGTATAAATATACCTTGTGTAGTGATTACCACATTCAGACTAATTACTATATCTATCACCTCTCATAATTAGCAGTGTGTGTGTGTGTGTACGCTTAAGGTCTGTCTTAGCAGGGGCACCTGGGTGGCTCAGTTAAGTGTCTGACTTCGGCTCTGGTCATGATCGCATGGTTTGTGAGTTCCAGCCCTGCATCCAACTGTCTGATCTGAGCATAGAGCCTGCTTTGGATTATCTGCCCCTCTCTCTCTCTGCCCTTCCCCCACTCACATATTCTCTCTCTCTCTCTCCTCAATTTATTGAAAAATAAATAAAACACTAAAAGTCTGTCAGGTATACAATATAGTATTACTAATTACAGTTTTTATGCTATAATTTAGATCTCTAGAATTTATTCATCTTATAACTGAAGGTTTGTACCCTGTGACCAACATTTTCCTATTTCTGCCAGTCTCCAGACCCCGGCAGCCACCATCCTACTCTGTTTCCCTAGATTTGACTTTTTTAGATTCCTCATATAAGTAGTAGTATGTGATATTTGTCTTCCTCTGTCTGGCTTATTTCACTTAAAATAATGTTCTTCCAGATTCATCCATGTTTTCACAAATGGCAGGATTTTCTTCCCTTCTCTATCATCTTATGTATCTATCAATCTGTCACAATCTCTTTATCTATTCACCCATCAACAGATACTTAGGTTGTTTTCATATCTTGACTACTGTGAATAATGCTGCAGTGAAAATAGCATCTTTCAAGAAGAGTTGGTGGGGGGCGTCTCAGTTGAGCATCGGACACGTGATTTGACTATTGATTTTGGCTAAGATCATGATTCCAAGGATTGTGGGATCAAGCCCTGTGTTGGACTTTGTCCTGAGCATGGAGCTCGCTTAAGATGCTCACACTCCCCCTGCCCCTTTCCCCCACTCACACTCTTACTCCCACTCTCAAGTAAAAATAACAAGTCGGGTCTGGTAGTTATTGTTTTGTTTATTTTCTCGCTTCACAAACATCATCTTAATGTCTATCCATTATTAAGCTCAAATGTCTTCTGTATGTGGCTGCCCAAAACCAAAATGATCAACCCGCATTGAGTATCAACTCCCCATTGAGTACCACGTCATTATTTTAGAACCTAAGTCCACTCAAGTTCTTGATAATAATGGATTCAATTACATAATAGAAAATATGTAAATTAATTTATATCTTATATAGCTTTGTTTTAATCTTTTTTAACAGTCTTTCATCCTTATCATGGGGGAATAAAGTACATCTGAAGGCAATAGTAGGCTACAGCAGAGCCCGGCACAGAACTTGACAGAGCTAAGAGCTGTATGACAGACTCTACTTCCTATAGAATACAAATATAGTAATATACAGTAAAACATAGTAATATACAAATATATGTGCTGGAGACCAGGCTCCAAACAATCAGGTGCTTATGCAGTTTAGGTAAATATAAGAAGCAAGCCAAGTGGAGACTGAGAGGGAAAAGAGCAAGCTTGCATTATCTAAAGGGAATAACCATTCTTCAGCTCCTGTGCCATGAGGGGAGCTAGACCAATGTTGGCAATCCTTTTGGAGTTTCACAAAAAGCTGAAAATAGGATTTTCACATGAAATCCTCCAGTTGTTAAATGTCAGTGCCTTGAATCTTCTACATGGAAAACTTTTTTGAATGAATAAATGAAATTATTCCCATCAGAACCTAAATGCATGAGAGGCTTAAACCTTCAACTCTAAAGTCATGGCCCACGTAGGCTAAAAAGAGTATCTTGAAGGAGAGGAACACAGTGTGTGATGTCAGTGTCTGAGGGGAGAAAGGGGTATTTCTGCAAAAAATGGTACAGAGTCCAAGATGGGCAAAAATCACGTCTGTGTGTAGGGATGGCCTAGTATGGGGTATCAGAGTCCAAGCGGAGTGTAGAGAAAACTCATGCATGGAAGTAGCCTGGTTAGAGTGTCAGTCATCCAAAATGTAGAAAGGACATCCATGTGAGAAGCAGCCTTGTATGAGATGTCAGAGTCCAACATAGATGAAGAGGGCGCACATTTGTTGGATTGTAGTACCTAAGCCAAATGTGGAGAATGTCCATATGGGGGGATGACTTAGCATGGGATTTCAGGGTCGCAAATAGTGAAAAGGGTGTCCCATGCAAGACAGCAGGTGGCAGCAGCGATGGGAGATTGCTTATGTGTAGGGGGGTTGGTCAAATATTATCTAAACTAAGGAAAATTAGAGCCAGTTTTCTCACTGTTGGAGAATTGTTCACGTATATGGAAATGGAGATAATCAAAATGAGTTCTATACTGTTGGATTGGAATTAGTGATAGCTCAATAGCAATGAGCATATCTAGCACCCAGATTTTGGCTTCTAAATATCATTATCTACTGAAAAGAAATCAGAAATCCTTGGGAAAATGGCTAATTCAAAAGCTGGGAAGGCAAGTAGAAGCTGAGCTTGGAACATCTTATTGTGCCAGAGGGTAAGAAAGTGATCAAAGATAGTAATATGATATACCCATTGAATCACATAGGAAACCATGTGTTTATTTTGGAGCAATCCCATACTTAGGGAAAATTTGCAAATATAATAACAAAGAATGTATCCTTACATCACAGATATAACTAAATTAATAAACAACTAAATCAAAGGTTGATGAGGAAAGAAATGATTACATCATTTCAAGTATTTCCCCATAAAATACTTCCTAATTACAAAGAGGAAAAAACAATAGTAACCTTACAATGGACAGGTCTGGAAGACTCCACCTTGACCAAATGATCAAAGCGAACATTATCGTTAATAGCACAAATTAAAATGTTGTACTTCTGATCAGATGCAGAGCAATGTCATGTTTGTGCCAAAGATGTATATTTCTGCCAAGGATGTGTAACTTGAAGCTAATTGTGAAGAAACACCAAGCAAACCTATTTATAGAGACATTCTTTGGATTCTGTAGAACAATTGTTCTATACTTTTCAAAACTGTCAAGGTCTTGAAAATCAAGAAAAATAGAAACTTTTCCCAAATGAGTAAAAATAAAGAGACATGCCAACTAAATACAATGTCTGGTTCTGAAATGGATCTTCTGCTATGTATTACATTATTGTAACACTTGTAGGAAC
The DNA here is from genome assembly GCF_003009895.1 of Hyaena hyaena. Taxonomy (NCBI): domain Eukaryota; kingdom Metazoa; phylum Chordata; class Mammalia; order Carnivora; family Hyaenidae; genus Hyaena; species Hyaena hyaena. The sequence continues at coordinate 360,038 of NW_024081713.1, read as the reverse complement.
TTGAATGAGGACTGAGGAATTGATAGTAGTAATAAATCAATGTTAACCTCCTGATTTTGATTATTGTACCATCGCGATCTAGGAAAATATACTTATTTGTAGCAAACTCAGACTGGCAAATTCAAGAATTTGTATTGTACTTGCAGCTATTCTGTAAGTGTGGGACTGCTCCAAAACAAAACCAAAATAAAATAAAAAACTGAATGCACACACCCTTTGAGAAATCCCACTTCTAGAAACCTATAGAGATATTTCAGAAAGAGTGTCAGGGTATTTTTATAAATATATTCATGGTAGCATTGTTTATAATGTGGAACAGTTGGAGATAATCTATTAATTCAGCAATAAAAGGAGTGTTAAATTATGGTCTACAGTCGGTTCATGGCTTACAGTATCATAGAGCTGTCAGAAAAACGCTTATCTGTATGTATAGACACAGAAATTGTTCAAGGCATACTGCTGAGTTAAAAAATGCAATATTCAGAACAAATATGTGGTGTAATCTAATCTTCATTAAAAAAACAACTCTAAAACACCCAAAATTAAATGTATACTGTACCAAGGCTAGTGATCAAATTAAGCTACAAGATAGATAAATAGATAGAGAGAGAGAGAGAGAAACTGTGTATGCTTTAGTAATCCCAGGTCACTCTTCTATTTTATTCATATTCCACTTATTGCATGAAGAGATTAAAATGGAAGGTTACTTAGCAAAAATAATCTCAGGTTATGACTGAACATTTATTCAAATTTGCTAATCAAATAACCTTTTCACATAAACAGATACAACAAAGTACTACCTTGTCTTCAATCCAAAAACAAAAGTTTTATTCTCTTTTCTACAACATCAGGGTTTTCTTAGGAGAGAAACACCCATCTCATTTTAGTTTAATGGTTTCATAACACTGGGGAAAGAATGAATTCTCTGACCTTGGAGTGTCCATTTTCTTTTCTCCCCTCTCTTTTTGTTCATTTTGTCTTCACACAACATCTACCTTTTTGTGAGGTGATGCCAGAAAAAAAAAAAAAATCCTGTTGGCCTTTCTTTTTTTACCCAGCAGCACAGCCTGGACACAGCCAAGCTGATCTATTAATTCCAAAGCTCAGTACCTTAGCTAGGAATCTATACTATTTAATGAAAACGAAAATGGTCTTCTTAGAATTTTACACAGAGATATTTGCTAAGCCTTTTCAAGCTCAGAAGATAATCCCCAAACTCAACTGTTCTAAACTCATATCTTCAAGCAATTTCAGCTGGAGCACCACCTCACCTATTCTCTCCTAAAGGACAGATCCTCACACTGCTTGGAAAAGTACTCAGCTACACTACTGGTTCCCCCATGTTTCCAAGCTGGCCTGCGGTCCATTACTGAGAGATAGGATGGTGGGACTCAAAACCCCGTGACACCCCACCATGACGAAGTGGCCCCCTTATCCTGCTCAACTCATTTCTCTTGTGATTTAGATTTTCCTCCTGAAGAACTAACACTAACAGAATGCTGAATGCTTTAAGTGTATAATTTTTATCACCACCACACTCCGTAAAGAGAAACACTACATTCACATTTTACTGATGAGCAAATAAAGGATCAGAGACAGTACATACAGTATGTAACTTGACAAAATTTTGTTTTCCACACCTACATATTTTTTGGCTTGCTTTTTTCCCCTATGTTTCATCTTGGCAGCATGCATTCATTCAACCATTCACACAAATATGTATGAAATATACATTTCCCAACAGTGGTTTAGCAGTGAAAGTGGAATGTGCTAATATACCTGGCTTATTGTTCTTTAGCTCTTAATAGTACTCCAACTAAAACATTCCCAATAAAGCCCATTTCTGTATTATCTCCATAAAAGATTATATACTGAATTATGATTATTTATTAAAATATTCATCACCTCCACTTATCAAAGCACCCATAAGGGCAGGGATAGTAAGAATGCCATTTGTTATTAAATTTCTGGTTTCTGCCTTATTTGCTATGAAGCCTACTTTGTATTTATTACATTTTGGAGTTTTTTTAAATTTTTTAAATATTTGTTTATTTTTGAGAGACAGAGTGCAAGCAGGGGAGTGGCAGAAAGAGAGAGAGACACAGAATCCGAAGCAGGCTCCAGGCTCTGAGCTGTCATCACAGAGCCCGACACTGGGCATGAACCCATGAACCGTGAGATCATGACCTGAACCAAAGTCAGACACTTAACCAACTGAGCCACCCAGCACCCCTATTACATTTTGAATGACTGATCATTAGGCTCATTGCAGTCAGAGATCTTATCATCACAGTGTAGTTTTTCTCTTTGCCAATTAAAATGTCTGCTGTTCAATTATTCTCTGATTCTACCATAGATGTCTCTTTGCCCTTTAACATCCAAGGCCATATTAGAAAACACATTCTGAGACAGTGCCTGAGGGAAGACACTATGAAGTATCTCCAGACCACCATTTCTATGAAAAATCACATGTGGGCCTTTTAGAGGTTGGGTTTAGGGTACAGTGTTCCCCTGGAAGAACCACATGATGAGTAGACACAGGAGGGTCTGGAGAGAGAGATGACCTGGTATGAGAGACCCTCAGCAGACATAGACTGGCCCCTAGAAAAAAGAAGGGTTCCTATGAATTCATTGAGTGGATTCTTTTTCATAAAGCAGGGATCCTGTGTGAGTCAATGAAGCAAAGCGCAATAACAATGACAATAATTATGTGTGCTGAGGTGATTTTATATACAAAAGCTAGAGGCATTCTGAGGCACTTAGGTTATAGAGAAATTAGAGTATGAGAATGAGGGAACTACATAATGTCTTCAGTATCACACAGGAGCTGAGCCTAGGCTCACAATAAGCTCTACATTCAAAGTTCAGCAGTTGTAATCATATTCCACTTCAGTTGTTTTATTCATTCATGGTTCTGTATCTAGATGATCCTTCATTATCTTCACCACAGTAAAGTCCATCCAACCTTCAGGGCTCTAGTGAAGCTCATCCTCCATCACATTTCAGACATCTGTTTGATGAATGATGTACCTCTACGTATCTTCTGTTTTTATGTTCTTTTATTCATAGTTTTATTTTTGAGAGAGAAAGAAAAAGAGAGCACAAACCAAGGAAGGGCAGTAAATAGGGGGACAGAGGATCTAAAGTAGGCTCTGTACTGACAGCAGAGACTCTGATACAGGGTTCAAACTCACAAACTATGAGATCATGACCTGAGCTGAAGTCAGATGCTTAACCGACTGAGCCACCCAACTGCCCCTACCTGTAGATATCCTAAATCTACACATACATTTTGATAATAAATTATGCCTTTATCAACTCCTCTAAAAGACATAAACATCAGAACATTATCACTTTTACGTACAAGATATTAAATTGTCATACATCTCTCACATTCTAAATGCCACAAACAATTCTAATATGACTTTACTTACATGTAGAAGGAATAGAAAACATGAATTGAGCACCTAATATATGCCAGATATTATTCTAAATTTACAGTGTTGTACCAGGAATTACTCTAGACAACATTACTCACATATAGGGGAAGAAAGCATGTGTTGAGCACATACTATACACCACACGCCATTCAAATACAAACCTTACCAATTTAGAGGGAAAGAAAAACATTCAAGTGCCTAATATATCACAGATGCTATTCTAGCATAAATTTCATCATGCAGAGGTGAAAAATAAGATTATCACAGAGCACCAGGTACAGGCCATGTATACTCTAGTAAATTACTCACATACCAGTGGAAGAAAAGGAGCACACAATGAATGCCTCATATATACCTGGCCATAGTCGAGTACACACCCTACTGACACAGAGTGGGAGAGAGAAATGAGTATGCTTTGGGAATTGACTGTTTGGCATGTAGTATTCTGAAACTACATTACTCACACATAGCTAAGAAGACAGTAGGAATTGATCACCAACTATTCTCAGGAATTATTTTGGATCATTACTCACACAGAGGTGGAAAGAAACAAGCAATCACTTAGTACCACGTATAATCCAAATAATATTCTAGTCCAGTCATTGGTTCACTTGGAAAAGGTAATGATGCATGGAACAGGCAGAATGTGCCCAACACTATTCTAGTAACACATTACCAAAATAAAGAAAGCATTACTTGGGGCTCTTGTTGTTGTTCAATTTTCCCATCGTTGCAGAGAAAACAGCATCCACTTCAGTCTACTCCAGTCTGCACATGTGTGAGCTGCAGATACTACAGAACTTATATCTGAGTGTGAATCATAAGGACCCAAAGGCTTAAACTGAGATACCACCTCTTATAACCCAGAAAATAACCTGCTATTGTTCGGGCCCACCTTAAATATGGTCTTCTTTGAGGTGTTTTGATTGACAGATGCTACCAGAATTCCCAGATGTAGAATATGCCTCCTCACAAATTCAAACAACCTGACCAAGTGCAGGACTTCCTGCTTGCTTCCAAATGTACACAGTGAAAGCAGTTTATTTTTAACTGATTGCAGAATGTCACAGGTGGCCCTGCCCAGTTTATTCTGAAGAATCTCACTGTTTGGGTGCACCCCTGGATCTTTGCTGGATTTGTTTACCAACCCCTAGAGTTCAGGTGTCACCACTGTATTTTAGTCAGTCCTACCTTGCATTTATTTTCTGGTATTATCATAATATCATCAATATAGTGTATTATTGCACTGGGAACGTCAAATCCAAATCCCTTCCAGTCAAATTATGACAGTAAGCTTGAAAATTCAAATAACTCTATAATAAGATAGTAAATGTAACTTAGGATCCTCCCCACATTAAGACAAACTGTGGTTGACTTTTTCAGAGATTGGTATGGGGGAAAAAGCATTTGTAAGATCAGCCATTGAGTACCAATCTTCTTTAATGTTGTTTGTTCTATTTCATTTGGCACTTTCAAACCACACCTGAGATACCTAATGCCCTAAGTGGAACTATGTTATTCAGTCCTTCATATTCTACTCTTAGTTTCTATGGACCTTCTGCCTTTTCATCAGCCACACAAAGCTATTGTCCAGTGAGTATGTGGGGACCAGCAGTCCAGCTTGTAACATGTCACCAATTAGAATGGTAATTTCCCTTTTTTTCACCAATTATTCTATACCACTTCAAAGTAACAATGTGTTAGTTGTATGGAGCTCAGACAATTCTATAAGTTTCTATTGAACATGCCTTGTTCATACTGGAGAGTGAACTTACATCCATTCTGATCTACAGTTCCAGGCTGGGGAAGTGTTCTACAATGAAACATAATATCCATCCCAAAAATGCATGCAGGTACAAAAGACATAACTGCTTTATATAGTGTGTACAAACATTACAGTTTTCCTACACATTTTCAAAAAAAAAAAAAAAAAGGAACCCTCTTGCACTGTTAATGGGAATGCAAACTGGTGCAGCCACTCTGGAAAACAGTATGGAGGTTCCTCAAAAAGTTAAAAATAGAACTACCCTATAACCCAGTAATCACATTGTTAAGTATTTACCCAGAAAATAGAAAAGGACTAATTCGAAAGATACATGCCCCTTATGTTTATAGCAGCATTATTTAGAATAGCCAAATGTGGAAGCAGCCCAAGTGTCTATCAATGGATGAATGAATAAGTAAGATGTGGTTTATATATATTACGGAATATTGTTCGGTCACAAAAAAGAATGAAATCTTGCCATTTGCAGTGATATGATTGGAGCTAGAGTGTATTATGCTAAGCAAAATAAGTCAGAGAAGGATAAATACATATGATTCCACTCATGTGGAATTTAAGAAACAAAATAATCAAAAGGAAAAAGAGGGACAAGCGAAGAAGCAGTTCTTAACTATGGAGAACAAACCAGTGGTTACCAGAGGGGAGGTGGGTAGGGGATGGGTGAAATAGGTGATGGGGATTAAGGAGGGCACTTGCTGTGATGAGCACCAAGCAATGTATGAAGTTGTTGAATCACTATATTGTACACCTAAAACTGATCTAACACAGTAGGTTAACTATACTGGAATTAAAATAAAATTTGAAAATTAAAAAAAATTTTCTCCAAATGTTCACCTTAATCTCATCAACCATTTCATCTCCATATCCTACCAATTGAACTGAGGTCCCTATTAGGACTTCACCAGCTGTTTTTGCAATCACAATGCATTGGGCTCGCATACCAAGGAACCCAGACAAGTTTCTTTTCTACCCTCTGTCATTTTATCCATATGTGTGTATGTGGCCTTGAGTCCCCAGGCAAGGGCCAGGCTAAGAGACAGACCCTGGCACCTTCCTCAGTCTTAATCCTGATTAATCTGCTGGACCGTCATCCCTGGCAATTCAGTCAGATTTCTTATTGTCATCTTTACTTTCTCAACTTTTTTATTGTTCCAAGCTAAAGTAAATAGTTCATATGTGTTTAGAGCCTTTAAATGTTGGGGGGCCAGCAGGAGTTCCCATTGGTGTACCCGTCCTCTGATTGTGTTTAGTGGTATATGTGTGAAACTGTCTATTTAGCAATGCCTCCTGTGTATGCTACTCTGTGTAGATATCTTTGTGACAGACACTCTTTCTTTTTAATCATTCCTGATCCTTTAAAATTTTTTTTATTATGGTTTATTGTAAAGCTGGTTTCCATATATCACACAGTGCTCACCCCAGAAGTGTCCTCCTCCATGCTCATCACCTATTTTCCCCTCCTACCCACCGACATAAACCCTCAGTTTGTTCTCAGTATTCAAGAGTCTCTCATGGTTTGCCTCTCCCCCTCTCCCCCACCATTTCCGCCCTTCTACTCCCCCATGGTCCTCAGTTAAGTTCCTCCTAATCCTCCTATATGTGCAAACATATGATATTTGTCCTTCTCTGCCTGACTTATTTAGCTCAGCATAACACCCTCAAGGTCCATCCAGGTTGCTACACATGGCCAGATTTCATTCTTTCTCATTGCCATGTAGTATTCCATGGTATAGATAAACCACATCTTCTTGATCCATTCGTCTGTTGATGGACACTTAGGCTCTTTCCATGTTTTAGCTATTGTGGAGAGTGCTGCTATGAACATTGGGGTCCATGTGCTCCTATGCCTCAGCATTTCTGGATCCCTTGGGTAAATTCCTAGCAGTGCTATTGCTGGGTCATAGGGGAGTTCTATTGTTAGTTTCCTGAGGAACCTCCACACTGTTTTCCAGAGGGGCTGTACCAGTTTACATTCCCACCAACAGTGTAGGAGGGTGCCCGTTTCTCCACATCCTCGCCAGCATCTAGAGTCTCCTGATTTCTTCATTGTAGCCACTGTGACTGGTGTGAGGTGGTATCTCAGTGTGGTTTTGATTTGTATTTACCTGATGATGAGTGACACTGAGCATTGTTTCTTAGTAGGTGCCTGGTATGTTTTCTATTTTGTTAGGTTACATATGAATTCGAAATTGTGTTTAGTGAGGCTAGGTATGTATGCTACATTGTTTAATAATTTTCATAAGACATTGCATTTAGTTGTTTCTATGCTACTATAATTAGTGGCTTATGTGTGTTATATTCTCTTTACTGGTTCATGTTTTTGTTCCTGTGTGTAGAGATACTGTGTACCGTGTACCATGTATAAAGGGTGTACGTTTATATACAGGGGGTACCTTCTGAGACCCCTAGTGGGTGCCTGAAACTGTAGATCTACCGAGCCCCCTATGTATGCTATGTTTTTCCTATACACACAGACTTATAATGAAGTTTAATTTGTAAAGCACAGTAAGAGATTGACAAAAATAATTATTAATAAAATAGAACAGCTCTAACAATGTACTGTAATAAAAGTTATGTGCATGCAGTCTCTCTCTCTCCCTCTCCCTCTCCCTCTCCCTCTCCCTCCCTCCCTCCCTCTCTCTCTCTCTCTCAAAACATGTTAGGGTACTATCCACACCTTCTTGTGATCATGTGAGATGATAAAATGCCTAGGTGATGAGATGAAGCGAGGCGACTGATGGAGGCCTCGTAAGATCACGTCAGGCTACTATTGACCTTCTGACCATATGTCTGAAGGAACATCACCTCTTTTGGACTGTGGTTGACTGCAATTAACTGACACCATGGAAAGCAAAATCACGGATGAGTGGCAGGGCTGGGAGTGAAACTGTACTCAGTTAGTGATATTTGGGTCATCTCTTCGCTGTATTATTTAGTGATATATGAGTGGAATGCTGTGCTTAGTCGTGCCTAGTGTATTTGCTGCTTTTTCAGAGATATACAAGTGAGATGATGAGTTAAATAAATACAAGTGTGTGTAGCACTATATGTAGTAATGTTACGTGAGACGCTGTGTTTATTGTCACACTGAGGTTGTGCTAATCCGTTTGATGACATATGTCTGAACCCTTGGGCTCCATGTTATACATGCTCCTATGATAGTAATATGTGTCCAGCATGTATGTGAAAGCTTCTGTTCAGTGGTGTCTGGTGTGAGTGATATTCTCTTCAGAGAAATATCTGCTACTGTGTCTGGTGATATATGTGTGAGGTATTGTGTTTATTGGTGAGCACACTACTGTGTTTAGTGATATACTTCTGCAAAACATTAGAGTGCATATTTTTCTGTGATACTTTGTTTAGTGATCTATTTGTGAGCTGTTGTATTAATAGTGTTTGATGTGTGTGCTGGTGTTTCAGTGATACCTTTGTGAGACTATGTTTAGTAGTGCCAGGTGTATAAGCTACTATGTTCCACCATACAGAAGCAAAGTACTGTGCAAATATACCTGGTGTTCACTACTGCGTTCAGTGATGATTGTGGGCTACTATGTTTATTAATGCCTGGTGTGCTTGCTACTGTGTCCAGGAATATATGGACACACAGTGAGAGACACTGTGATTAAGGATTCCAAGTGTGTTTGCTCCTGTATTTAGCAATATTGTGTGAGATCCAGTGTTTATAACGGGATGTTTATAACTCATGCTTGAGCTACAAGTACTGAATCATGTATGAGGACCTGGGTTCAGTGGTGTGTGTGCTGGTATGTTTATGGATACATGTGTGAGACACTGTGTTTCATGCAGCCTGTGTATGTGCTACTCTGTTTAGTGTTAACGTTTGTGAGAGATTATGCTTGCTGGTGTCCAGCATGTATACCACTATGTCAGTGATATATGTGTGAGACACTGTTTCCAGCGTAAATATAGGTGTTTCAATGTGCTTAGTGATATTTGTACAAAACCTCTTGTTTGGCGGTTCCTGGTGTGTGTGCTTCTGTGCTTACTGATTTAGGAGCAAGACATTGTGTTAATGGTCTGTGGCGCCTTTGTTTTTTTTTAACTGTATTTAGGAATATGTGTGTGTTACATTGTGTTTAATCGTGTGAGGTATGTGAGACTGCTCAATGATTTTATGTGTGAAACACTTGCTTTCTGTTATGTGGAGTGTGATAATGCATGTAGTGCTATGTGTGGTGGGAATTTTTATTAGTAGTGTGTATGTGAGACAACAGGCTTAAAGGTATGTGGTGTATGTACATGATGATGGATTGAGTGATGCATGTTTGAAGAAATGTCATTTTATATTGTATGAATCAACTTGTTTAGAGTTATGTGGTAATTTTTGGTACCCTGTGCATTAACATAAGTGTAAGACAATATTTAGGAAGTGTGGTTGTGTGCTCCTGATTCACGATACATTTGTAAGAAGCTCTGATTCGAATGTGCCTCGTTTCTACTTTGATCACTTAACGCATATGTGAACTACTCTGTCTGATGAGTGCCTGGCGAATTGGCTACTTTCCCTCATAACATATATGTGAGACACTGTTTTTAGCGATGCTCGGTGGCATGTTAGTTTGTTTAGTAAGTAATATGGGGTGACATTGTGAGGCACTATGGTGAACAATGTGTGATAGCTGCGCTACCCTGTTTAGTAATACATATGTGACCTGGGGGTCAGTGCAGTGTGTGTGTTAATGTGTCCCGTGAAGATGTGTGAGGCACTATGTCAGAAATGGGGGAGGGGGGCGGTGTTCTACTCTGTTGAGTGATTATGCGTGAGACACTGTTTCGCACTGCCCATTATGAGTGCAACTCGTGTTGACGATGTGTTTGTGAGACACTGTGCCTACTGGAGTCTTGTGTCTCACTACTCCATTCAGTGCTATTTGCATGAGGCACTGCATTTAGTTGTTGTGCTTGGTGTGTGTGCTACTGTGTTTAATGCACTGATTTCTAGTGTATTTATCTCACATCCATGGCAATAAGTGAGCATGCATTAAATGCCTAATAAATTTTAGGTACAAAATTACATGGAATTTTGTGGAGAAAATGAGCATACGTGGAGCACTTAGTGTATGCTACTTTCTATTCTGATAAAAATTATACATAGAGGAAGGCAACAAGCGTGCATGAGGCACTAATTACGGGCACTCTTCTAGTTTAACATCATTTATAAATAAGGGAAGCTAACAAGGATGGATTAAGCTCCTAGTATATATTCCAAGCACTATTCTAGTACAGCATTACTCAGAAGTAAGGAAGCAAGCATGCTTTAATTGCCTAGTGTATGCCAGGTGTTATCTAATATGGCATTGCTTAAATATAAGGGAAGGGAAATAACATACTTGAAGCCCTGGTACAAGATGGCCACTAGTCTAACACATTACTCACATACAGGACAAAATAAATGACATACACTGAGCGCCTAATACATGCCAGCTACTATTATATTAAAGCATTGCAGATATATAGAAATGGAAACTACGTGCTTACTAGATAGCAAGGACTATTCTAGTATTGCTCCCATACAAGGAGAAAAAAAAGAGTCTACATGAAGTGTCAGGTACATGCCAGGAATTATTTTAGCGTGACATTACTCACACATAGGAAGAAGAAAGATTTAAGACACATTAATTGCCTAGTATGTGTCAGATACTATTCTATGACAAGCTTACACATATGGGAAGGAAATGCATGTGCTTTCATAGCCTGGTATATGCCACTGTACTATCACAGTGCTATTCACACATAAGGAAGGAAACAAGCATAAATTCAGAGCTTAGGATAGGCCGTACACTAGTGTAACATTACACATAATTAGGAGGAAGAAAACAAGATTACGTTGAGCACTTAAAACATGTGAGGCATGATTTCATTACAGTATTACTCATGCATAAAGAGAAGGAAACAAGCATGAATTCATCATTCAGTATATGGCCAGTGCTTTTTAGTACAATCTTATTTCCACGGAGAGGAAGAAAACTGCATGCAGGAAGCACCTAATATATATGCCAGGCACTCTTCTAGTATGCCATTGCCCATGTATAGAGAAAGGGAACGAATATTCAAAGAGTCTATGCCTGGTGCTGTTTTAGCACAATATAACTCATATATTGGAGAATGAAAAAAGCACAAAAGAATGCCAAACTTGTGCCAGGTCCTATTCCAGGAAAATATTATCCTCATAGAAGGGAAAAAAGGAGCTTGCATTTAATAACAAGTTCATGTCAGGCACTCTTGTAATTCATCATTACTTACATACAAGGAGAAGGAAAAACAATACATTAAGCGTGTTGTGTATAGAAGGCTCAGTTTTAGTATAAACTTAATTGTAGATAGGGGGAAGGAAACAAAGTTGCATGAAGCACCTAATATATGCCAGGCAGTGTTCTAATAAAACATAACTTGCACATAGGGAGACAGAAATTAATATGCATTAAATTTGTACTATATGCCAAGTCTTAATCTAGTAAAACATTACTCACATATAATAGAAAGACAAAAATATTAACCATCTCATATGTGCCAGGTGCTAGTCTAGTGCAATATTACACAGAGGTGGAATAAGAAATAAGCATTAGCATCTAATAAATGCAGGAAACCATCGTAGTGCAACAGTACTCACAGGGGAGGGAAACAAGTCACCTGTATATGCAAGGTGCAATTCTCATACAGTCTTACTGAAACGAGAAAGAAATGAGTGTGCCTTGCACGCCTGGTACTACCACCAGAATGTGAATACCATGATACCTACTATTAGAGGGAAAGTAGCAAGCAAGTGTTAAGTGCCTCCTTGATGCCAGCCAGTAATATAGCACCACTTTACTCAGGACAAAGGACACAAGAACGGGAGTGCCCACAATGTATCAAGCACTGTTCTAATACAATACTACTCACAGGCACAGGAGAGGAAATAATATTTCAGAGTTCCTCAAATATGTCAGATACAACATTACTCACAACAGAGTAAAAGAAGCACTTGTCCCTATGTACATTTTATGTAGTATCCTGGCACAAAATTTTTCAAATAGAGGGGAAAGAAACCATCATCAGTGAGCATGCTGTAAATGCTTGACGCCGCTTCAGTACAATGTAACTCACATTGGGAAAAGAAAGCAAGCATACATTAATTACCTAATACATACCAGCTAGTAATTGAGTCAGATAATACTCTAACAAAGGGCAAAATAAAAGGAAGCATTTACAGAGCATAAGGTATAAATCAGGCATTATTTTAGTAAAGCACTACTCACACATAGGAAGAAGTACGCATGCATCTATTAAAAGCTTCCTCTCTACTAATACAATGTTATTCATATATGAAATAAACACGCATTAACTGCCAAATGTATGCCAGAAAATATTCTAATACAACATCACTTACAAATTGATTGAAGAATAGAACTGTACGTTGAATGCCTAATATTTGCCAGGCCCTATTCTAGAACAACCTGCCTCACACATAGAAAAAGGAGAAGAGCATGCCTCACACACCTAGTATTGCCAGGCGCTAGTCTAGTACATTACTCAAACATAAAAGAAGTAAACAAGGATACAGTGAGCATCTAGTAAAGGCCAGTAACTATTTTATCACAACTTTACTCTCAAAGAAGAGGAAAGAATACATCGAATATTGAGTATATGTCAGGCACTTGACCAAATACACTCATAGGAACAGGGAGCAAGATGCATTGATGCCTACTCTACACCAGGTACTTTTATAGTACAACATTACTCACACATAGTGGAAGGAAACAATACCATACAGGGCATTGGATATATATATGACAGACACTATTGCAGTACATTACTTACACATATACTTATTTCCTTTCTAAATATGACAGTAAAATTGTATTAGCATAGTACCTGAAAATACATTCTGGTACTGCATTACTCACACATAGTAGGAGTGATGCAGTCATGCACTGATCCTCTTGCATAAGACAGATATCATTCTAGTGCAATATAAGTCATATATAAAAGGAAGACAAAATGTATCCAATGTGTTCCTAATATATGCTAGGTTCTATTCTATTCTAACATTATCCACACAAGAGTGAAGGAATAAAATTATGAGTTGATCACATAAAGTCATCCAGGGAATATCTACTACAATATTATTCATAGATAGCGAAAGAAAACAAGCTTGCATAGTTTACCTAGTATAAGCCAGGAATTATTCAAGAATAGCATTGCTTACATAGACTGGAAGTAAGTAAGCATGCATTGAGTCCTAGTATATGCAAGGTGCTATTAATTACAAACTTACTCATATGTAGCTAAATGAAATAAGCATGCAATAGGCACCTAGTAAATACCAGATCCTATTATATACAACACTGCACACACATAAGCAAAGGAAACAAGGATGTATAGCAACTAGTACATGACAGCATTCTAATACAACATTATTTACACACAAGTGACAGAAAACGAGTATTACTGAGCAACTAGCTTATGCCAGGTCCATTTCTAGTGCTGCGTTCCCCCATATAAAGAAAAAAAACAAGTAACCAGGCATTGAGCATTTAATATGTGTCAGATAATATTGCAGCAAAATATTACTCACACATCTTGTGAAAGAACAAAACATGCCTTGAGCCAGCAGCATGTGTAAGGTACTTTTTAATTACAACATTACTCATACATATGGGGAGGCAAACATTCGTGCAATTAGTGTCTGTTATATGCTGGACACTATTCTAATACATCATCACTCTCACACTGGGGAATACTATGAACATACTTAAGTGCAAATTATATGCCACGCACTATTTTAGCACAATGTAACCCACACATTGGGAAAAAGAAAGCACATATGCATCAATTGACTATTGTATGCCAGGAATTTTTCTAGTCAAATGGTATTCTAGTTTAAGTGGAATGACATAAACATGCAGAAGGACCTTGTATATACCAGGTAATATTCTAGTAAAAATATTACTTACACATGAGTAAAGGCAGCATTCATTAAGGGCCTGGTATATGTCACATACTATGCTAGTGCAACATTACTCTCATGTAGGGTAAGAAAGGGAACATGCATGGAATACCTAATATATGATAGATGATTTTTATTATGTCATTGCCTACACCTGTGGGAAGGAATGAGTATTCTTGGAGCACAAACTATTGCTTAGCACTCTTTTACTACAATGTTACTAATACATGGGAGAGAAAATGAATTATGCACTAAATTGCTAGTAATTCCAAGTACTATTCAAGCAAAACTTTATATATTGGAGGGGGGGGTGATTACCATTGATCAAGCTCTTACTCTATGCCTGACCATGGTTTACTACAACCTTATTCAAACATATAAAAAGCAAATACAGAGGAAATTTCATGTTTAAAGAGTGTAATTCTAGGGCCACCTAGTTGGCCCAGTCTGTTTAGTGTCCTACACTTGATTTCAGCTCAGGTTATGATCCCACGTTCACGTCATGATCCCAGGGTCATGGGATAGAGAACCACAATGGGCTCCACACTGAGCATGGGCCTGCTTAGGATTCTCTGTCTTGGCACGTGCTCGCTCGCTCTCTCTCTCCCCTCCTTCTCCTCCTCCTTCTCCCTCTCTAAAATAAAAAGAAAAAAGAAGTATGATTCTAACACAACATTGTTCATATTTATGAGGGAAAAAATGAGCCTTCATGAAGCACCAGGTATATACCAGGCAGTCAGTATTCTAGTGTATCATTACACATATGTGGAAGGAAGGTAGCATATAGTAAGCCTTTAGTGTATTCCATGTATACATATACATTGTCCTTTTGTAATTCAAACTTACTCTTATGTAAGTGGAAGGAAATATGCATGCACTGAGCTTCTAATATGTGCCTGTTACTATTTTACTACATTACTCCCACTGACGAGGAGGTATTGAGCATGCATAGAGAATGTAGTCTATCTCCAATACTATTCTAGGACAATCATACTCAAGCATAGACATAAGAAATGAGCTTTCATGGAGTCTCTAGTGCATATTAGGTTCTCTTTTGGAAAACGCCACTCACTCATAGGTGAATAAAGTAAGATTGAATTGAGCACTGAGTATATGTCAGGAATAATTCCAAGACAACCAGACCCACTAACAAAGAGAAGGGAACCGGCAGACGCTAAGCACCCACGCCTGCTACCTTTCCAATGCCAATTAAGTCACATGCAGGGGAGAAGGAAGCATAAATGCATTGATTGCCTAGGGTATGTCACATACTCTTCTAGGACATGCTTATACATATTTAGGGGAAAGGAAACCTGCGTGGATTAAACTCCTACATATAGCACATTCTAGTCTAGTACAACTTTAGGCACACATAGTGGGAAGAAAACAAACATGCCCTGTGAACTTAATATATGCCATGTGACCTTACTTACATGTATAAGAAGAAAATAAGCATCATGAAGCACCTAGTGTATGCCAGGCATTCTTCTAGTACAGTTCTCACGTGAAGGATGAACAAACAAGCATGCATCGAGCACTTTGTATGTTACAGATGTTATTCCTGCAACACTACTTATGCAGTGGGAAGAAAACGATCCTGCATGGAGCCACGAGAATATTCAGGGTCTATTCTAGTACTTTATTCACACATAGGGGTAAGTAACATGCCTGCAGTGAGTGCCTGATATATATCAGACACTACTCGAGTTAATGTTTACTTCCACATTGGGAAGGAAAATGAATATGTATTAAGTGCCAAGTATATGCCAGGTACTTTTCTAACACAACATCACTCACAAATCAATGGAACGATACCAGTACTACTAAGTGCCTAGTATTTGTCAGATACTATTCTAGAACAATTTACTCACTCAGGAGAAGAAAACAGGCATGCAAGCAGCATCTGGTATTGCCAACCACTGTTTTAATACAACATAAACCACAATTAGGAAAAAGGGAGCATGCATTCATTAAATGCCTGTATATGCCAGGCAAATTTTTTAGTACAAGCTTATGCTTACATAGAATGAAGAATGCATTCATACATTTCACACTTAGGTTAAGCCAAGCCACGCACTGAGCTCCAAATATATGCCAGATACTAGTCTAGTACAGCATTTCTTACTCATTGGGAGAAGAGAGCATGCATTCATTAGTATCTAATTTATGATTGATGCTACTCAAGTACAACGCACCCACACGCAGAGGAAGGGAACAAGCCTGCACGGAGCACCCACTATAGGCCAGATTATATGCTGGAATAATTTTACTCACACATGCTTAAGTAGGCATGCATTGAGCACCTAGTATATGCCAGACACTATTCTAATACAACCTTACCCACACATCAGACAAAGATGATTTTTTTTTTTTTTTTTGAGTGCTTATGTTGGTTGGCAACCTCTGGAGCTTCCCAGGTGAAATTTGAAACTGGTCCTGTACATGGAAGACAAGAAGAAAGCTAAGAAAGATGCAGACCACCCCAGATTGGTAGGTGGAAGATCTAATAAGTAAGCCTCTGAGGCTTGTCTTGGGTGGCTGCAAAATGAGTAGATCTCCACATCTATCTGCAGGAATCTGAAATGTTTGTACAGAAGTCTTAACAGAGTTCAGTCACATATCCATCCAAATTACAACACATCATTCTCTCAAGGCTCATCCTTGAAATGGCTCCAGCTGGGAAATGATGGGTAGAATGTACAGTCCAAAAACAATAGAGTGGGCGAGGAGCCTCTAATTTCCTGAGTCCAGCTTGCAGCTCAACCAGCAGTCACATTTTCTTGATGACACTCCACTCCTCATGACTGGCTCTTGTAATCTTATCTACCCGCCTGTCTTACAATGCGTGTGTTTTTAGCAATCAGCAAGAAGTTTCATTAGCATAGAGGTGGCTCATTTGGCCGCTATCTGGCTGCACTGGAGACAGATGTCACAGCAATAATATAGGAACTGTATGCAAAAACACAGATTAAGATAGTGATTCCTAAAATTAACTTTTTTAACAAGAGCTTCGTGATTTATTGAGTCCCCTGGACTGGGGGTTGAATCACTCTGGGCATTCACTTGTGTTATTATGGGATTTAATAAAGACGTTACATTAGCAGATTCATAAGGTATGAATACACAACATTCTTCTTGGATAATGACACAGGTCCCTCCGCGGGAGTCAGTAATAATGTCCAAGGTCATCCTGTTGTGGAGATAGTTTTTCTCACTAGGGACATCTCACCATTCAGCCTGTGTTCAATAAAGACAGGTTTTATTGGCTATCGTTTTAAGTCTTGTTGAGTGAATTTAGCATGGGCCTCTGTGTGTGCTATAATGTTTTTATAGACTGTATAAAAGCCAAAGGAAGGAACAAAGACAGCAGCTAAATGATTGTACCAGTGGAAAACAGAATGTGCCCATCTGGCCTCAAGGAGAAGGAAGTTGGCATCTGTAGGAACTTGACTTGGTTGCTCATACCATACGTGTTGGTCAGGGGAGGACGCATTGTCAGGCACGAGGAGAAGGACTGGGGGTGGGATATGCCTCTCCCCTCTTTCAATGGTGCATGTTCCATTCCAGATATAGTGTGTTTCAATAGGTCCATCTTATAGCAGGATAGTGGGGTCCTAACAGAGATTGGAACCAAGTCCTATCTGCCTGCAATTCTAATGAACAACAGTGGAAACTATCAACCCAGTATTTTTCACAGATAAAACATATTTTTCTCTATCTTTTTCTTTATTTCATATGCTAAAACTGCATGCACTCTTTTGTCTGCTAGCCCTTTTGAATACATCAAGTCTGTGATTTTTAAATGACTTCTGTTATCAACCCTGATATTCAGTCGTGATTTAACCATGTTTCTGAATTAATTTAAATCCTCAGTGTTTGCAATGAACTCCCTCTTGTAGCTTTTTTCCTCTACTTTTCCTGCTCTGATTTTTAGCTACTCTGTTTCTCTGTTATAAATATTCTTGAAATATTTAATATAATATAATGGTTGACTTTTGGTTGACTTCTCCTATACCCTTCATCCATCTTGAGTAATATTACTGATGTCTTTACCTTCCCTTATTTCCTTTTCTTGTATCTGTCGCATGTTTCCTGTGAAGCTGGCCAGCAGGCTATGCCCCTTTGTTTAGCAGAAGCTAGATTCTCACAACTAGTTTCTTCTGGACTGTTCGCCTTTGTTTGCTTTTCTGTTCATTCTTATGACCGTCTAAATCTATCTTTTCCATTTTTCCTATCTAATCTTAGAAGCCCAGTTGACTATATTCTCATTTTTTTTTTTATTGTACGTGGGGACCTAATAGCAGCATTTATTTCAAGAGACCAGTAGAGGCTTAACATAACCCAGGCAAATTCCTTTAAATGGATCTGATCCAGTCTGAACAGGATAAGACCTGGCTATAACTGGTTTTACTCAGTCAGAAGCAGTGTGATCTAAATAAAAAGAAATTAGAACTGATCAAAAAGCTTTAAGCTCATCATAAACTTTCAAAAACATTTTGAATCAAAGAAAACTTTTTTTTTAAATCAGCTCACTTGATTCAGGTAGTTTTAATAGGTTTAGCATGGCCTGGATGAGTCCAAATTAATTGAAAAAAAAATGTAAACAACTGTGAGTAAACCAGAACTGGTTTAAATTAGTCAAAACCTATGTGAATATATCAAACTATTATTTTAAAGCTCATGGCCATTTGTGTAAGGTTCTCCCAGCTATGACCAACCCAAATGATTGGAACCAATTTAAACTTCTTACAAAAGCCTAACTTTATACTAGAACCATCATTAACTAAATTTTTATCTTTGTTAAGTCCATTTTTTCTCTGATAAATTAATCAAAACTGATTTGAACCTGGCAGAATAGGTCACAAAGGGTTCCTTACAAAATTCTCCTAAACTTTTTGCTCCTCCATGCCTGGTATATTTCTCAACAGTAAATCCAATTTCTGGGTTGATCTTGAGGTCTTGACCTCAGAAATCTGAATTACAGCAAAGATTTCTTGGTTTCATCCCAAATGAATACATCTGTCCTGACCTCAAAGTTGCAATCTCTAAAGTTGATCTCATTTCCTTCAAAGTGAATCTTTCTGCCCTTTAAGGGGAAGATGCTGAGGCAGGCAGCTGACAATTACTGAAGAATAGCTAGGAAGAAAGTGCCGGAATAATCACTTTACATACATTATCTCATTCCATCCTCTCAAGAATTTTATGAAGTGTCTGCAATGCTGCCTTGGTTTCCAAGAAAAGAATCATTTCTAAACGTACACATTGGAATTATTTTAAACTTTCTTTGGAAGCCACTTAACTCAGTCAGGTGTGCAACCACAAAAGAACTTCTGTCATTCCAGCATTCTGAGAGTACAGTTCTATAGATGCATGGCCATGGAAATCACTTTGTAATGTGGAATTATTTATGTAGGACTCTGGGAAACCCTGGCTGTCCTTCGTGCCTAGCTTCATGTGGAGGAACATACCTAGTCATATGAGCTGTACTTACTAACCAGGCTATGTTAGAGAGAAAAATGCCCAACCTGAACTTTGAAACAATAGTTTGAGCTCCAGAGTAACACTATTCTTTTTGAGGGTCACTTTGATGTATGCTTCCATGCCTCTGTAAGGATATTTTTCTTCATTTACCATTAGAAGTACTATAATAGTATTGGCCCACCCTGCATGGTCTCCCCATGTTGCAAAATCCTTCTCTCTCATCAAGTTTTACTTCTTATCTTTGTTTTCTTTCTCTCTATTTTTTTTTTCTAGGTTAAATTCCCTTGTTCTTAACCTATCCTTGTAGATTCTTTAGTGAGAAAGCAATACAATATGGTCTCGTGGATAAGAACATTTACTTTGGAGCCAAGCAGACTGGACTTATGTTCCAGTTGTATTACTTAACAGCTGTGTGGCCGGGATGGCATATTTAACACGTCCAACCTTCACTTTATTTACCTGTAAATTAGGTTAATTACAGGACCTTCTCCTTAAGTGGCTGCAACATGTAAATGAAGGTCTCCACATAAAGTGCTTGGCCTTGCACAAAACAAGTGCCCAGTAAGTGTTGTACTACAATTATACAACAATATTTATTTCTATTACCATTGATATTATGTACAAATTCATTCCTCAAATTTCAGAAGTAAGTGTTGTTTTACTCTTGTATTAACAAAGACACAGATTCAAACAAGGCCAGTGATCTACCAAAGGTCGCACAACACTGCATGATGTCACAGAGGTCAGTGCCTGCCTCAGAGTCATCTTAACCAAGGCTATTTCCCATTTGTTGCATTTGCAACCACTGATACCCCTAGGCCCTTTCATCTCTTCTTGCTTTCTTCTCCTTCGCTTCTTACAGAAACAAATGATGGGGTTACCTTGCTTTTACTTCCCCCTCTCAGTTTGTCCTAATTCCTAATTGCCTTCCTGTATCTCCTCCTTTTTTTTCCCCCTAAGACCTCTGTCCCATCTATAACTGATGGTAAAGACTCACTCTACACCACCTGTTAAAGAGATAAGTTACATTCAGAGTTGGGATTCCTCAAATGATCTGTATTATCCAGCTATGAAACTTTAATGATTTCTTTCCCCCTGCAGGTCTGGCATTACTCTAGGCTACACTGTATACTACACTGTTTGCATTTACTGGGCTACCCAGGAACATCACTGGAAAGCCCTCTCCCTTCCCTTCATTTGAAGTGGTCAGCTCTGTATACTCAGCATCTGCTGTAAACCACTCCTCTCTTACCTCTTTCAGAGGGAGATGTGTTTTTATTTGATGAAGACAATGCAAAGGAAAATAGAGATGCTACACAGAGGTAGAGTGTTCTGAAATTTGGGACCATGAGGTTTCAGTTAACTAGGTACAGCAGTCATCTAGTCGTTCAGTCAGCTAACATACATTGACCACTAGCTACATGTCAGGTACACTAGTGGGAATAGAAGTCTGATTATATGTGTGTTTGTATGTATATCTATCTCTATCTCTATCTATAGAGATCTCTATAGAGATATCTATATAGATATATATCTATCTATCTCCATCTCTATCTCTATAGATAGATATCTCTATAGAGATAGAGATGGAGATAGATATTTAGTGTGTGTGTGTGTGTGTGTGTGTGTGTGTCCCAATTTACTATCCTGGAACATGAGAGCAATTTCTTCTTGGACTGTTATCCATTAGAGTACTTATAAACATCTAACATGGATGTGTAGGAATATATTGTGATGGTTCATTTTTCAATATCTTGAAGTTCTTCATTCAGTTAGGGGCCACATCAAAAACACTGTGGTGTGGAGCAAGATGGACTCTGGTCCAGAATCCAGGAATCTATTGTCCACCCTTCTGCTTCTCTCCTGCTGTGTGATCTCAGTGAGTTGTAGTCTCTGCATCTGGACCCTCTTGTCTTCCAAGTGGAGAGCACATGTCACACAGGCTCTTGTGAGATGAGACAGAAGAAATTGCAATAAGCTGGGACAATCTCTAAAACATAGAGGAGCAAGTCAGCTCTAGGGACCTTCCTGCTCTAAAAGATCACTTTCTGGGAAAGGCCTATAACACAACCTTTAAAACCAATAGTTCACCAAGATATTTGCCTACAACAAGAATGGGGTAAATGTTACTGCGAGGTGCCAGGATGAAAGTTGTGGTTGAAGTACAAATGAGAGTCTGTGATTGATTTACTCAGAGTTGTTAGATAATAAAATATCGTTATTGGGAGTACATGACTGACAAGTTGCCTTGCTGACATGTCATATAACAGAAGTGTAGCTCAAGGGCCTGCCTTGTATTGTGATCTGACACGAAGAGATGATAGTTAAGCTCTAATTTGAAGGGTGTGATTTTAGTTGCCATGTTGAAAATATTTCTAAAGCTCAAAGATGAACAAGTGTCTTGTAGCAGATATAAAGTGCCCCTAGAAAGCTGAATAGCTGAAATAATACTGTGAAGGGAAAAAATTGCCCTCTTCCTCAAAAAACTAAAAAATAAAAACCTTCCAGGGAGCGGAGCAGTTGGAGCTAGGAAAGATGAAATCCTAATATGGCAAAACCATTCAATTATGACCCATGTGCACATCAGAGGTGCTGGTGAGAATTTCAGGAACCTAGTCATGGGAAATGGTTGAGAGGAAAGGAGCCCATGGATGGTGAACCTGAGGATCAAAGAGTCATCCCTTAGAGATCGCCAAATTCCTAATGACCTAGACTAGCATTTTGCAAACTGGTGTCCAATAGAATGCTATTTCATAGAACTTTATGTAAGATTTGCAATTCTACAGATGTTCCAGATTCAAATAAATCTTAGACTTGTAAGTTAAACAAGTCTACCACACAATATGTTTCTTCAAGAGAGAGAAAAATCATTTTTCAAGGGCATCTATTAGCATCTCCCAGAACTTGAATTTTGTACACTAATGTTTGGGAGATGCGGATTTAAGTGGTTGTTGATACTTGAACTTTGAAACTGGCAAGCAGATAAAGGCAAAGAAAAGCAAGAAGTCTTGGCCCCTGAGGATCCATGCAGATAAGTGGAGACCAGCAGTATAACTTCATAGACTGGTCTCTTCAACACCAAGCCTCCAAAAGTAGAAAGAACAGGTTAGAGAAAGACTGAGCATCTGGAGGAACCAGAGTTCTAGCCAGGGTTCTAGTCAAATGGGATTTAAGGTGGAATTCCCAGTCTCTGGAGGGGACCATGAACTAGATGAAGAATCTAAGAAATGGGACAAGAAGTATGCAATGAGCCACCATACAACTCCCAATCTGCAGTGTCCTGTCCAGCCTCCATCTCTGGCTCACCAAATAGCAGATCTGTCAGTAGAGTATTAAATACATCTTCTCTACTGATTTGTAGAACACAAGTAATTGGCGTGTATCCTTTCCTGTTTTTAACTCAGAAAATGGGGGAAATGTTTCTGTGTATATGTGCATTCATAGAGAAAGCTACAAAAAGCTGGACAAGACCACCTAAAGAGAAATTAGGAAAGGGCTGACAACAGAAGTTCTTGGTGTGGCCTGGGTCGATGAGGTTCCATGATTTTTAAATGCCCACATTATGAATTAGAAAACACATGCAGACCTCTTTGTTTGATCCTGTATTTATCCAAAAGCCATTTGGAGCCATGATGATACTCACTACGCTGAGGATCTGGCACTTGAACATTTAAAAAGAGTAATTAATGTGCTTCCAATTCCAAGCTGATAGATCTGAAAATAATAAACTATAAAGCAAAGAATAGTAAGAGGCCAAAAGAGAGAAATGTGTAGTATCCTGATGGTAAAGAGACTGATCATTTCTGCAATTTCAGAACCTAGTGTTAGTGCTAACTCTCTCAAAATAATAAATTTGTGAAAGTGTCTTCCCAAAGCAAAGATCTTCACTTTTATAGCCATCTGAAAAGAATATAAACCCTGCTGCTCTAAAACATTATTCATGTCATTTTTTACTAGATATAATGACCAAAGTCCATAGTGTAAAACTATGGCAACTCATAGTCAGTGCTTTGGAAACTTTCTTTTTTAATTTTTTAATGTTTATTTACTTTTTTGAGAGAGAGAGACAGAACGTGAGTGGGGGATGGGCAGAACGTGATGGGGGATGGGGATATCTTCTTCTGGGAAGACAGAATCTGAAGCAGGTTTCAGACTCTGAGCTGTCAGCACAGAGCCTGATGTGGGGCTCAAATTCATGAACCATGAGATCATAACTGGCTGAAGTTGGATGCTTAACCCACTGAGCCATGCCAGTGCTCCTGGAAACACTTTTTAATGACACACTGAGTTCTGTGTGAGCACTGGGGATGTAAAATGTTGTCCTTGACTTCAAGGAAGTTAGAGTTCAAGATATTAGAAAGATATTAGAAAGAACACTGTTTTGAGATACATGAAAAGATGCTCAACATTACTCATCATCAGGGAAATACAATTCAAAACTACATTGAGATCATCTCTAACCTGTCAGAATGTCTAAAATTAACAACAGAAGACACAACAGGTATTAGTGAGGTTGCAGAGAAAGGGGAACCCTCTTACACTGTTGGTGGGAATGTAAACTGGTGCAGCCACTCTGGATAACAGTATGGAAGTTCCTCAAAAAGTTAAAAATAGAACTGCACTACAATCCAGCAATTGCACTACTAGGTATTTATCCAAAGCATACATAAATACAGATTCGAAGGGATACATCCACCCCAATGTTTATAGCAGCACTATCAACAATAGCCAAATTATCTAGAGAGCCCAAATGTGTCCATTGACTGATGAATGGGTAAAGAAGATGTAATATATATATATATATACACACACACACATATATGTATATATATGAATTCATATATATGTATATATATGAATGGGTAAAGAAGATGTAATATGTATATATATAACATTATATAATATATAATGAAATATTCATTATATAATATATAATGAAATATTATATATAAAATGAAATATTACTCAGCCATCAAAAAAATGAAATCTTGCCATTTGCAACAACATAGATGGAACTAGAGCGTATTATGCTAAGTGAAATAAGTCAGCCAGAGAAAGACAATACCATATGATTTCACTCATATGTAGAACTTAAGAAACAAAACAGATGAACTTGGGGCAGGGGGAAAGATACGGAAACCAGGAAACAGACTCTTTATAGAGAACAAACTGAGGGTTACTGGGAATGGGTTAAATGGATAATGGGTATTAAGGAGGGCACTTGTGAGCACTGGGTGCTGTATAAGTGATGCATCACTAAATTCTGTGCTTGGAACTAATATTACACTGTATATTAACTAATTGGAATTTAAATAAAAACTTGAAAAAAAGCACTGTTTTAGGAAACAACAACAATAGCAACAGAGCTAGGTATGTGAGACAGAACCAAGTGTTGTTGCTTATGAGATTTACATAGTTCTGTGTTTGATTCATAGCTACCTCATAGACAGTGCCGTAACAGACAAATAGCTTTGGCAGTTGCCTACTTTAGTATTTGTGTAATTAGGATGCTTTCTAGGATTTACTATTAAATCAATTTACTTATAAACTAATACTATTTGGGACACCTGGGTGGCTCAGTCGGTTAAGGATCCAACTTTGGCTTGGGTCATGATCTCGTGGTTCACAAGTTTGAGCCCCGTGTTGGGCTCTGTGCTGAAAGCTCAGAGCCTAGAGCCTGCTTCAGATTCTGTGTCTCCCTCTCTCTCTTCCCCTCCCCTGCTCATACTTGCTCTCTCTCTCTCTCTCTCTCAAAAATAAATAAAGATTTAAAAAATTAAATAAACTAATAATGTTTACCTTATATTACTTAAGTGTTAATAACATTAATAACATTTACAAATCATTTACTATCAAATATTGTGCTAAGTGCTTTATGTGCCTTATATTATTTAATTATAAAAAACAAAAAACAATATAACTCAAGTATTATTGTTATTTTCAGTTTATACATAGGAAAACAAAATAGAGAAGTTAAGTAACTTACCCAGAGTCACCCGGCGGGAAGTAGAAAAGCCAGGATTATGAACCCCAATCCCAAATTCTGATCCACTAAAGATAATCATCAAGTATAACAGTGAGCCTCCATTGTCTAACTGCTAACTTTGTAGCGACTTGATTTGGACTGATGGCATTGCTACTAGACAGAATCAAATAAAAAGTTTTTTCTACCAAAATCTCAAATTTCCTAATGGTTTTTTTTTTTTGTTTGTTTGTTTGTTTGTTTGTTTGTTTTAGCGCTAGGCTTCATTTCCAGGTAGGCATAGACTACATTAATCACAGTTATCAGTTGGCTAAAGATGACACTAATTATCAAATGTAATAATAACCATGATTGTACCCAGCCTTGCTCAGCCAAAATTCCATAAAACACCCAACGAAACAAGTTTGTCTCATTTGTCCAAAACTTTAGTTTTTACTCTGTTCCCTGTCTCCGGTCTTAGGCCTCTTGATCCTGTGGGTCAGTCTGAGGCTTGAGCAAGTCCAGCCTTCCCGACCCTCCTTGCCCTCATTTCCACTCTCTGTCTTCTGGCAGGGCTTTCATTCACAGCCTCGGAGAGTCTCAGCTGTTCCCTAGCAAAGCCCCTGGCAGAGGAAAAGCTTTCCAACCTAACACACTTAACAATGAAGACAGTGCCCTTTGGCGTGCCTCCACTGCTTCTCCTGTAGCGCTGTAAACAACAGAAAGCTTCACATCTCAGAACGTTAGACATGACAGATTCTGCAACAGGAGCCGAACGTACCAGTGATCTATTTCCTGTGGTGTTTCAAAAACACAATTTGGTTCTAAGTCTCACCCTTCAGTGGATGCTGCCTCCGGGTAGATGAGGGCAGTGGCATTTCCTGCTTCATAAAATCATAATGAGGATACATATCACGCCTGATTGTCTCAAAGCAAGGAATTATCAGGGAAATAAAACAGTCTCAGTTGAAGAATTGGGGGAGTGAAGGGTGCTTGCTTAGATCCTCCATGAACAGATGCATTGCACAACTCCCACAGAATCATAAAACTATGCCCTGTCTCTGCTCGATTTGGTGGACTACAGGAGTTTCCAGATTCTATTGTTTAGGAAAATGTTCACTATTAATGTTCCAGCTTCTCTCATAGTGGCAACGCACACGTGCACTGAGTGTCAGAGGAAATTGAGGATTCCCTTTAGCAAAGCACCAGCACAGAGTTTTCAGAGGGCATTTTTGGCATTTCATGGGAAATCAGTGATTCCATCTGAATATAGCCCTGAGATAAGAGAAATGAGCAAGATTGAGAATGGTTGATGTGAAACCCATCACTTGTGACAGTGTCATGAATTTGTGCCTTTGAAAGAAGGTAAATATAACTGGTTGAGAACTGTCTGGATTACATTAGAAGATTGAGTAACAATTTCTAAGGAGGACTGTTTTGCCAGGTTAAAAGAAAATCACATATTTGAAAACTTCTACCAGGTTGGTATTTCATTTAGTCACTAGAAGAATCTCTCTCTGGTCCCCAGCATTCTACATCTCAAGCTCCAACTGTGTCATTCCTTTTGAGTACCTTATTATTGTTCTTGATCTTTTACTTCTTAGGCTTTGAGACTATATCACAATCTACAAGCTATTTCTTCTTTTTTTTTTTAATGTTTATTTTTGAGACAGAGAGACAGAGCATGAGTGGGGGTGGGGGGAGAGATAGAGAGACACAGCATCTGAAGCAGGCTTCAGGCTCCAAGCTGTCAGCACAGAGCCCAACGTGGGTCTCAAACCCACGAACCTCGAAATCATTGACCTGAGCTGAAGTCAGACGCTTAACTGACTGAGCCACTCAAATGCCCCTACAACCTATTTTTTAACAGCAGTAGATATTTAATAATAATTTGTTTCAAAGTTGTTGAATCTTTACCACTGTCCTCAGACAACTTACCTCTTCACAGCTACTTGCCCACTGGGGGCTTCCAAGCTGGTTACTGTAACTCTACCCTTCCTGTGATTTGCTCCATGTCTTCCAAATTCCAACTTCCTGTTTTTCTACTTCTCCACTTCTTCCTGTTTCTCTAGCCATGCTAAGCCACGAAATGAGGCTATTGAACATTTTTCATCACAACCAAACAGCAGCTGCCTGGTAGACCACAAGTGTTTCACCTTAGCAGCCTCAACGTGGCCCAGCACAAGGCCCCGGGTGTGACTCACAACAACGCTTCATGTGCCTGACCAGGCCTGGACTTGATCCTTGAATCTTGGGTCCACTGTCCCTGCTAGATTTTATACTGTATCCCTTAGGAAGCATCTGACTATTTTTTTTAAATGTTTATTTATTTTTGAGAGAGTGAGAGTGTGAGCAGGAGAGGGGCAGAGAGAGAAGGAGACACAGAAACTGAAGCAGCCTCCAGGCTCGGAGCTGTTAGCACAGAGCCCGATGCGGAGCTCAAACTCACACACCGTGAGATCATGACCTGAGCCGAAGTCAGATGCTCAACCCACTGAGCCAGCCAGGCGCCCCCTGACTTTTTCTTGTGTTCACTTCCTAGCTATAACTATACATTTGGCATTTTGTTAAAATAAAATGTTTTCTTTTTTTTTAATGTTTATTATTTTTGAGATAGAAAACAAGCAGGAGAAGGGCAGAAAGGGAGGGAAACACAGAATCTGAAGCAGGATCTTGGCTCTGAGCTCAGCACAGAGCCCGACACAGGACTCGAACCCGAGAACCCTGATATCATGACCTGAGTGAAAGGTGGATGCTTAACCAACTGAATCACCCAGGTACCCCTCCCCAGTATGTTTTCTAAACAGGTTGAGAGAGCCATGCATGCTTAGCAAATTTCCAGTGAGGAAGGAATGTGAACTGGAGAAAATGTTCTTTATTTGGAGTATACAATAATGTTCCTGAGTTTTCTTAAACCAAGAACAGTAACACTTGTTTTCCCCAGACAGAGACTGTACAAATGAAGTACACAGAAGAGAAGAATACTGGGAGAATACATTATAATCATCAAGGTAAATTAGGTTAGGAGAGCTTACTTTGGGGAAGCAAAGTTAAATGAAACAACAAAATAAGCTACAATCATTCTAATGAGACTCTGGTATTACCCATTTTCTCGAAGGCTGATAGAGTAAACACTTTTCCAAAAAAAATAAATAAATAAAGAGCCACTTTTTAAAAATTCTGTTGGAGCCAAACTGACTTAAGTTGATAAATCTATCAGCGATAATTTGATTTACTGTATTTCTTCTCATTATGGCCTAGATACATGGTACAAATTATGAGTGTGAAGAATAATAGATGTGGTGACGTTTTCCCCCTGTGGAATAAGTGAACCAATGCTTTGGCTAACTTTTATGAAAATTTCCTTGAATGTAGTGCAAGCAGATCTTCCTTCTCCCCATAGTTTCTTACCATTCCTCATTTTGTCTTGGGTTATTTCAATCCTGTTATCTAATACCAGCATGTCATAGTAGTTATATTTGTGAATAATACACATCACAAACAGGGAAGTGATTTTGCTGTGAAGGATGACAAGCCTGAGGTAAGGAAAAGCAATAAGTCTAGTTTACCTTAAAGCCCCTGTTAGAGAATTCTAGAAAATGGTATCTCAGGAAGAACGGGTATCACATCAGAAGACTGACAAAAATACTAGAGATGAAAGTCAGAATATATTCAAAACATGGCAAGGTTTCCCCAAAAATCCCCCAGCTTTTCTAACCATTGAAAAATAATAGTAAAAATATAGCTGTTTAATCAGTTGAAATTGTTCAATTGTTTAATTGTGAGAGCTGAGGAAGTGAGGGTGCTTGCTGTCACCCATGAGTGGCCCAGGCGCACCAGACATGCACGCCAGGCTCCAGGGTCCCTCACTGCTTCCTGGATCACTCAGTTCCTGCCGTAGTTACCAGTCTGAAGCACTGGTTGTGCTGGCTGTACTCTCTATTTCACTGTGTGTGTGTGCTGTCAATGCCCCCAAAATAATTGTAATTACTTTGAGAGAAGGAATCAATATTTTACACTACACAGACACAAAAACATGTTTTGTCAATAAGGCGCTAAAACTTACATTCTAACCAATTATTAAATTCTGTTCCCACTCATCCCATTTCCATTCTTCAAACCCACAACCACCGCCATGTTCTATTTATTTTGTATGGAAATGCGGAAGGGGGAGGGATGCAGCCTGATGAATCTGGTTCCAGTGGTAGCATTCATCTTTTATTGGTATTCTCTTAGGATAAAGTGTTGATAGTCTACATGGATTCTGTAGTCACCAAACTATCTGCTTTTACATTTTTTCTGATCTTTTTTTGAAGACTGCTCTGAGCACAGTGTAGTTACTCAGTAAATACCCATTAAAAGTAAGCCTTCACTGGGTTGATTGATCGGCATTTAAAAGGACAAACAGTCCTTACTATCCGTGACGTCGAAATTTTTCACCCTTTTTTGAGATTCGGAATTATGCCAGGGGATATAGATTTTTCAGGGCTCAATGTTGCTTTGAACACTTGTGTCTTGAAGACCTAGACTTAAGGAGACTTACCCTTGTCTTCCCCTCACCCCCACCTCCCACTTAGCCCACATGTGATTTGAAACAAAATATTGTTCAGACAGCCAAGCAGTGCCAGCGTGCTCACCTTCTTGCTGTCTATGCACCTGCTCCTGACAGGGAGGTGTTTGTAAAGGCAGTTTGGTGCCCTGGCCCTGCCTCGCTGGGCAGTGAGATACAGCACCATCTCTGGTGGTGCAGTAAAGAAGCAGAAGAGAAGATGCTCCAGAAGGTGATCCCTTGCTTGGATCCCTCAGTAGCCAGTCTGACTGATACCTTGATAGAATAAAAGAAGCAAAACAACTAGAAATTGAAACAAGAATTTCTGTTTTCAGTTTTTAGTGTATTATTCTATGTGACCTTAGCAATTCATTTCATTCCTGTAGGCATCAGTTTTTCTTATTTGTTACAAAGGAATATAATGCGTGTTTTACCTGCCATTGATATTACATTAAAAGATATATTTTAAAGTCCTTTAAAAAACTGAGTGTGCCAAGCAGCAGAAGAGTATTACTCCAGTGAGGTAGAGGGAGGGAAAGGGAGAATATGGGAAGAACAGACATCTTTTACGTTAACCTGATAGAGTAATTGTGGGTTAATTATTGCCATACAAAGCAAAATGACATTACACAGGATTATCTTTCAATTAATTATGGAGCAGAGATTTAATCATGTTTTTAATTCACATAATATTTAGATTTTATGCTTTTTCTATGGAGGAATGTTTGGACAAGTGTGGCAGTGTTGTAAATGAGGATACCATGTGGACTTAAAGTACGTGGGATATAATTCAAAATTATGCAAGCAATAAAATGCCCACCTAATAGGCCATTAATCTACTAGTAAATGTCATACCATTTTCATTGGACTTAATACCACAAATTAAAAGCAAAAAGCCTTTTTAATATTTTGCCGTGCAAGGTCTTAGGGTAGAAAGTCTAGTAGTACATTCAGTCCTGCCAGTACATAAGCAGTAGGTATGAAAGGAAGAAGATCTACAGGTCTTTACACTCCAGCTGTTAATACCATACCCAGAATAGTCATTTTCCAGTCGTGATCCATGGGAGCCTCAGGATTGCTGCTGGAGGCAGAGAGCGAAAATGATGGGGATAAAGTAGGTAGGATCAAAAGCCTCCTCCCCAACTCAGCTTCATCTAAAGCATTTCCACCATTTCATCTTTTGTGTACAGAGCTTCTGTGTAAAAGTCCATTAAAAATAAGAACTCGTCAGCTTCTGAAGTTGGTTTTAATGAATATTCTAGAGGAAAGAGCCCTGGATAAGGAATTAGGGAATCTTCATCTCATCTCTAAACTTGTGACCCTGGGCAAGTCATTTATCCTCCCTGGGGCATGGGTCTCTGTATTTATAAAAACATGGAGATGGTGTTAAATGTGGCTAATTGTAAACTAATTAAAATGTTTCTGAAGTATGAATTCCTGTGGCCAATATTAGGATAAAGTATCAGAAAACTAAACCCGACTTACCCAGCTTAGTTTTTTTAGCTGGCTGAGACTCTTCTTTCTCCCTCACTGTGCCACATTCATCTCTTTTGGAGACAGCATCTCAGTCAGGCCAGACCTACCTTAACCAGTTTACTAGCCATAAAGAAATGCCAGTCCTGCTGCTCAGGGACATGCCTAATGCAGAACCTTTCATAGAAATGGCCACCAATAATCTAATCTTAAATGCATTTATCAATCTGCACCATAAAGTCATATAAAGCATGTAAGTCTGTTTAAGTTATCCCACGTATGAAGACAAGGAAAGTAGAGTGGCTCCGTTGGTGTGGTGAGGGTACAAAGCAATAGAATGCTACCCCCATCTTCTGTCACATCTTCCCACCCGGAGGCACCTATTGTAACATCAGGGTTCCCAGGAACCTTGTTTGAAAAACACTGCATAACCAAACCCCTTTAAGTTATTGCCACATGTTGTAATTATTATTTTACTTTTTCATAATGTCTGCCTAATTTTACTTCAGTAACCAGGGTATTCAAAATCGGTCCTTTGGGAAAACACTTGTCAAAATCTTCACTTTAAATTAATGTAGGACCTGAAGTCCCTTTATACTTGTTAAGAACATGATCTAAGAATGTTTGCTTTGTGCCGCCTTCTCTATTTGTCCTTGTTCCTGTGGGAAAAAGGGACTAGAAAGTAAGTTGACTCTTGCTCTCCTACTTTCAAATAGGAAAATCATCCTGCCTTCAAGATTTATCACTAATGAGCACAACTACCTTTACTTGGATGCAAGGTGGGGGTGGGGAACAACTGCTTTTAGAATATGAGAAAAATTCTCATTGATACGTTTTTTTATCCGACTCTTCACCACTCTCCTGCTACATAAAGTTCAAAAAGCCCATATAGCTTTAGCAAGAAATGCAGTTGAATTAGATGCATGAAAAAACAAGCCTTCTCACATTAAACACCAGAGACATGGATTTATCAGAGTGGTGTCAGGAATGGAGGAGAAGGGAATGAACAGCCAAATTGCAGAATGAACCTGCCCAGAAAACCTGAGGAGTCCGGTGAGGTCATTAATTGGCAGATGGAGGTGTAATGGGATTAATCCCTAAGAAGTAAACGGGGAATGAAGTTGTGGAGAATTACAGGAATTCCCAATTCCAGGAAACCCAAAATGACATACAAGAGACCTGAGTATCTGGAGGTCCATTCTACGACCTGGTGTGGATGGGGGTTGGGAAGAATTCTGAATGTGATATTGACTGGTTTTATGTTTTAGACAGGCTTTTTTCACATTGCTTAAGAGATGGAAGCATATGAAAACAGACAGGGTAGGTTGCTTTTAAAGAGACTAGTTAAAGTGCTACAGATGGGTGAGGGGAGATCCTTTTATCATTCTCACTGGAGCAATGTCTATGTCCAAAAAGATACGGGGTAAGTTCTGGGAGTAGGCACCACCAACACAGTACCATTTGATCACAGCCACCCACTAATAGGTCCATCAGGGCCAGACACAGTTCCAAACCACCATCTTTCTCTGTCTTCACCTAGTAACCCTAGTCTCCTTAAGGCTCAAAGCTCTTCTCTGATCTCAAAGCCCCACCCAGTAGCATGGTCAGGCGACATTACCTGGTCCTGGTCTCAGGCTGCTCTGTATTCATCCCAGTACTATACTGCCTCCTCGGTCCTCCGCACCCACACTCATGGTTTCCATGGCTGTATGATTGAGGAACACTCAGTATACTTATCACTGATCAGCCAGTCCAAGTAATGCTGGGATAGAGAGGAGCAAGGCATTTCCAGAAATCTTTTAGAAAAATGAAAGACATAATTTTTCTATTTGAGGAAAATGGGCCCAATCACTAAACAGTCAGGGTTGTATTTAGAGTCAAGTCCTTCTACATCTTTTAATAGAGATCAGGAGAAAGAACGTAGAAAACCAGAACTATCTAACTGTCAGAGTCTAAGGATGCCTTAAAAAAGATATTTATTGTTTTTAAAAATGTCTTAAATAATTGTGCCTTTATCTGATCTCTTACAAAGCTATTTCTGCCTGTAGCCTCAGACTGCCATGAATTTTCCAAGTTTCCCACCTGAACACTGCAAAGTCCCTCATAACCCCCACAGCCTCTGAGTCTTTATGTAACTAATCCAAGGTAGGATTAAACATATGGGACCAAATATATGCTCATCACACCAATACCCAAAGCTCTGAATTGTTTTTTCTTTTTAACATCCACTATAGTGAATATGAAGTCCTCAAATTCTCTCCTTGCTCTCCCAGATTTTGTAAATCTCTGTATCTGCTTTTGAACAATGTCTCAACCCTGGCTGCATATTGGAATCACCTGAGAAGCCTCCTGAACTACAGGGAGAGTCTGATTTAATTGGTCTGGGTGGGAACTTGGCTGTAGGACTTATTTTTGAAACTCCCCCAGGTGATTCTAACGTGTAGCTCAAGTTGAGAGCCTTTCTAGAGCATTGGTTCTGTCAACGTATGGTCTTACTAAACTCAGGGTTGGCGCCTAGCAGTGTGTCTCTCAAAGCTGTCTAGAGGATTTTAGTGCATTCTTAGGATTCAGAACCACTATTCTACTGTGTAAATACTGAGTTTTGTTGTCAGAGAGTGGTCCTCAGTTGGGAGCATCAGTATCAGGATCACCTGGAAATGTATTAGAAATGCAAATTCTTAGGTGCCACCCCCAGATCCACTGAGTCAGAAACTCTAAAAGTGGACCTAGGTAACTATATTTGAACCAGCTCTCAAGTGGTTGAGAATCACTCCTCTTAAAAAATAAGAACCAATAAAAATAAAGCTTTTGTTATTCAGACATGGAAAGAAAAGGGAAAGAAAGAAAGAAGGAAGAAAGACAAGGATGGGAAGGTGGGTAAGCAGATAGGGGCAGGTGAGAGTTTTTTGGTTTTGTGGTCTTATACTGAATAGTTTTAATTCTTATAATATAACTGTGACATAGGTGATGTTCTTCTTTAAAGGAGAATGCTGAGGGGCAAAGGGAAGTTTGTCCATGGCCAAATCGAGGCAACAGAAGCAGAATTTGCACCTGTATCTGTGACTCCAAGCTGAAACATACCCTTCACCAGACTAGGACATTGACCAGCTATAGACTCTGGAATAGCAACTCTCTGTTTTTTATGATTTTTCTCGTCTTTATAAAAACCTAAATCTGTAAAATGGAGATTCATCTGGAGGACATCAATATATGAATCATAGTGTCTATTAGTGTTGACTGTGCACCAAGCACAATTCTAAGAACTTTTCATTTGTTAATTTATTCGTCTCTTACTACAGTGCTGTGCCGTGGGTGCACTTAGCCCTTTCCACACATATGGAAATTCAGAGTTTACGTCAAGTGGCTAAGCCCCTAGACAAGGGCACCTAGGTTTAAGCCAATCTAACCCCAGAGTCACACACTAAACCCTTACAACCAGTGGTTCTTGCCCAGGGCAATTTTGTGTCCCAAACAATGCTTGGCAGTGTCTGGAGATATTTTTGGTTGCCACAAGTGAGGGAAGAATGCTAAAGGCAAGTAGTTGGTAGAGGACAGGGATGCTGCTATACTTCCTACAGTGTTCAAGACAGTCTCCCAAAGCAAGGAATTATCTGATCCAAAGTGTCAGTGGTGCTGAAGCTGAGAAACTTTTCATATGGGTTTTTTTTAGATTCTACATACGAGTGAAATCATATGGTTATTTGTCTTCCTCAGTCTGACTTATTTCACTTAGCATAATACCCTCTAGGTCCATCCATGTTGTTGCAAATGGCACAGTCTGATCCTTTTTATATCTCTCTAATTGCTCTGTGTGTGTGTGTGTGTGTGTGTGTGTGTACACCACGTCTTCCTTCATCCATCTATGGATACTTAGGTTGCTTCCATATCTTAACTATTGTAACTAATGCTGCAATAATCATAAAGGTGCATATATCTTTTTGAGTGAGTACTTTGATTTTCTTTGGGTAAATAACCAATAGTGGAATTATTGGATCCTGCAATATTTCTATGTTTAATTTTTTGAGGAAACTCTGTATTGTTTTCCAAAGTGGCTGCACCAATTTATAGTCCCACCAACAGGGCACAAGATTTCCTTTTTCTCCACATCCTCACCAACACTTGTTATTTCTTGTCTCTTTTATGTTAGCCATTCTGACAGGTATAAAGTGAGATCTCATTGCGGTTTTGTGTTTCCCTGACGATTAGTGATGTGCATCTTTCTTTGAGGCAAGGAAAATAAAATCAAATATAAACTATTGGGACCACATCGAAATAAAAAGCCTTCACACAGTTAAGGAAAGCAACAACAAAACAATAAAGCAACCTACTGAATGGGAGAAGACATTTACAAATGATGTGTTTAAAAAGTGGATAATATCCAAATTATATAAAGAACTTGTACAACTCAACACCAAAAAAAATCTGATTTAAAAATAGGCAGAGGACTTGAATAAGCACTTTCCAAAGAAGGTATGTTTCTCTTTTTAATCAGATGTTTCCAAAATTCCCTGATTAAAAGAATGCCTTGTGACTGCAGCACAGGTCTGGAATCTCTCTGGAACTGAACCCATCTGTCTCATGAGTCACTCAGGTCTAGAATCAGCAAGTAATTTTATATGGAGAGTAATTACTGCATCTAGAGGTGTCATTAATGAGCCTGGGTTCAGTAAGCAGAGAATACCAAATATTACAGCAACCCTGGGTAGTTAAGCATGTGGGCTAAAAACTTATACTGTATCAGAATTTTTATCTCACCTTATCATTGTAATTAAGGAAACTAAATTAACCTCCAAACTTTTGCTCCTGAGTGTAATAGGAAGGTTTAGTTGAGTTAATTAAAATGCTATCAGACTCTGGTGCTACAAAATTCCACTTTTACAGGTCTGGGTCTATGAAGGGAGAATTATCTTAGGGTGTAATGAAAGAAAGGAGGTCTCTGTGTGAGAGATTAGCTGCTACTTGATAAATTTGATCAATAGAGATGGCTAATCCAGATAACTAAGGAGCAACTCCTTCTGAGAATCTGAGTAAGAATTAGGAGAGACACTACAGATGGGCTGGCATGATCTTTGGACATACATGCAGTCTCATTGGAGCTAAATAGGCAGTGCTCCCTTTGTTCACCTCTTTTTTTTTTTAAACATTTCTTTATTTTTGAGATACAGAGAGTAAGCAGGGGAGGGCAGAGAGAGAGGGAGACACAGAATCCGAAGCAGGCTCCAGGCTACAAGCTGTTAGCCCAGAGCCCGACACAGGGCTTGAACTCACAAACAGCAAGATCATGACCTAAGCCAAAGTCGGCCGCTTAACCAACTGAGCCACCCAGGCGGCCAGTTCACCTCTTTTAAGGTATAAGTCATTATTCAGAAATGGCCATAAACAGGGGATTATATATGCCTTCTAATTATTTAGGGTTCAGACCAACTACTTCCTTTGGTACCAACCCTCTCTCTGTCTCTGTCCCCTTCACTGTCTCTCATCTCTCACTGCTGGACTGTCCCAGCACGTTAGCTGTGCACATGTCATTTTCACCTCATGCTTTAGTTATTGATCCCTATGTGTTGTCCCCTACAGAACCAGAGAACATGAACAGGGTCTTGGAATATCTTTGCATCCTTAACTCTACTATCCAAAAGGAGCTTATTAAATGTTGGCTAAATGGAAGCACACACAAAAAATACATGAAAATCTATCTCATTTCCATATCTCCTCCTTTCTCCTTTATAGCCACTTTCCTCTTTCTTAACAGGTCACTCTTTTGAAAAAGGGAAAGAAAAGCACAGTATCTATGTGTTTTATGTATTGACAACCTATGTTATATTACATTTGAAAACAGGAGTCCACTGTTGAAAGAGAAGAAAGCTTACAAAATGATTTAGTTTAACTTTATTAGTTTTGCCAGTAAAGAAACTGAAGTCCAGGGAGAAAATAACTCCCCATATTCACAAGGCAAAAAATAAATAAATAAATAAAATAAAAAGAAAAGGCTGAACCATGACTAACACTCCTTGACCAATCCCCATTCACCTGTGGACCAGTCTTCAGTTCTCTGGGAGCTCATGTTGTGATAGGGATAGAGGGGGCAGTAGAAAGGCAGTAGCTGATAGCTATCTCCCCTTGGAATGCTGCCTTATGTGAGCCAAGGGAAGATCCCAAGGTGATCAGACCAGCATTACACTTCACTAGACTGTGTGTTCTTCTGTGCTATCACCAATGCCCATTGCTCTAAGTTAAAGCCTATGCACCTATGAGTTCCTATTACAAAAGAAATGCGCACACCAGGATAAGAAATGCAGGAAGCTGCTTATTAGCATGGGTGACCAAACAGAATGCCACAGACTGGGTGGCTTAAACAGCAGGGATTTCCTTTTCACAGTTCAGGAGTCTAAGAGTCTGAGATCAGAGCCCTAGTGTCATCTGGTTCTGGTGAGAGCTCTCTTCCAGGCTTGCAGATGGCTGCTTTCTCACTTTGTCCCCACATGGGATGGAGAGAGTGAGAGAGAGAGAGACAGAGAGAGAGAGAGACAGAGAGAGAGAGAGAGAGAGAGAGAGAAAGCTCTGTGTCTCTTCTTATAAGGGCACTCATCTCATCCTATTCTTTTGACCTCATCTACACCTAATTATCTCCCCAAGCCCCCATCTCCAAATATCATCACATCAGGGATTAGGGTTTCAGTATAGGAATTTGGGGACACCCAAGGGTCCATAACAGCCACTATCAATCATTTGTCCAGCCTCTCACTCATAAGAAGTGCAGAGCTGAACAAGGACTCATCCTCCTCCCCAGGAAACAGAGCACAAAGTCCAGTGCTGGAGGGGGGAGACAGAGTCTGCATGAGGGTCCTGGATGTTGAGGAGAAGAGAAAGGAAGGGGGTGCCTAAAGGTTCAGCATCACATCACCATTTGGCAGAAGCCTGTTTGCTTGCAGAGACTCTTGTAGAAGAAATGAGAGCTTTAGTGATCAAAACTCCAGCTTCAAACATAGAGCCCTTGGTTTTGAGTTCCATCTCTCTTTTTTTCCTAGCTTCGTGATCATCAGCAAATTCTGAGTCATTGCTTATGTTTATCTGAAAATAAAGGGCATAGCCCTGCCCCATCTATCTACGGGATGGTTATGAGGAGGGGACAGCATATTATATGTGTAAGTGTTTAATAAACTGTAAGGGACTTTAAAATTGTGACATATTCCACTCAATAGTGATCATCATCAAATTTAGCAGAGGAAGAAGTAATGTACTTAGCATCTTTTGTGACGAGGGCACTGGTTTTAAGCTTAGTGACCAACTTCTTGAAGAGTCACTGCCTGAGGAAAGTGCTAATGGGCACAGCAGGAGCAGAAATTCCTTTACAACTAACCTAAGCAAATCAAGAAAACAGCCACTGCTGCATTGCAGACCGTGGCTCCATTTCCCTGCATAAAAAGAACATCAAGCCTGCTGCAGGAAGTTTAGGGACATTTAATGCTTCGTTTGAGATTGGGGCTGTGTTCCTGGTGTGTGTGTGTGTGTGTGTGTGTGTGTGTGTGTGTGTGTGTGTTTCAGTCTTTTGATTTTAAGTGGAATCAGCTAGATGCTGCTGATATTTGTGATGTGACAAAATAATGATTCGCTACATAGAACTGGGGTGCCCTGGCAGCAATTTGCAGGGAGAATAAATGTAGGAGCAATCACAAGTATTATCTTCCCAGCCCAGCATGATGTGGTATAACAAAAAGAATTTTACTTCGGGGAAGAAGTGTCCCTCTAGAGTAGGGGATGTGAAATCTTTGCGGCATTTCAGATAGAAACTTTGTAGGTGGGCTTCCAAAGTTCAGGTGCCCTCCTTTCGGAGAACCTCTGACCTCTCCAGTTTTCAAAGGGCAAAATCTGATGGAACAAAACTGTGCTTTTTTTTTTTCCTTTCACTCTTTGAAACCTAAAAGAGTAGTTCTCATAGCTAGATAATTTTAAATACCTCTTTTGGTGCCCCTTCCTGATTATAGAACCACTTTTCTGTGTTTTGATTTTGCAAAACGAGTAGCTGAATTCAGACTATTAATATATTTGAGCAGAATGTGGTTGGGCCACTATATGAAAAGTGCATGTCAGCATTTCCTCATTTAATGTGGCAGAGAAAGTACTTAACAAATAAATGTAGTAACTGCTGGCTGTGTGCCAAGTGCTCTGCCAAATGCTTTAAAAATATTATCTTACATATTTCTCATATTGACTCCAGAAAATAAATACTGAATTTTTGCATTAAGAACAAAATATAACTGTAGAGATGAATGCTAGGACTTCAAGAGTAAACTGCTTTATTGGTCCAGATGCCACCTCCCCTTCCCACTCCTGCACCACCATGAGCTGCCATGTTGAATACCATCCCAAAAGATGGCATGCCCAGCATCCCTTTTATCCCATCCCATGGCATATTTTCCTTTATCAAACTTTATGTTTGGAAATGGTCTCTATCAATTCATATAGGCTAACAGTCACTGAACTCACTTGTCCAGATACTTGCATTTCCAGACTCACCTTTCCCTAGTGATGGAAATCCATGTGGGTGCCCAATACATAAACCAGATTAGAATGTGGCTATTGTGGTTGAAATGAAGATGGGAATCATGTGGTGGCTGAGAAATATGAAAGGGATTCTTAAGACTGTATAGCACAGTTAAAACCCAGGGGTGTGAACTATACCCACTCCCCATTTTACAGCCTTAAAAACTGAGGGCTGAGGAGTATAAGAAATTTCCAGGATAATAAATAAGTTATGAAGAAACTAGGATTGAGTTTCAATCCTAGTAAAGCCTGTAATACTGGTGCTCTTCCCACTAGACTACAAAATTGAATAAAGAGCTAGTGAAGGAAACAGAGAGGTGATGATACAAGCGATAAGAAATGTTCCACAAGGCCATTTTAGGAAAACCGAGAGAAGAACAAATTTTAGGCAAGGAATGTTAGAAATAGACTGTAATGTTGCAGAGAACTCAAGGAGGCTAGGAAGTGAAAAAGAATCACTTGATTTCATTACTAGTTTGATTCATTTAGAAGTTGCTGGGAAGTGTGAAAAGGGCAATTTTAGAAAAAAAAATATGGGACATATACCAAAATGGGGGGCGGGTAGCTAAGAGAGTATAAGAAACATAAGTAGTAGGAGCCTTCCAGCCATTACAGAAAGAGGAGAAGGAAGTAATATCTGATGCACTAGGACAGATTCAGGATGGAAGTGACC
Organism: Hyaena hyaena; assembly: GCF_003009895.1. Classification (NCBI taxonomy): domain Eukaryota; kingdom Metazoa; phylum Chordata; class Mammalia; order Carnivora; family Hyaenidae; genus Hyaena; species Hyaena hyaena. The sequence goes on along the minus strand of NW_024081713.1, from coordinate 319,186 downwards.
TAAGTAAGTTTATAGATGAAGAAGGATTAACTAATGATAGAAGACCTTATTGAAGAGCAAGATCTGGGGAAAAGTTGGACACAATAGAATCAAGACAAAACAGTGAAGAGTATAGCTACAGGAAGATTCTGAGGTGCAAAGTAAAGAAATTAGGGAACATTTTGCTTGAATTTGGCCATCTTCTCAGTGAAGTTAGGGCTAAGGTGACCCACTGAGCAGGAGCAAGTATGAGTAAGGAAGAGAATGGAAATCCTGAACTCCCCTGCTGTGGGGCATGTGAAAAGGTGAGGATTCTTAATGGAAATTCTCCTTAACAGTTTAAGAAAATAAAGATGAAAGGGCATAGGAATTTGGAATGTAATTTGAGTTAATACTGAACGTCATTTGACTAAGGCATCTTGATAGTTGTCATCTTTATCAAGATTCTGTAACTAAAACCTCAGATGTCATAAAATCCAGTCTGATTAGTGCCTTACATCATGCCAAGAAGCAGGCTCTGAAATGCTTCCAGCAACACTCTGGTGTGAACACTTCAATCTTTCCTGGAGAGGGGCAGAGTATGATATTATATGAACACACACACACACACACACACACACACACACACACACTGAACGACTACTGCTTTAAGTAATTGGTATAGTAACAGAAAGAGACAGTAAAGATGAAGAGCACAATTTCGATTTCTGATAGATGTAGAGTCTCCTTGGGCAGAGCAGAGTCAGCCCTTATGGGAAATAACTTGAGCATTCAGAAAAAGCCGTATATGTCAACCATGGTGCTGAGGAAAATGGAGTAAACCAAATGCCTAAGAGCTGAGCAGTTGCACAAAATACAGCTCTTATGGGCTGGCAGTAACCACAGAGGCTTCCTGGAGTTTAGATTTAACAAAGAAGTATTTAAATTTTCACTATTAAGTATTAAAGTTCTTAGCACTCAGAACACATAATTTAAATATCTTTTTAATTCCCTGAAGAAATACAGACAAGAAAGTCTACAATCTGACACCTGAGGGGTCATTTGAGTTAATTTATTATACAAGAAACTTGTATTATTTTAAGTGAAAATGCACTTGTTTTTTGCATTTGCCTTTTGATAAATCAGGCATCGGTGTATTTCTTAAAATTATGGGTCCTTTTTCAGTGCATTGTTAATTGGCCTATACCCGGTAATTATTGCAGATTTTCTTTCTCTATTTAATTAGGTGATTTGATTTGTACTTTATATAATTACAGTATTTGTCTCCTTCTTTGTTTGAGGCAAAATTGTAATCATTAGTTCTACTACCTGAGGCTGCTGAATGAATATTTACTAAAATTAAAAAATAAGCCACTGAAAAGGATATAATTGTATCTGAACCAGAAAATGTCCATTTCACATCCATCATCTTAACTTCATTGTGGCTGCTGAACTCAAAATGAAAAGGTACAAAAGGCCCAGGGGAATAGAGAACAGTAACATCATTACATCTCTACAGAAGCTAACTTCTTAGGAACTCAGTGCAAAAAAACATCCCCCTTCTTCTACACAGTCTAGCTTGGTCACAGACAAGATCAGAAAGTACAGAAGAATGATAGCAACTTGAAATATTTTTTCTAAGTGGAATGGGAACAAGTGAGAAAACTGTTATATGTCTTAATGAGATATATCCCATTGAAAATAAACCTCAACTACCAAAAATCTTAAGGTTAGTTACATTCTGGTTACCCTTCTCACCAGGTGTGATGCTTAATTTTTTGTTGGTGCCTAGCTTTTTTATTAGGGTTATTTCCATAAAAGTTTCAGGGATTGTGATTAACATTGGAATTGGTGGACTTTGAGTAGAGCAATTACCCTGCAGAATGTGAGGCTCCGCTTTGTGCAATCAGTTGGAGGACATAATAAAACAAAGATTGACCTCCCCTGAGCAAGAAGGAATTCTTCCTGCAGGCAGTTTGGGAACTCAGCCTGCACTTCTTCCTTGGGTGTCTTGCCTGCTGCCTAACCTACAAACATTAGACCTACCAAGCCTCCATGATTGATTGTGTAAGACAATTCCTTAAAATAAATTTCAATCTCTCTCCCTTTCTCTCTCTCTCTCTCTCTCTCTCTCTCTCTCTCTCTCTCTCTCTCCCCCTCCCTCTCTCTCTCACTCACTCACCCACATACATACACACACACATACACACACACATTCTGTTCTATTTCTTAATTTTTTTTTTAGTTTTTAAAAAAATTTTTAAACGTTTAAACGTTTTTTAAACGTTTATTTGTGAGAAAGAGACAGCATGAGTGGGGAAGGGGCAGAGAGAAAGGGAGACATAGAACATGAAGCAGGCTCCAAGATCTGAGCTGTGAGCACAGAACCCGATGCCAGGCTCAAACTCACAAACTGTGAGACCATGACCTGAGCCAAAGTCAGATGCTCAGCCCACTGAACCACCCAGGTGCCCCAGTTCTATTTCTCTTAAGAACTCCGACTAAAATACACCAGGTTAAATATTTTATTATTACTATGGTTGTTATTTTAATCAGAAAAATATTTCCATGTGAACTGGTTTGAGCAAGAGAGTGAGTGAGCATGGTATATTTGCAAAGACTTGAAACTGAAAACCTGGTGATAGTCTATGTTATTTGGATCAAAGCCAAACACATCTCTCCAGAACCTCAGTCTCCTATTCTGTAAGAAGGTGGGTGTAGGCAGGGACTAAGTTCTTGCCAGGTGCTATTGCATATTTGACACTCTTATTTATTTGTTAACTACTACCAGACAGATTAGGTTTCTCTAAGCAATACACCACTTTTCTTTCAATGAACAACAGTGAGTTATTGCCCACCTGGTCTACAGCAAAATATAAGCTTTATTATCATTCAGTGTGGAGCTAAAAGTGGATACCCCCTAAATCTTATCTTGCTGGCTCTCTTTGTAGCATTGGAAACTGCCATCACTCCTTTGTTGAAGGCCACTTCTGCTCCCTTGCTTTCAGCAATGTATTTCCTTCTGTTTCCACTCCGGGCAGGAGGCAACACCTAGACAAATATTTACAGTAAATATGGCAAAAGTTTGAATTCCCTGATAAGGAATACAAACAAAGCAGTAAAATCTCACCACCACAAAAATAGGTACTGAAAATGGTCAAATAAAGATAGTCAGTGGCTGGTAAATATTGGAAAAATATTTCACCTTACAATTAACCAAATAGGAATTATAATAATGTGATGGAGTTTTTCACCCATAAAATTAGCAAAGGTTTCTCTTATTTTAATTCTGTACCTGAAATGAGGATATAGTGAGCTTGCTGAGGCTGGTATAAAGTGGAACAGCACTTTTTAGAAGGCAATTTGCCAATGTGCATCAAGAGACTTAAAATATCCAAGCCCTAAAACTCACTTCTAGGTATCTTCCTTTTGGGCATTATACATAAATCAGAGGTGTGGAGGGAGTTCTGTGTAAAGAGGTGCTTCTTCCAGCATTATGTAACATAACAGAAAACAGAAATAATAGTCATAATAAGGAGATGGATAATTAAATTACAATCACCTGATTTAAAAATGCAAGCAACCATTGAAAATTATGTTTATTAAGGCTTTTTAATAACACTAGAAAAATTCACCTTATAATGTTAAGTGAAAAATAAAACAGGATACAAAGCTGTGTGTAAAATAATTTTCCCTAGAAGACATTTGCTCCATTGTCCTACAGGCCACAGATCTGGTGACCACTCCCTGGCTCTTTCCTCATCCAGGAAGGCAAGTGAATTCAAAGGAGATCGCGGGCAAGGAGAGGGTGACTTTTGCCAGTGTTGTTGAGTCACTGGTGAGCTATACAATGGACTTGAAGTCTCCTACCAAGTGGGCTTAGCATTCAATCCTGATTACCAAGCTTGGCCCCATTATTATTTTTCTAATCTTAGGTTTGTCACTTCAACATTTTTAACTTCAGCTTTCTCTTCCATGAAACGAGGATATTAATAATATATCTCCCACATAAGACAATTATTAGAAGTAAATGAAATAATTATGTAAATCATCATAGTGCCTGGCACACTATAAATGCTTAATAATTGCTGGCTAATTTTAATGCTGGGAAGGTTTGCCCAATGAAATAAAACATATGTTCCCATGTATTCCATTAATTAATTAAGACTAAATTAATTAATACTTAATGGATTTAATACTCAGTGTGGAAGCTTAATTACTTCTTCACATATTCCAATGTGCTCCATTTCCATAGACATGGTCACTACCTCATGGGACTGTTGAGCAGGGAAAGAAGTGAATGAGAATGCATTTCATGTACTTACCAGAGTGCTTGGCACAGAGTAAAAAAAAAAAATCAATAAAATGTTAGCTTTTAAAAATTAAGAGCATAATCTTCATCTATAATTCCAGTTAAATGAAGGGTTTCTGCATCAATCAGTTGGCCAATCAACTACTATTGACTGATTACTATGATCCAGAAATTGTTTCGATGCAACATGGATTCACACATTCACGTCTACTAGCGCCAACACGGCAGGACCATGTGCCAAGTGCACCTCCCATGTGCTAAGGGAGGTAATTCTCTTTGTGCCTCATGGAATTTTTTTCTCTAAATACATCATGCTTCAGTTTTCCCCCCACTGTAGCTCCAAAAGGGGCATAATTTCTATCTAAGGGCCTAGGAATAGAGAGTTTGGCAGAATAATGACAGCAACCGAGACAGTTTAAAAAAGATAAATACGACTCGGGTAATTTGATAGTGATTTCTTTTCAAATTTGGGAGAAAAGAGTAACTATGAACAGCAGAGTTTTCTCATTTGTATTTCACTTAAAATGCCACTGTGTGTTTCCTGAAATGTTAATGACAAAATTAGCTCTGTGTGGTGTGAAAAAGAAACCATCCAAAGGCTTGAACAGGAAGACGCCACAAATGAAATAGTCCCCAGTGTGCGTTCCAGACTGGAACAGAGACACAGCGATCTGGAAGCAAGAGTAAAACGCAAAGGATTGTAACTGCAGACAGTAATGTTTGGGAAACATTATCACGACTGTGGTAAGATGGAAATGCTTAATGTGAAGTTGGAGGAAGTGGGAATAAACAGTAGCTGCTGCTGCTACTAATCTATAATCATACTGTGAGCTTCAGTATTTTACTTTGCTCAGGTGAACGGACACACATAATGCACATAGAGGCATATATGGGAAGAGCTCTTTAGGAAGGGAAGACCATGAATGTTATCTTATCCCCAGTCATTAGGATGGAAGAAAAGGAAATTATGGGCTTAGAAATAATTAGCAACAGTTACAGTTTTCAAAGCATTTTCATAAACATTGTTTCATTGATGCTTGCAATGGCCATGGATGTGAGAAAGAGGAAATGTTGGTATTCCATACAGAAGCACAGAGTAGGACAGAAAGAGCTAGGAAACAGCTTAGCCTTTAGGATGCAGAGTTCAGCCTTCTCTCTCTCTCCTATTGCCATAAAAAATGAGAGATTTCAGGCAAAAAAGTAAAAAAACAAGTAACACTAAATACTGACTTAACTAAATATGTTCAAATAACATGAAACAAGGTTGTGCTAGAATAGGATCTCAGCAAAATCTTTCTACCAAATCACTGATGTCTGGCCACGTGACTCCTCAAGAAAATACCCACCTGCAGACTGAAACCTTTGCCAGAGCTATAACATTTATTCCTTCTTAGGGGATCTTGGAATTGTCCTCCTTTCCACCCCTCCCCATGCAGACTTCCTCAAGCATGAGTCAACCTAGCTGTACATCCTCCAGGGCTTTCTTGAATGTCACAGGAACCGTTGCCCTGGAGATCTTGTTAAAAGGCATATTCTGACTCAGTAGTTCCAGAATGGGGACCTGGAATTCTGCATTTCGAACACACTCCCAGGTGCTGCTACTCTGTGGATGACACCTTTAGTAGCAAGGATGTAAGATAGACCATCCAGGCTTGCTCTCTTCACATACTTTCTTTCCCTTGGAAACTTCAGTTGTTCTTGGCAGTGGGTTTTCTGTTTAGAGTTAGCAATAGAGTTAACATTCATTTTCTTGGGCATAACTATCACAGAGAATGAGAATCAACTGTAATTCAATTTATGTCTGCAATTTTACCTTTTCTGTTCTGTATGTCATGTCTTTTTTATCCTGTTTCTCTTTTATTGCTTTTGTTTACACTAAGTGAATATTTTCTAATGCAACATTGTAATTTATTTTTTTTTCCTTTGGAGTCATTTTTTAAAGATTCTTCTAGAGTTTACCATATACTTCTTTTTAAATTTTTTGTGGGGTTTTTTTTTTTTTCATTTATTTTTGAGAGAGAGAAACAGAGTGTGAGCCTGTGAGGAGCAGAAATAGAGGGAGACACAGAATCTGAAGCAGGCTCCAGGCTCTCAGCTGTCAGCACAGATCCCAACACGGGGCTCACAGCACCGACTGAGCCACCTAGGTGCCCCATGGTTTACTGCATATTTCTTAACTGATCTGAATCAGCTTAGGATTTATACTCAGAAGGGAACCCTAACCTTTTAAACCACATTCACCTGGAAATTAGCCTCAGCTTGGGCAGGCTGAGAATACTGACACCCTCCTCACCCTAAGAACGCCCTCTGTCTCTGTGCAAGCAGAGTGGGAGTCCTGTGTTCTTGGCTATAGATTCCTGGGGTGGAATATTTGCCTTGCTAAGCTGGGAGGAATTTGTGGATTCAAATACTACAGACTATTACTCTCTTACTGACTTTTTAAAGATTCTTTTGATTTGATGCTTCTTTGCTTTTTGCCCTTAGGACCATTTTCCAGAGGCTTTTAAATAGTTGACTTTTTATAGTTTTTACCAGTTTCACTGGGGAGCAGGACAGTGGAGCCCCCCACACTGTCATGCTGGAAGTTGATTTTCCTTGTCTATTCTCATGTATTCATAATTTATAGAAATAATAATAAATAATAACAATGGCTAATATTTATTGTGTACCTCCTGTAGTACATTTGCTAGTCCACTTCATTTAGTCACATTATTTCCTATCATCAAATAACCCTAGGAAATATTATACATATGTACAAACATACATGTATATGTATCTGCATGTATGCATACATGTATCCATTATTATATATTATTATTACCGTGCTATAATAGTAATAGAAATGCAAATTTATTGAGATATTCTTGACAACAGCATACAGATTTTAAAGAAGAAAAACAGGATAAAAATAGGTATAGACATACAAGGAGACAGATTTCTTCTCTATTTTGCCAGAAAAAGTCCTAACAGTTACCGTGTTCAGTTACTTGAAATATGGCCTTTTTCTTACATTATTAATCTTCATGAAATCCTTATGCAAGTGACAGTTGCAGCCAAGCATTTAAAACTCCTGAAAATGCCAGCCAAAGTTGTGCTCAACATCCCATCTCTGCCATTACGATTGTTTTGCCAGCTGCTTCTTGCAATCTTTTTTGACTTGTAAGTGAACTGCTAAGTTTTAAGATCAGAGAACAGTTGGGAATAATTCAAATACAGCTCAATTTTTCTCCCGGGGCCAAGCGATGGTATTCTCATCATAGATTCATAGGTGGACTCAGCGAGCACAAATATGCAAACTATTTTTATAAAAACAAGTGCTTATTTTTAAGCAGTGAGGACTTGCAAATCTCAGCTTGGAGGAAACATTTATCCTGCATATGTTATGTGATCAGACAGAAACACTCATCTGGCTTAGTCGCTCCAAGCACTTTCCACCTGGGATCCACTGAACCCTGCAGAGTTTAAAGGATAGGTGATGACTTGCAAGTACCCGTTGGCTCAGGGAGGGTAGCTAGAACAGTGGAAGCTGGGAATAGCAACCTAGTCAACCCTGGAAATAGGGAAAGGAAAGACAGGAGGACATGACTAGTCAGAGGCTGAAATCAGATAGGAGGGATAATTCCTCCTAGAATTGTAGACCTGAAGATACATTGCAGAAGAGGCACATGGGAAAGATGGGAAGCCAGGCTCTAATCAAAGTGAGGTCTCTGGCTATATCCAAGCCAAAGGGATAAGCAGAGGAGGTGCCAGTCCTGAAGGCCAACACTACGGGGGCCAGTGTTTGCCAAGGCTCAGAGTCAGCACTGGGGTATTGAAGAAAATGGTCTAACAGAGAGATGGGCTGTATTTCAGCCCTGGCTTAAAGGTCCATTTATTCAGTGAATCATTTGTGAGTGCCTACTGGGTGCTAACACTCTTGAAAGCATAGGGAGATGACCAAAACGGGAGGCCCCTTGTTTTTATTCTAAGTTGGGGTTGAGAGAAAGAAGAGAACAACATAAAATAAGGAAGGGGGAGTATATAGATGGTATTAAGAGCTATTTTTATTTATTTATTTTTTAATTTTTTATAGTGTATATATTTTTGAGACAGAGAGAGACAGAGCACAAGTGGGGGAGGGGCACAGAGGGAGGGAGATGCAGAATCCAAAGCAGGCTCCAGGCTCTGAGCTGGCCGTCAGCACAGAGCCTGATGTGGGGCTCGAACCCACGAACTGTGAGATCATGACCTGAGCCAAAGTTGGACGCTTAACCAACTGAGCCACCCAGGTGCCCCTTAAGAGCTATTTTTAAAAGAAGAACAGACTAAAAGGATGCAGAATTAAGATGGAGCTGTAATCAGAGGAGTGACATGATCTGATTTTCCTTCTTAGAAACCCAATCTCATGGCTATGTGGAGCATGACTTATAAAGATCCCAAGGGAGACCAGTTAAGAGTCTATTGCAGAGACCAGGTGAGAAGCAGTGCTGATGAATTTTAGTGGATAGTGTAGTATATGGCATATGAGTAGAGTGTGTATTGGTAGGTGTAGCTGTGGAAATGGAGAGCAGGAGTCTTTCGAGGTGTATTTGGAGATAAAAGCCACAGGTTAGTTGTTTGATTGGATGCGGGGGTAAAGTAAATGGAGTGAACAAGGAGAGAGCCCATGTTTTGAACTCTTCACTGGGGAAGATTAGTGTCATTGACTAGTATGGAAGTTACCAGTTCAGTTTATTTCTAGGTCAGTGGCACTTGCTTACACTGGTAGTATTCCTTAGCTGGCAGTGTTACAGATGTAAGAACAATTAAATAAGCTCAATCAAGTCCTTTTATTTTTATCCTCCAGGAATTAGTTAATAATGCTAGCAGACTACCTCAGGTGGTAAGCACTGCATATGAAAATACATATTTTAGCTTGGACTCTTCAGGAAGCAGAGACTGAGTCAGAGTTGTCACCAGAAGACAAAGACACCAACTGCACAGTTTTACTCCGGCAAGACAGCCCACATGCTAAGAGATCAGTCTGTGGAGTGTGCAGAGGTAACGCCAATGTTGAGGCTTCATGCCACTATCAACCTTGCCACATTAAGATAGTCATTATAACCTTGTTATATTATACTCTCCATTTCCCTTCCCCTGACTAATATAATTGCAAATGAAGCTACATTTTCATAGGATTGCTTTGGATTTCTTTTTGGTCGAATAAGGCAAGTCTCAGCAGCTTAAGTTAGTTTAACTTCCCTTCACAAGTTAGATGAGCACTTAATGAAAAAAAAAAAAACATGGCGATTTCTTTCCAATTACTGGAACATCCTTAATGATCTGGAGATTAGCTATAGATCAGAATTGGAATTCTCTCAAAATTAACCTGAGATTACTTTTTTTTAAAATGCAAGCTCAGGGTAAATCACTTAGGGTAGAAAAATAAGCTTCAATTATTAGATAAGAAAGGACTAGGCAATTATGGGTAAATGACCTGAGGAGCAAATGGAACTCCAGACTAAATATGAGTCAGCGATACACAGTGTCAAGTGGAAGCATGATACTCTCTCTTTACTTGAGAGAGTAAAGTAAAAGGGGAACTGTAGGAATCTGGGAAATTAGTAAGATTAGAGTATCCAACTTGAACCCTGAAAATATGGAATATAGTGGGGCGCCTGGGTGGCTTAGTCGGTTGAGCGTCCGACTTTTGCTTAGGTCATGATCTCACAGTTCGTGGGTTCGAGCCCCGCGTCGGGCTCTATGCTGACTGCCAGCTCAGAGCCTGGAGCCTGTTTCAGTCTGTGACATCCTCTCTCTCTGACCCTCCCCTGCTCACACTGTCTCTCTCTCTCTCCCCTAGAAATAAAAAATTAAAAAAAAAAAAAAAAGGAATATAGCACAATTCTAGCAGATGGGCAGGAGAGACACTGAAGTCAGGAGACCTAGTTCTGTCCTAGCTCTCTTGGACAATAATAAGCTATAATAAACTATAATAATAAGCTATAAATAATAAGCTATAAAAAACTTGGCAATTCACTTAATTTCTTTAAGCCCTAGGTTGTTCATCTATAACATGAGTGTGATTATAATATTGAACCCATTTGCATTGCTCTAAGGAAACGCTTTTTGAAATAAGTGAAATAAGTAAAAAGGCCTGTAAAATATAATACACTCTTAATGGCAGTTTTAGGAAGCATTATTAAAGAAGAAAAATCAAAATATATAGAGCATTAGCAAATGCAATACAAACAGAAAGGCAGAACTGACTGTTTAATGTGTCAGACCCGGTGTAAAATGCAATGCAGGGCTCTTTTCCCAAAAGATATTAAGAATTTTAAGATAGCCATGGCAGAACTCCAAACCAAGCATAGGGACCATGTAGGCGTGAGACCAGGGGTGCTGCATAGGTTGCACATCCACAAAGCTGGCCCTGAGGGAAGGGAAGAGGTACAGGCTGTTCTGTATGTCCCAGTGCAGTAGAACCTGTCCATTATTGCCTCACCAGTTGTGTTACAGTGTGAAGTATAATTTCTCTCCTGGTAGGTTATTATGACTTTTAACTGCATAGTACCTCTCGGGGTCAGGGTTTTGAAAGCCACGGCAGGATCCACTAAGGTGCCGGGATTCCTAATTCCGAGTAACAGAGAAGAAAAATCTTAGGCTGTATGTGTCAGTTGTCTTAGATATTGGAAAGGCCTACAAAGGAAAAAATACCAAATAATCTTCATTATTCTAAAGGGTAGAACTATGATCCAATGCATCAAAAATATATTTTATCAAGCTCAACATATGAATGCACTTTCTAGCAAAGAAAAAAATCCAATAATGTGATGCAATCATGTCAGGCACTGGAAGCCATCAAGCAGGGGTAAAAAGCCATTTGCCAAGGATGTTGCAGAAGTAGTTGCTGTAAGAGATGGGGTTTGGAACTCCTGACCTTTAACTTTAACATTCTGTATTTCTAGCCTAGCTTGGAAGGAACCACTAGAGAGCTGAATAATAATGAAGAATATGAAGGTTTGAGGAGATGGAGAATCAAAGGAAAGGGAGTTCCTCTGTTGTTTTGTTTCTAAATAATATCTAAATCGGGGATGACAGTGTGAATTTACTCAAAGTACTTCTTCATCTGAATTAGAAATTCAGAATGAGATAAAACCAGATCTAAACGGAACACCAAAATTAGAATAGGGACTCTGTCTGGAAGAGACATAGACTGGGAAGCCTTGAGAAATGTCTAAGGTGCTTGGAAATACATTATTTCTTAACTTGGAAAACTTCTAACTTAAATTAGAATAGGGACTCTGTCTGGAAGAGACATAGACTGGGAAGTCTTGACAAATGTCTGAGGTGCTTGGAAATATTTTATTTCTTAAGTTGGATGGTGTTCATACAAGAGTATACACATAAAAAATCAAGATGCACACCTATTAGTATAGTTTTGTACACTTATTGTATGCTATACCTGAACTTTAAAATTTTTTTAATTATTAGAATCTCTGGAATAAGAGCTAGAATCTCCATGTTTCATAAATTTTCCAAGTGATTCTTAAGCACACTTAAATTTAAGAACCATATCAATTTACAGATTACCAAAATAAAGTTGATTGGTTTTTTCCAAAGCCAATGGTTAATGGAGCTCTCAAAGCCAGAACTTGTAGAAGTTAAACTAAATGATCTTCAAAATAAATCTCGAGCGTAGGCATCCTCAGTACTAAGTCTACAGACTGATTCAAGACCACACAACAGGTTAAGAGCAGATTGAGACCAAAGAGAATTCAAAAGGGACATTCATCCAAAACTTTAAGGGCCTAAAAAGCCAGCTCAAGACAACTGAACCTCATTTTCTGGACAATTTGAAGTCATTGAAGATTTACAGAGGGAACAGGGCAAGATAAGGAATAAAAGTGGGTGAAAAGAGTAGATTGCATTAGATTTCCAAGAGCCCAGAGTAGCAAGAAGACCATCTTTTGTATCAAGACAGGAGCAACATGAACACAGAGAAATATGCAGCTATTAGAGAAAATGTAGAGGTAGAAGCAGTGGTACTTAGCAGTAATAGCAATGATTAGTAATATCTACCATGCATCTATTTTATCATTTTACTCTATCAACAATTCGATGAAATGGGGACTGTTATTGTCCCATATTTTGCAGCTGTGAAAACTGAAGTAAAGCATGAGGATAAATAACATGTCAAGGTCACAGAAACTAAAAGGCAAACCTAGATTTTGAACCCAGAATCTGTTTGGCTCCAATTGCTATATTATAATAAGGAGAAAGAAAAGAAGAAAGTCAAAGATTCCACATTTTGCAACAACAGTAGGTGATAGTTAACTGTATTATCATTAAAAGACATAGGTCATACTAAAGAAAGAAGAGATTTGATGGTAAATAGGATGAGTTCAAATCTATTCACTTTGACTATGAGGGTCATTAATTTCTAATATCCTCCTACATTAGCATATGTTCCAAAATTACTGAACAAAGGAGAAAGGGACAAAGCAGTGCTTTAGTAACACAGATATTTTAAAACCAACTTTTACAATACTTCTGCAAATGTGTAGGCTGATTAAAATATATCCAGCTACAAAACTCCACTAAAATGTTCATTTGTCTTCGACAAAGAAGTCATAGGGTATTATCATATGCTTCCATTTCCTTTTTATATTTCACACCCATGTTCACCTCAGAAAGACCTGCTAAAAGACTTGCACTTGGAGCATGGGCTTGAGAACGTGATACTATTACACATAATACATTGGTTGCAAGTCAATACACCTGACCAAGATTAAGAAAGTATTACAGTGTTATAGGCTGACTTGCGCCCCCTCCAAAATTCATAAGTTGAAATCCTAACCCCTAGTACCTCAGAACGTGGCTATATTTGGAGATAGGGTTTTTAAAGAGGTAAATTTAAAATAAGGTCATTATGGTGGGCCCCAATCCAACATGTCTTTACAATAAGAAGAAATTAGGACACAGACAGACAAAGATGAAGACACAGGGAGAAGATAGACATCAGCAATCCAAGAGAGAGGTCCCAAAAAACATCAACCCTACTGACACCTTGATCTTGGACTTCTAACCTCCAAAACCATTGAAAAAAAGAAACCTCTGTGTTTAACTCACCAAGTCTATAGTACTTTGATATGACAGCCTTACCAAACTAACACATTGTGATTCACATTATATCCATATTACTGTCTATTCATATTACCATCTAAGACCCATAATTACAGTTGGCTAGTGATTTGTTTTGCCTGCTGTGAAATGACTGGTTTGTCAGAGCTTGGCCAAATTACCCTGGGCTCTTACTTATTGAAATAACCAAATGCTAATCTCACCGTCAGTATGTTTCCATTGTTTCCACCAAAGTGACTGCTTATACAGAATGGGCACAACTCTGAGTCTGGGAAGTACCATTCTCACTGTGCTCTTGTGATGCTTCCCAGGGCAGAATTCTGCTGTCCTGTGGCTTCAGTTGATCTGTCCTCCATATCACAGTAGCAAGGATCTTCTGTATTCCCCCATACTGGTTTCCTATGGTCTCCTCTTTGTAAATTATCAGGCTCAAAGAAAGCCTTAATGGCAGATGAAGACTCATGCTAAAAAAGTTGGGTTAAGTAGCATAATATGTGGAACTGGGAAAATCTGTGGGAACCTTGGAAAGCACCTGATTCCATGACGTGGCTAAGAAAATACCAGAATGCTTCTGGATTTATCATACTATTGATAGAAAACAGAAATGCTTTCTAAAATGTCAAAGGCAATACCAAAAGGACAAAATTTAATGAATTTAGCATTAATCAAAGTATGAATAGTAAGATTTCTTTTCCATGCATTCAAAGTCTCAGACAGTAATGGTTAAAAAAAAAAAATCAGCATATATGAATAAATAATAACTTGTAAGCCATCTTTTGGGAAATAAAGAGCCATTTCTCCATCATAATGTTCACAAAATTATAGAGGGATGAAGCAATAAAAAAACAGCCAGGCTAATAATGTAAAATCATCAGATCAGAGCTTTCCTCTAGTTTACATCAGCAACCTCCAGTGAGATTTTTATTGCTGAAATCAGAAATACCATATCACAGGATTCTCCATGGAAAAGTAACTGCTGTAGAAAGTATTTACTGTTCATTTACTTGAAGCTTAATATAAGCTTTTATATATTTTTATTATCTTCCATTAAAAATAGATTTATTATTTAATCCAAAGATAGGGAAGCAGTAATATGAGAACCAAAATACAGTCTCACGCAATGACAACATTAATTTTTTATTCAGTAGTACATGCCTTGATTTTTTATTAAAACATAATATAGATATAAAAATTTACAAATCACAAGGACACAGCTTGATAAATAACTCACAGTAAACCCACCTCCCAAGTCAAACAATGTAATAGATGCACCACCCAAGAAGTCCCTCTCAACATCTAAACTTCCATACACTTCAAAAGTAATTTTTATGGCTAGATTCCCAGTGCAATGTTAAATAGCAATGGTTAATAACAGTGGACATCCTTGTCTAGTTCCTGATTTTAGGTGGAAAGCTTTCAGTCTTTCATCATTAAATACATTAGCTCTAGATGTTTCCCAGATGCCCAGTCATCCATTTGATTAGGGACTTTTCCAATCTACTTTTGCAAAGGTTATATTGTTTCCATATGTGATCTCTGAAAGCTGTTCCTTCAGCTTGTTTTCAGCTAGTATTTTGAGAGACATTTCCTTGAATATTAGGAGCTTAAAAAAAATCTCTCCCAGTCTTTGCAGGTTGTCTGTGTCCTGAGGCAGTACTATTTAGGCAGACCATTTACAACTCTACCTTAGCCTTAATTTCCTGCTTGCACTGAGCCTAGAGATTAGCCAAAAATGGCAGCATGGGGTTTTCACAAATTGTTTCTGAGCATGCATCAAGTCCTAAGCATGTGTGTGGCTTTATAAATTGTCACGTATACATGAGAGCAGTTAAATGCTCTGATTTCTCAGGAAAAAAACTCTCTCCTCCTGTTTGATCCCCAGATTTTAGGCCATCTATTGGATGTCTCCACCAAAATGTATTGTCCCAAGTAACTATAGATTTTCCATTTGCCTTTAATGTCATTGGGCAACATCCAGTTTCCA
This sequence comes from Hyaena hyaena, assembly GCF_003009895.1. Lineage (NCBI taxonomy): Eukaryota > Metazoa > Chordata > Mammalia > Carnivora > Hyaenidae > Hyaena > Hyaena hyaena. The sequence goes on along the minus strand of NW_024081713.1, from coordinate 303,830 downwards.
CCCTGAGAGAGTTTCAAGTTAGGCAAAACAGAAACAAATCCTTTGTGCCAAATCCTTCAGGTAGTCTCCAGAGAGCTTAGAATGAATAATCGTTTGTATCACTCTCTTCTAAGTTATTTTAAAGAAGCCATAAAAACATCCTCTTCAAGAATCTGAGTACTAGGGGCACCTAGGTGGCTCAGTTGGTTAAGCCTCTGATTTTGGCTTAGGTCATGATCTCATGGCTCTGCTTGTGAGTTCAACCCCCACATCTGGCTTTGTACGGAACCACTCAGAGCTGGGAGCCTGCTTCAGATTCTGTTTCCCTCTCTCTCTCTCTCTCTCTCTCTGCCGCACCCCTGTTCATGTTCCTGCTCTCACTCCTTCAAAAATAAACATTTTTAAAAAATTTTTTAAAAGAGTCTCAGCACCAGTACCTGATTCTTGTCCCATAATAGTATATTTAAATCCATTCATCATACAGCCAAAAATATAACTTTATTTAGCTTTAATTGTTTATATTCTAAAAAACCCACTCCACTTCCTGTGTATCCATATGTCCCCAGCAATACCCCTAAACTGTCTTCTTTGTACTTATTCTGTGCTCATGTCCTTGTTCCTTTTCTCACAGTGGTAGCTTAAGAATTCAGTGCATCTTATCTTCATTAAAATATAAGCATGACTTTATTTTTATCTTATCCCATCTCATTTCTATAGATCTTTACAGAAAGGACAATTCTTGTTTTCAAAACTAATGAATAGGGTTATCTCCTGAAAGAAAGCCAAGTTTCTATCTATACAGTTCTGTCTCTAAGCAGTTTTTCACTGTCATTTGGAGAAATATATCCACAGAGCAAGGTGGATCCAAATTTCTCATCTTGGTCCCCAACCTCCCTTTGTGATTCTCTACCTTGGCATCTTTCCAAGGATCACACTGAGACCTTTTACCTGGTTTATGATGTGCTTATGGCTCTATTTTTTAATGAGCTTAGCCATGGGGCCCTCCCAGAGAATGAAGATCTCATTTAGGGGATAAATTGTTCCCTGCTTTAAGGACTCAAGAAAACATTTCCCTTCTGCCAGTTTTCTCCTCACTTCACTTCACCTAATTTGTTCTGCAAAAGTTTATGTGCAAATAGTATGTCCAAATCACCACAGGGGAGGGCTAGTACACGACCGTGGAATAATAGAGAATTAATCTAATTGTTGAAGTATTAAAGTGACCATAACCACCTACTGCAAGAAGTTTGGTTTTAGTAACCAGTGTGACCAGAGATCAAGTGACAAATAACCTCATGAAAGAGAAAAAATAACATCAATTTATTTCTGCTACATCAGTACAGAAGAAAGAAATATCGCAGAGTGGGATTAGTACTTAACCAGGGTAGCTTGGTCTGCCAAGATGAGCATTAGGTGCCAACCTGATAACCCTCACAGAAGACATTTTTAGAGACTGGAGCTTCCATATTTCTAGTTAATTCTGGAGTCAAAGTTTAATGTCATTAAAAATGTTATGTACTGCTCATATTTCTTTGAGTGTACCCATCCATGCAGGTGTGGCCTAGTTGAATGGTTAGATAAAACTGAAAACAGCTCCAGTACAACATCTACCCATTGGTTTTAATACCACTTTTAGGGCTTCCACATAGAAAAATATAAATCCCTAGATCAGACTGCTCCTAAAATGTTGGAATGTCTGCATATCTCGGCACTCTCTATTTTTCCTCTTGTCACAATAATGGAAGTCCTGTGTGTCATGGAAGAAATGATCTGGAGGTACGGAGGACAAAGGCAGCCTGAATTCCTGGCTGTCGTGAATATCAGATACGTAGATGGGAAGCACTAGCATGCTTACATACTGACCCCAGAAATGGTCCACTAAGTGCCTCCCTCCGGGAAGGATGAATTGCACCAAAGGCTGACTCATTGCAACCTGCAGGGGAAAGCATAGAAGGCAAAGAAGAGAAGCCCGCTTTCCAGTTATACTAGCAGCCTGAACTTCCTCCCCCCGCCCCTTCCCTGCCTTGGTGACCCTGTAATGGATGTGGTTTATAATAGGCATAATGCCTTAGGTAATTGTCATTTTGATTAAGCTATAAAGCTACCCACTTGTGAGAAGGAAATAGTCCGCCTTTCAGAGCCTGTGGAGAGAACAGACCACAGGGCAGGCCAATTTAGTTTAAATAATTTAGAAATACCCAGTGAGAAGATTACCCCCTAAATACTTAAGACCCTGAAGGGACAAGTCATTCCAGTTGTTCAATGTTTTCTCTCTGGGAGAATTGCCATCAGGGTAATTGCTGACTCATCTATGGTTCTGTTTCAAGCCCTTGAGTCTCAGAACTTAGACTCTGGGCATGAAAACAAGATAGCCAGAAGTCTTCTCGTCTCTGGTCTCTTGTCTCTTGTCTCTTGTCTCTACAGAGGCAGATCCCTTGCCAGAGATAGCTGTGCATCCTATGAGATGTAGATTTCCAGAATGTGAAGTGCTTAAATATAGAGCAGAGCCTCTGAATAAGAGCTCGTAAAATATCAAATGCACTACAGTTATTAATTGGTGAATTAGAATTTATTTAAAAAAGGTTTTATTATGCCACATGTAGTAAGATCCAAAGAATTACATGATCACTACTTTCAAAAGCATTCTATCAGGTCAGTGAATCAGACTGACCGATAAATAACTTGAAATACAGGCTAAAATAGGTGATGGGTAGCTGACAGATAAACTGGGATTGAAGCTGATCCTTGATTAAATGTAAAAGTTAGAACAAATAAATGAAGAAGGAAGACTCCCCATGGTGGGAGGAAGCGTTAGAGCTAAGAACTGTCAGGTACCCCTCCTCCTTTCCAGAGCCCTGAGCATGGAGTGTAGCCACAGAGCAACAACCTAAAAGGAAAAAAAATAATATATGTGAGCAAGTACCTGTTTCTCCCAAATGCAGTGTGAGGTCAAATATGCTCAGTACTGATGTCAAGGTAGGCTTCCTACCCCTCAAATTAGAGACAAACAGGTCTGCAGTACAGACCTGGCCTTACTTCCTATTCTGCCAGAACAGAGAGGAAGGGATTCTTCTGGAAACCACCACCCAAGGGTGTTTCCTTCAAGGAAAAGAATATACACCACCCCTGGGTGCAAGAAATAAAAGGGAAAGCACAAAGTCAGTTCCCAACTATGGGCAGAGAAGCTACACTCACTTTTCCTCCTATGGAGAGGATAGCAATGATGTATTAGAAACTGTGAACTAACATAATATTCAAAAGTAGGAAAGTAATGGTAGGATATTTTTCCCCCTTGTTCTTCTGCCTACTCTCTCTCCATTAAAGTTAAATCATGAAGCTCTTTATGGCAGAGAAGGAGAAAGTAATTTCAAAAGGTCGGCAGAAAGATTGGGATCTCAAACCTGACATCTTTGCAACTGTAATCTTAAAAACCAGAAATCTTGCAAATATGAATATCAAACCTAAAAACATGATAAGTCAACCCCATGAAAAAGAAGAAAGTAGCATCAGTGCAGCAGAAATTAATGTGGTGGGATGGTACCCCTGAGATTGCACACCTTGGTCCATGTAAGATGACAGTATATGCCAGCCTGAGAACAATTAATGGAAGAAACTTTGAGGGACTGGAGGCTTCATCATTTTGACTCCACATTCTGGAGTCAAAGCTTGATGTCTTGTGTTATTTGCTGCTCTTATCCCTTTGTACCTGTGGAGAGAATAAATAGTGTATTTATTTGTTCATGTGTCCCTTCTATAGTCATGTGCAGGGAGAACTTGGTATATAAGAAAGGTGGCTTTCCAAAGAGAAAATGTAGGTAGAAGCCTTTTGGCAAGGGAAATAAAAATCAGGGGAGACAGCCTAGGGAAGGACAGAGAGGAGAAGGGTTGAACCCTGCTGACCACTCTAAGTTGAAAGTCAGGGTAAAGAATACTGCAAGGGCCCCTGTGTGACTCAGTCAGTTGAGCATTCGACTCTTGATTTCAGTTCAGGTCATGATCCCAGGATCGTGGGATCAAGCCCCACGATGAGCTTTGAGAGGACCGTGGAGCCTGCTTAAGATTATATCTCTCTCTCCTTCTTCCTCTATCTCTGTCCTCCCCCCAATTAAAAAATTAAAAGAATCTAAAAAAAATATTAAAAAGAATGCTGCTTGTGGTTTTAGAAGTAAGCAAACAGGTTAGGGGACTCCAGACCACTGGCACTCATTCCTTGATGAGGAAGACCAGGGAGCTTTCAAGTTCTCTTAAGCAATCTCTGTGGCTAGCATGGCACTATCTATATGGTGGAAAAGAAATAAAGGCAGAGACTACACAGAGAGAAGTTCATTCATATTGCCCCCAGAGTGTCCTCAGCCACCTGGACTGGGGATCAGGAAGTCCCTGCTTGCACCCAGTCAGTATTGGAAGGTGGCTGAGGTGGGAACCACAGGCAGGCCTACAGCAATTATGGGAGCCCAGCATGAGCCAAGGGCCACGTGGACCATGCCACAGAGACTGTAACCCCAGCAATGGCTGAGGTGAGTCAAGTCAGCTGATGGGGAAGGAACTTAGGGCCTTGAAAGTACCAAGAGTGCAGAATGTATCATTCACCACCTAGATGTCAGCAGTTGCTGGCAGGACACTGAGTGGCTTCCCAGGACAGAGGCCATCAGGCCAGAAACCAGCCAGGCCCTGGGACCCAATTTTGCATGTAGACTAGTCACCCCTCCAATCACTGTGAAAACGATGTGTCGAGTTTCCTCCTCCAGCCAGACATGACTGGGGTATATGGAATGAGAAAGGAGTGACCTCTAGTCCCAGCATATGCTCTGCTTAGTTTACACAGGGGTCCACCTGTGCACAGGACTTCCAGGCTTTACTTTCAGTGCTATCATATCACTAGTTTGAAATCAGCTGTGATGAGATTACTTACACCACAGAAACTGACAGATGCTAAAAATTAGGACCTTTATTCCCCAGAGAGAGCTGATTGTTAACCTTATACCAGCATACCACTGCCTAGTCCTCACACTTTCCCCTCTCTTCCATTAAGTAGAAGGAATGAGGAGGTTCGTTCCTCATAACTGGAATATTAGTATATACACGTAATAATAGTGGCTCAGAGTGTAGCTGGTAAAGAAGAAGAAACAAGCGCTTTTCCGTCTGCGCTCGCGGAGAAGCAGGCCTACCTCGGAGATCCTGCGGGTTCAGTTGCAGACCCCTGCAAGCAAAGCGAATGTCGCAGTAAAGTGAGTCAAGTGAATCATTTGGCTTCCCAGTGCATGTGCGACTTCTGCATGCACCAGACTATAGGGTTTCGGAGAGATATCCCACCTCTAACCGTGGGGCTTTCCTTGGACTGGTGGCCTCGGTCTGGCACTGGACAGTGGAAGTTCCCTCCTGGTTAGGTGGTACCCCAGGGACGTGGTCGGCATCAGGAGGAACCAGTTCCCTGCCCTGAAGTGCCTTGGCTTGTGGATTGCAAGTTGGGTGGCATCATTAACAACGCACGGAGTGAGGGCGTGAGGCACGGGAGACAGCCCACCTCCTCTGCACCTGTGGCACAGGCTACTTCAAGGAACAAACCTAAAGTGCACATCGTGGAGAGTTCAAAACATCACTACGAGTAGAGAAATAAAACCAAAGTCACAAGAGAGACCAAGGGACACCCTTCAAAGAAGACTTCCTGAACGGCCAGGCCCTGGACAGTGTATGAGCCTCCTTTAATATTAATATAGCAGCACTCACACGGGCAGAACACATCACAAGCTTTTAAAACTAACGAGAAAGAAAGCTAGCCAAAATGACAAAACAGAAGAACTCTCCTCTAAAGAAATTCGAGGGAGAAATAACAGCTAGAGAACTGCTCAAAACCGATCTAAGCAACATAACTGAACAAGAATTTAGAATAATACTCATAAAATTACTCATTGGGCTTCAAAAGGGCTTGGATGACATCCGAGCCATTATTGTTGCAAATACTGATGAACTAAAAAATGCAACACAAAATAAAATGGAGGCGTTGGCTACTGCACGGATTGAAAAGGCAGAAAAAATACGTGAATTAGAAGATACAATTATAGAGAAAGAGGAAGCCGAGAAAAAGAGAGAGAAATTGGTCCAGGAACATGAAAGGAGAGTTCGAAAGCTGAGTGATACAATCAAACGGAAGAATATCCATATCATAGGAATTCCAGAAGGAGAGAGAGAGAAAGGAGCAGAAGGTGTACTTGAACAAATAATACCTGAGAACTTCCCCAACCTGGGAAAGGAAACAGATATTGAAATCCAAGAGGCACAGAGAACTCCCCACAGACGTAAACTGAATCGATCTGCACGACATACAGTGAAACTGGCAAAATACAAGAACAAAGAGAGAATTCTGAAAGCAGTTAGGGATAAAAGGGCCCCAACATACAAAGGGAGACATATCAGGGTAGTAGCAGACCTATCTACTGACACTTGGAAGGCCAGAAAGGAATGGCAGGAAATCTTCAGTGTGATGAACAGGAAAAATATACAGCCAAGAAGCCTTTATCCAGCAAGCCTATCATTCCGAATTGAAGGAGAGATCAAGGTTTATCCCAACAAAAAATGGAGGAATTCATCATCACTAAACCAGCCCTACAAGAGATCCTATGAGGGAAATGTTGCAAGGAACACAAAGTCCCAGAGACACCACTACAAGCATGAATCTAACAGAGAACACAATAACTCTAAACCTGTATTTTTCAATAATAACACTGAATGTAAATGGACTAAATGCTCCAATCAAAAGACAGAGTAGCAGAATGGATTAAAAAGATTAGATCCATCTATTTGCTGTTTACAAGAGACCCATTTTAGACCTGAGGACACATTCAGATTGAAAGTGAGGAGATGGGAAAACATCTATCATGCTACTGGACATCAAAAAGAAAGCTGGAGTAGCCATATTTATATCAGACAAACTGGACTTTATTTTTTATTTTAAAGGCAAAGAAGGGCATTATATAATAATTTCAGGGTCTATCCATCAGGAAGAGCTAACAAGTATAAATGTCTATGCACTGAATTCAGAAACACCCAAATACATAAGACAATCACAAACATCGATAAGAATGTGCTAATAGCCAAATATGGAAAGAGCCTAAGTGTCCAACTGATGAATGGATCAAGAAAATGCAGTTTATATATACAATGGAATACTACATGGCAATGAAAAAGAATGAAATCTGCCATTTGTAGCAACATGGATGGAACTCAAGGGTATTATCCTAAGTGAAATATGTCAGGCAGAGAAAGATACCATATGTTTTCACTCATGTGGAACTGGAGAAACTTAACAGGACCATAGGGGAGGGGAAGGGGGAAAAACAGTTGGGGGATAGGGAGGGAGGCAAACCATGAGAGACTCTTGAATACTGAGAACAAACTGAGGACTGATGGGGGGGAGGGGAAGGGGGCTGTTGGCATGGGGAAGGGCACTTGTTGGGATGAGCACTGGGTGTTATACGGAAACCAACTTGACAATAAATTATATTAAAAATAAAAAAAAAAGAAGAAGAAACAAGCTTATTCTCTCTAGGATGCAGATTATTCTGGAATATAAGGAGGGCTAGATTTTAGAGTACTTTAAATGCCACAGCAAGGAGACTGGGCTCTATCCCTTAGTCATGAAGAAAACTTGAAGTTTTGGGGAAAAGAATGGCATTATGAAATGCATATGGAAAAGTTACCTGCTGGATACATCACATTAGATGAAGTAGTTGGTAAAAAAAAAAAAAAAAAAAAGAATATGTTTAGGAACCTCAATAATAACGTTTATTAAATGGTCCAAGAGTGAGCGGACAATGGTATGGAGACTAAGTAGATAGAAAAACAGAAGAAAAAAAGGTCCAGAGTTAAATTAAACAACCCTTAATGACTAGTTTCATTTATGTATCTGCCATATTTCCTTGTTTTCCTGCTGAGACCACTTCCTAGGTCAGATTTCAAATCAACCAGCTTCAAAGCCAGTGCTTCAAGCAGGGGAGCAATTTCCATCCAAGTCACCTGGGTGCTTCTTCTAATGCAGATTCCTGGGCTCCAGTCCAGACCTAATGAATCATTTGGGGCCTAGGAGTCTGTGTTTTAACTGTCGCTCCTGGGTGATTTTCATGCACAGTAAATTTGGGATCAGTTTTCTCAATGTAGTCATTTTGTGGTCTGGTGCTTTAAATGCATTCTGATATTCAGCTGAGGTTCGCTGGAGTGTATGGAGGGGGGAGGGTGCTGTGGGGTCTAACTGAATAACACATATGGTTAATGTAAGTTTAAAATATGGGCTTTCACCTTCTTCACTTCATTGGCCACAGATGGCAAGCTTAAAACTGTCTCTTTCAAGGAGTTCCTCAATTTTTCCTCTTTCCAGTTCATAGACCTCTTCCTTCAGGCTTTGGGTGTACGAATCAGTTTTTCTTAATTGTCTGAATTATTGCCGCTCCAACCCTGTGCTGACTGCTTTCTGCTTATCCCTTTGTCCACAGTGAGGTAGGGAAGTGACCCTCTCTGGGCCTTGCGAGGAGGATGCTTGGGACTTCTGGCTCGAGATTTGGAGTCAGCTGAATTTGAGTCTGGCTCTCATGCTTCCTAGCTTTGTGACCCTGTGCTAGTCAATTTTGAGCCTTGGTTTCCTCTCATATGAAATGAAAAGGAAAAAGAAATCTTGAAGAAGGTAAACATGAGACTACTCTGTTTAAGAGGCTGATACAATATCTGCTTAAGAAATTCTAGCTCCCACCTTTCATGTTTTCTTTGGCTTCAGATCAAAACCTCTGTCCTGGCAGTCGTCCCTTATTAACAAGACGAAGAGCCCACCCGCCATCTTCCAGGGGATTTACTGAGTCTACTGAGCTCAGGCAGCCACTTCATCAGCATTCCCTCCATCACCCCTGGTGCTTAAGGGAAGGCTCTTGTCACAGCCCTTCTCTCATTAGCTCCTCCTCTATTTCCTCAAAAGGCTTCTCAGTCTTTCGTCAGTTCTCCTTCCTCCTTTCCAGCTCTGGCACTAGCAGCATGTCTGACTTGGTCTGGATGTCTCTTGTCTCTAGAAAAGGTGTTTGTGTTCTGACAGCCACCATGTGGATTCAGAGATGCTCTAACACCCACATCTCTCCCAACTATGGAAGCATCTTACACCTTACGTTCCATTTTCACTCCTGTTTGAGGCCATAGGCACTTTCCAAAGCAGTTACTTTGTTTTAGTTTTTCCTCCGTAGGAGTCTCCCTGATGGCATTCCCCTCCCCCCATCATCTCTACCCTGTTTCTCACTCTACTGCAATGATTCACAAGGGTTTTCATCCGAGACACTGACCCACATCCTCCATTTCTCTGATAAGAAGAAATTAGCGCCTCAAGGCTCTGCTTTTTGTTCTATTCTTGTCTCTCAGGTGTGACCATTCATATCAGTTTCACAGCATTCTCCATCTGGAGTGCTCGTAATACTTTTGGAAATACCTGGAAGAAGTCAGTGGAAGAACATTGTACCTTTTCTGGAAAACTGATTTTATCAGAAGATTCAGGAAATAGGGGAATATATGAGAAAGAAGGAATACAGTGAAACAAGAAAATAATTTAAATAACATTTTAATTTAAGTATACCCAGTTATATGTTGATTTACATATCATTCAAGGTCCAAGCAGAAAGTAAAGGGCATAACCAAATGGTGAAGAAGAACAGAGTCTAATAAAGGACTATTTACAGATGAATGGGTGGAATGAAGGGAAACCAACAAAGAACAGTGACCCACCATAGGAGCAGGGTCCATTCCTATCCCTGGACCTGAGGGAGCCTGGGATAATCTGCAGCTGTAAGAAAGAATGGCTAACTGGAGCTGTGATATTTGGTTGCCAGGATGTACTGAAGGTGGAGCCCAGCAGGCGGAGAACCAAGTAAATAAGTATCCCTCTGCACTCTGACGTATTGTTACCCATTGACCAAATCCAACCATAAGCCAGAGGGCAAGAGCAGCCCATTAGTGCCATCCATAGAGGCTGGGGACCCAGAGCAAGGAGGAGGAGGGTAGCAAGTGGAATCTGGAAGAGCAAACAGACTATAGAGCCCAGAGCAGAAAGCAAAAGTTGTACCAGTTTTCAAGCTTAAAGAATGAAACTTGAAATAAAATTTGAGCTTGAGAAAAGCCCACTCTGGCTCATCACTGTGTTCAGAAAGAAAAATCTAAGGTCTGCTGCTAACTGGAGACCTAACAAAGAGCTTACCATAAAATGTTTTTCAGCGCTTAAACAAAATGAGTGTAGTAGCAAGAGCTTCATACTAATCATGGGCTTGTCAGAGACTTTTGGGCCTTTCAGTGCCTCAGAGTTACATGCACAGTGCCCACTGATCTGCCCCACCATGTTCCCTATGTCCATCATCATCTGTGAAGCTATGACAAGAGGAGAAAGCTCCGAGACGTTCTATAGAGTCCATTCCAGAGAATTGTTCCATCACTCCAAAAAGGGGTTCCTTGTCAAATTCATTTGAGAAAACTTAACTGTTACATTTCTGGTTTGAGGATTCATAAAGCAGATCAGAATTCTAAAGGTTCTTAGAACTTCCAGTGTGGTCAAAATACTCTGGAGCCGATACCTGGGCTTTAACCTAATCTCTAATTCACCGGCTGTGTGGCCTTAATATCTCGAAGCTTGGTTTCTCCACACATGCAAGAGAGACACTTATTGTGTCTTACCTCATAGAAACATGGTGAAAAATGAGAACACTTTTCCAGCGTATCCATAGAATAAGCACTCAAACATGGCAGCTGGTGACAGTAGTAGCAACGTTAGCATTCTCATGATTATCACTACCTATTTAACTTAACCCTGAACCTGAGCAAATCGACCTCACACTCTAGTAAGTGTTAAGATCATCTGAGATTAGTATACTATGCTGAGACATGACACTCAGGAAACCCCAACCTGGATTTTCTCTCCCATGGAAGGCAGTAGGTTTTCCAGGGCAGAGCTTCCCCAACCTTTATCACCTGAAAATCTTGTTAAAAGGCAGCTTCTGATTCATTCAGTTGGAGGTGGAGCCCAGACTTCCGCATTTTTTACAATTTCCCTGGTGCTGCTTATGCTGGTGGTCCCTGGATCCTGTTTTAAGTAGCAGAGTCTGAGATCTGGGGCACCTGGATGGTTTAGGTGGTTGAGCATCTGGCTCTTGGTTTCAGCTCAGGTCATGACCTCATGACTTCATCAGTTTGGGCCCCGCATCAGGCTCTGCACTGGCAGCACTGAGCCTGCTTAGGATTCTTTCTCTCTCTCCCTCTCCCTCTGCCCTCCCCAACTCATACTATCTCTGTTCTCTCAAAATAAATAAAGTTAAAAACAAAAAACAAAAAAACCAAAGTCCGATCTGCTTGCTGCACTTAGATGAGAGAAATGGACATTTTTTTTTTTTTTTTTTACTACTTTTGTTCCTACAAAATTGAACCCCTAGCCCTGGGTATTGGTGTCAGAGAACAGTGTTTGATTATGAATTAAATCCAAGAGAGTAAAGGTGCTTGAGCAGTTTCATAAAGGAATGGGTATTCCAGGAGGCAGGAGAGAGAGGCTCACAAAAGGAAGAGAAAGAAATGCCCCAAAGACAAACCTGTATGTATTCAAAGTATCACTTTGCCTAGATCAACTTTCCGCTAAAGAAAGAACCCCACATACCCCCAGCATTCACCACACAGAATCCAAACAACACCATTCCCTACATGCACTTTTATAACAGTCTTTTTAAAACAGTATCCATCTTGCAAAAGTTTAAAAAGCAGTAAAACCATACTTTCTGTGCATTATGCTGAAAATCACACTAAAGATGTAATGGATGGTTACTCGGAAACAGATCATTCTAGTCAAAAGATAAAGTCTATTAGCATTTTCCTTCCCTCAAATCACGATGGACAATGGCCTTTTCCACAAACAAATGGAAAGAGTTGGTCTCCGTGTACATGTGGGCAGGAATATTAACCCATATCGCTGTGATTGCAGAGTTATAAGAGTTAGAAAAAGGAAGCTGATGGCAGGGTCACATTTGTCTGCTCAAACCAAAAAACAAAAGAAAGTTAATTATTTCAGAACCAAGCACCCAGGCTTTGCTCTTTAAAATACGTGCTTTGCTCTTTTAAACCTGGAATCCGTACCCCACAATGCTCCAGTAGTTACCTTCGTTAGCCCATGCCTCTGCTCTAAATGTGCCAAGGAGTCTGATGTCCGTTCCTTCAGAACCTACTAGGGCTTTTCTCCTGTCATTTCTGAAAACCGGCAGAATGCTCTGCCCTTCACACATGCTGTCTGCCAAGCAGCCTACCTGGAGGGGCTGTGACACCTGGTGAAAAGGAGTCTCTAGGATCGGATAGAGTGGATTCCAGAGGCTCCCTCCCTCGTTATATGACTTTGGATGGGTTACTCTACCTCAGTGAGCCTTAATTCTCTCACTACGAAGTGACAATAATAATATAGCCCTACCTTGCTGTTTCTCTAAGTATGACAAGTTAGCTGGTGAAACAGTATTCGCTGCCTGAGGACAAAGCCATTCATTCATCAAGTCAAAAAAATATTGACTGAAATGTCACTGTAATGAGGTGATATAGGAGAAAGAAGATTCCCTCAGTAGAAGCTTCCTAGTGATATTTATAAGGATTTTTATTAGCTTTTACGTACAGTTCCTGACCATTGCTCCACAATCCAATTTATGTTAAACACGTTTTCATCTTATCTAAGTGGTAGTTGTTTTCAATGATAAGAACTATACCCTTATGGCTTTTGTAATCTCTACCCATCATATCTAAATAGATTAGTTACTTAACAAGTGCTCGTAAACTCCAAAATTGAGTCAAAAAAAAAGGAGAGGGAAGAATAGAGGGAACAAAAATACTTACTAAGTGACTAATTCTCTCCCAAATTACCTCATTTTTATTTATTCTCATGACATTTTGGTGGAAAAGATATCCACACCCTTAAAAAAAGATGCTAATCTTCTTCCTTCCTTCGTTTCCTTCATTCATTCTTGCATTCCTAGATGATCTTCTGATCTTTTTGTAGAGAAGATGCAGTCACCACACACACACACACACGCACACACACACACATTCTGACTAACAACCAAAGAGTCTAGAATTATAATCAGAATGGCAGAGTTAACAGAAAAATCTTTTGAAAGGAAAGAAATTTTGTCCAGAGAATGTGCTAATTGCTCCGGGAGTGTGACTGACCAATAACTGCACTTGACTTGGAAAGACCAGAGGGTATCACCCTTCAACCCTTACAAGAGCCTTAACGTGTATCTTCTTGATAGAATGACACAGCCAATCAACTTTCCATTCTATCCCATGGAATGTGATTGTACAGCCTACAATGAAAGGAAGGAAACTAGTCTTTAATTATCTACTCTATGTAAGGTGAGCTATGTCACTTACAAGGTTTTTCAGTTAATCCTCACAACCATGCCATTAAAATAAGTCCTACTCTTTCCGTTTCCCACATAAGACATGGACTCAGAGATGTGGTGATGTTTTCAAAGTTTAACAATTCACACAGCAAATATTCAAATCCTATTTCTTTGAACTACAAGCCCTTTTTTTTTTCACTGTATCACTGAATCAAATATGAGATAATGATCTTTCACACAGAAGTGAGCCACTTTTGATTTGCCATTTTAAGCCATGTACCCCTGGTTTGAGAACAGGTGACCTCAAGCCATATACCCATATACACCTAATCCTCCCTTTAGGTGACCAAAAGTTTACTAATCTTGAAGAAGCTTAGAGAAAAATCTGAGTAATGGGAGAAGTTTACTCTAGACTAGAGTTTCCCAAAAGTGAATTGTTCATGAGCCATCTTCATAATTTTTTACCATATCCTCATTCCAACTGTACAATTATTTGTATATTTTTGGTTTTTTAGATTAACTTTAATTAAAATTAATAAATTTCAAATAAAATTTGAAATTACCACTACAAATGGAGTATCAGCATCAACTAATTTCATAGTAATTAAAATCTGGGTACTCCTTAATATCATAATGTGTACCATCAAGACAACACTTACCACACTTTAGGAAATACTGCTTTTGGCAAATGTGACCTATGTCAGGAATAATCACAATCTTAATTCATTTACATCTCACTTTAATGGAGTTATTCAGCTGTCATATTTCAGTATTGTAGAATGTTCTACTTTTTAAATTCAAACCTGGCTTCCTTGGTCATGACGAAGAGCTGTCTTCTTTTCCCTGTTTCTCTCTTTCTCTCTCTCTTTCTCTCTGTCTCTCTGTCTGACTCTCTCTTGTAATGGCTTTATTGAGGTATTCACATACCATAAAACTGATTCCTTTAAGAATAATGCAGTGGTATATGCTGCTTTGCAACCCTCTCAGGAGCTTCCAAGGTGTAATCTGAAACTAGTTCCCAAAAACAGACGGCAAGAAGAAACTAAAAGAAGAGGTGGGCCACTCCCAGATTGGTAGGTAGCAGTTTTAATAAGGAAAAGGAACATACATACGAGGCTTGTCTTGGGCTGAAGCAAGACAAATGGATCCCTGCATCAGCCTTCCAAGTCTTAAAGGTTTATAAAGAGGCCCTAACTAGGCTCAGTCACATATACCATGTAGGTGTTTCCAACATGACATCACCATTCCAGGCTTTGTCTTTGGAGCAGCCTCTGGGAATGGGAAAGGCAAGCAGAACCCACATTCCAAGGACAGGAGTGGGGGTGAGGTGCCTTCGAGTGCCCAGGTCTGGCTCGTGGGTTCATCAGCAGTCATGTCTTTTTGATGACATTTCCCAACAGTAAACTCACATAGTTGTGCAGTCACTACCACAATCAATTTTATAACACTTGCATCACTGCAAAAGGAAACCCCATATCCTTCATTAGTCACCCCTATTCTCCCACTACCTGCAGGTTGCCCCGGGCAACCACTAATCTAACTTCTGACTGTATGCATTTGCCTATTTTAGACATTCCATATAAATGGAATCATGTAATATGTGACCTTTAACACCTACCTGGTTTCTTACACTGAATGTTTTCGAAACTAACCTATGTTGTAGAATATATCAATATTTCATTACTTCTTATTGCTGAATAACATTCCATTGAATGGAAATACCACAATTTGTTTATCCATCCATCACTTTGTAGACATTGGGTTGTTTCACTGACAGTGATATCAGCATTTATGTACAAATTTTTATGTGGATGTTTGTTTTCTTTCTTTTTTTTTTTTTTTTTTTTTTTTTCTTTTTTTTTCCAGGAGTGGAATTGCTGAATTGCTGAGATGATAAAAGGTCTTAGCAGTGCTTGGGGTTATGTTTTAAATTACCTTTTTGACCTTAGTTAAATCGCCCAAACATAATGGTATCCTTCCTTAATTCACTCATTGTAAAACTAGACAGACAAATGCTGCTTGCTGTATTTATCACGGAGGGGTCTCCCCAGATGGAGATGACCTAATGATAAGTGGGCAGAAACTGAAGAACTGGATTCTGCCACCAACTAGCTAAATGTCCATGAGCAAATCACTTTACCTACTATCTTCCATTGTCCTTATTTGGAAAATGAAGAAATTAGACTTGCTTTTGTCTGATTTTCTTATTTTAATCCTCTAATTTAATTAACATATGTGAAAGCATTTTGACAAGTTAAGGGCAGGTATATATCTATATATATATATTGATATGGATATAGATATATATCACATACCTCCTTGCTGAGAAATGACCATGTCCCATGGTGAAATAACATCAGTACTCAATCTTAGGAAAAGGATACCCAAATTAGGCCATTTCCTCAAA
Organism: Hyaena hyaena; assembly: GCF_003009895.1. Lineage (NCBI taxonomy): Eukaryota > Metazoa > Chordata > Mammalia > Carnivora > Hyaenidae > Hyaena > Hyaena hyaena. Next base: position 288,065 of record NW_024081713.1, on the reverse strand, counting down.
AATAAGACATATTTTCATGCAGTTCTCAGGGGCTTATGTCTCCTCTCAAAGGATGGGAACATATACATTTCTTTTTCTTTACATAATTCTGTTTTTCTAAGTGAAGAAAATACTATAAGAGGAACCCAGGTGTTCTCCCTACGCAATGTATTTGCAGCACATCCCTGGTAACCATCAATGGCTTTGGAAAGGCCAATTATGTCCTCTAAGGTAGCTGGAGTCACAGTGAAGTTATTCCACAGAGAACTGCATCAGAGGCTTGGGAAAAAATGAGCATATAAAATTTTAAAAGTTACAGATAACTCTGAGATAAGAACAAAGGATATACTTTTACCACAACATATCAAGATGATTGGGTTTTAGAATCTTCAGGTAATGTAGTTTCCTACATATTCCCAATTCACATAGGAAATACACTAAGATACATATTTATCCATATATCTCTATATGGATATATATATCTACATATCTATATATCCACATATCTATATGTAGCTCTACCCCTCAATTTAAAACAACAATTTATTATTGTCTCTCATGGTTGACTGGACCCAGTTGGGTGGTCCCCACGGGTGTCTCCCATAAGGATAGACCTGGGGTTGGATTCATCAGAAAGTCAGACATCCAAGATGGCGTGAGAACTGGCCACCTGGTCTCTGCTTTAATACTTTAATTCAGGATACTTTATTTCAGATTCATTTGGCTTTTATAAATTTACAAATTTTTGTACATCAATAATTTTACATGATCGATCTGCAGGACAAGGCTGTTAAGTGGATTAAGGATGAGAAGACAGAGATTCAAATATGATAATGTGCCCCAAAACCATGGCTATGAGTATAAGAAAAAATCCCAGGACGTGTCCTATTCCTCATCTACTATTCTTTTCATTACTGCATATTACTGCTTGAATTCTAGGGAACTGGGATCCATTACTGAAAACTTTGATAAAAATGCTTTCCCTTTTTGTACCAGAACTTGCTTCCCAATAACGTGCAACAATTGACCCTTACACAGCTCTTTATGACCTAGATTGAAGTTAGATTCAATCCATTTTCTACTTGAGAGTTCAAATACTTGAAAACTCAGTTACCTTCTAAGGTACCATCTTTTCCCAGTTCTCAGTCATTTGCATGTTTTTTTTTTCCCCTCGATGGCCTTATAAGTATTAGTCAATGTTTTTAAGATATTTATTTTGTCCCGAAATCAAACATTAGGTTTTTCTATTAAGGTATAGTATTATTATGTTACAGCAACAAATGTGTTCGTTCCCCATCCCCCATTACCTCCCTTCAAGGTAGTACAATTGGAGCCAGATATAACCATGCATAGATAATTTTTTCTTTGGCACCACAGAGAAGAATCCTGAAATTATGAACCTGGGAGCTCCTATAGGAACTATCACTAAGCTACCACTCTTCCTCCAGAAAGACTGAGATAAATCTTTGCTCCCTACTGTTTTACAATCCTTTTAATTATAAACAGATGGCCCCAAGGATTTTATCCCCTTTTAAAACATCTCCTGGAGATAAATCTCTATCGATGGAAGTCCCTATTCAGTCACTCTGTAACATCCAATGTTTGTTCTTTCATTTAGTGTTCTTTGCTTAGAAGGCCCTAAATATGTAAAAGTATTTTCTTTAAGTTCCATATTAGTGTGTCAAGGATTCAATCTTCAGTACACTGATTATTTCATACTACAAAATCTACCTAGTGTTTTTCCTACACCAGATACTACACAGATGCTATTGAGTCATCAGTCTCTCCTTCAGCACAAAAGTATCCCTTTAGCTTCAGCTTTTCAATCTAAATTTGCAGTTGACGGTTCCATGAAAATGTCTTTTGGGCACCTGAAACCCAATATGTTCTATAATAAACTATCTACCTTCCCTTCCTAACTTGCTCATCCTCAACTTTAGATATTTATATGTTGAAAGTATAGAGTCAAGGAAGTAAAGAGACTGATAATCACCTTTGTCTTCTCCAGTTTATGGTTATGTCCTTACTTTTAACAAACATCTACTGAATACTTACTATATGCCAGGCACTAAGAATCCAGCAGTAAACAAAGCAATCAAATTCCCTGCTCACAGTGAGCTTATATTCAAGCAGAGAGAGACAATAGGCAGAGAAACAAGTGATAAACTAGTATGACAGATGGAAATAACTGTTTTAAAGAAAAGTAAAGTGATCCAGGTATTTTATAACTATACTACCACAAAGTGTTGTATTGGAAAACATCATCTTTGACTTCTAACACAGGCTTTGATGCCCAAAACTGAACAGCTGAGTTGTACAGGAAAAAGATGGACCATTTCAGCCTAACAGCATTCCTTAAAAATACGATTCTTGCCCCAAATATAAACAAGACCAAAATGCCTATGTTTTGAGACAGCCAGAGATTGACACTGCCCTCTTCCATCCCCACCTACTACACATCTTAAGAGGAGGGGGGTCCCTGCATGCTTGAGTGTCAAGGTGACATAGGAAGCTGATGAAACTGAGAAAGACAGTGAGAACAGGGTAGTTTGGCACTTACAGTTTTTCATGCATCTCCTTTGGAGAAATAAGAATTACCACCTGCCTCATAATGGGCAGAAATAAATCCACCACGTGCATGTCAGAGAAGCTCTCACCTCGCTTAAGCTAGACCACATGTTTCCACTACACAAGAACTTGGCTGGGGCTATGCATAATAACATATTCCCTTCCCCTGCCCACTCATCTTAATATGTTAACAAAGAACTTATGGAACTCTCCAAGAATTAAGCAGAAACCATGAAAACAGTGAGAGAGATAATAAACGTGATAGACAAAGGAGAATAAGCCTATGGATGACTGGCAGTAATAGAGGGAAATCTGAGCAAATGGGACAAAAGCAATAATCCATGGTAACATGGAAACAGAAACTCTACAAGTGAAGAATGAGCTAAAACCACATTCAGTATCAGATAAAATTCATGAAGGATACCAACATCAAAATCTACCATGAAAATAGTTAGATTTCAAGTATGAAGGAAAAAAAGTGAACATGTTTAGCTCCTTACACACATAGACCCTGAATATTAAAATTCTTCATCTGCATTTTGATCCTAAGTATGTGCTGTTCTTGTACAACTCTAGGAAGAACCATTTCATCTTTCAGGATCCAGGCAGGGGTATATATGCAGAGTATTTGGGAGTGGGAAAGCAGGAGATAGTTAATACATGTATTACTGCAGCACAAGGGATAAGTTTAGGAGGAAAATTGCTTCCAGAGGTTCATGGCACGAACCAAAGGTGGGAAGACTGAGAATCCTCAGTAATGGGTCTCTTCCCCCTGTTTTTTCCGCATAAACAGCAACCTCTCCGAGGGGTGCCTGAGTGGCTCAGTCGATTAAGCTTCCGACTTCACTCAGGTCATGATCTCGCAGGTTTGTGAGTTCGAGCCCCTCGTTGGGCTCTGTGCTGACAGCTCAGAGCCTGGAGCCTCCTTCAGATTTTGTGTCCCATCCTCTCTCTGCCCCTCACATGCTCATGCTCTGTCTCTCTATGACTCTCAATAATAAATAATGTTAAAAAATTAAATTTGAAAAACACCTCTCTGAAAAGAAAACAAGATGGCTGGAGAAATAAAGGAGAGTACTAAGAAAATACTTGTAGAAAAACTAATTTTAACAGGAAAATATAGATCTATTTTCTAAATTTATCTTCCTTTTTTCTTGACAGGTCTTTAGAAATTACCGCATTGCCACTGTTTTCTATGCCTCTACCATTGCTTTTCACAAGATAAGCCCTAGACAAATCCCTCTAGATGATATGGCAGAAATGGGTATTTCATCTGTAATATTCAGAAAGATACTACTTCTAGAATAGTGAAATGCAATAATGATCACAATTAAGTCTTACTAAGATTCGGAAAGAGAATTAGTGCCTCATGTGGACAATAGTCTCACACTTTGTCATATTTCCTCAGCAAAAATAACCTTTTGTCCATATACTTGCTTTTGTAGCCTTTTTCAAATCCTTCATGCTTGGATCTATTTTCTGGATTGAGTTTTTTTTCATCCTAGACTCTGAACATCGATAGTTTCTGACATCTCCCTTAAAACACTGCTGCATCTTTGAGTCTAATCTCCTTTGCCACCCCTGAATTTGATTCTGCTCTCTGAGAACTGCACATGAGATAAGGGGAAGCTTTGGTCAGAAGTTCTCTCTATCCATAGCCCAAATATATAACTTCCATAAAGAATATCAGTCTATGCACTTAACTGGCATTAAGCAGAAGGAAAATAAAAGAAAATTAAAAAAAATTTTTTTAGACATGTTGAAAATATGTGGTCAAGACCTGAACTTTCTTATAAAAATTATTATTTTCTTTAAGAGCACTGTACCATGAGCTTTCTTCAACTGAGCTGTCTGGCCTGGGGAAAATACTAGAAGAGAATTTTTCTAGAGATACGCTCACCCATATGAATTTATGTCTTAACTGCAATGCAAGGAGAGAACAGCATGCAGATACAGCATTGCAAAAGCAGTTTCTCTCAGAGAGATCAAAATGTTTCTGTGAAGCTACTATAACTTCCCTCTAAGAATACAATTGCTTCATCTTCAGTGCAGAAGCACATGCATTAAAAAAGCATAGAATAGAGGAAATGGGGGAATGCAAAATAAACAAACATATTCAGTAAGGATTAGCAGGAAAGGCAGAGTTTCCAGCATAAAATCATAAGGAATATCTCCCTTTCCATTTTCCATTAGATTTGATTTCTCAAAGATTTCAAATGTGTCCTCTCATTTGGAGAATTCAACTTACTTATTTAAAATCAGTTTTATTATAGTGAACTTGTTAGATGTCTGGAGTCAACAATCACTGGTGTTTATCCACAGTGAAGACCAAGTGGGAAACTTACACCTCCACCCCTCACACCCCCTCCCATACACACAATACTGAGATGCACAAACCCCCTCTTTGCTCAGGTAGAGTCAGAAGGGGCCAGTGGAGAGACAAGACTTTCATAGTCACTAATAGTAATGAGACTACCACCGGTGCACTGTCAATAAAACCACCCAGGGTGCTGAAGCTCCCGGCCTGCCAAGCAGTAATGACTCATGTGTCAACAAAGACTAAGAATCCTGGGGTTCTATAGCCACCTGACAATAATGAGGCAACACCCTTCCTTCTTCTGAAGTGGTGTCACAGGTCTTCAGCTAAAACAGAAGGTTTAAATAAGATCTAGAGTTATGAAACAAGAAGTTACAGGTTTATGAAAAAAAAGTCATCATACTGAGAATCAGGAAGATTTCAAACAAAATGAAGAGAGAATAGGTGCCAATATCAAGATGGCAGGGATGTTAGAATTGTAAGTGTGCTCACCACCAGGTAGCATGTTATAATGTAAGAAGTCTCAGACATACAAATTTAGAAACACTGTTGTGGGAGGTCATTGAGAGCATGTGACCACCAGCTGACTTAAATGGTCCCAGGCAATCAGAGGCTCCTCACACCCTCCCCTGTCCTTGGAATGGACATTCGGTGTGGTTTCTCACTCTCAGAAGCTGCCCCAAGGACATAGCCTTGAGATGGTGATGTGGTGTTGAGATCATCTGGGGGTGACTAAACCCAATGAAGGCCTCTATATAAAGCTTTAAGATTTGGCCTGTGAGTGCACAGATCTACTTGTCTTGGGGCTAAAACAAGCCTCATGGTTCCCTTGATTTTTAAACCTGCCACCTGCCGATCTGGAGTGGCCTGCCTCTTTCTTCGTCTCTCCCTGCCTCTCTATTCATCTCTCTCTCTGCCCCCTTTTTCATCTCTTCCTGCCCTCTGCATAGGAAGAGGAAGAAACTGCATAGGGCCAGTTTCAGATTATATCCAGCAAACACCCGAGGTTTCCAAACCACGAAACACATACAAACAAGCAAATACAAAAGCAATCATGATCACATGGCATCCTCATTCCCTGTTCCCGTAGACAATGACAGGCACCTTTCATGAAAGTTTCATTCCAAGGAAAATGTGACAATACTTTGACAGCAAGGGCAGCTAACCTTGCAGTCAGAGCAGATGCCAGAATCTTCCATTAAGTGGGCAGACACAAGACCCAGTGAGTCCTAGATTCATCTCGAAGTGCCACGCAAAGAGCTACTGGGCTACCCAGATTCCAACAAGAGCAGAGGTACCCGTATAATATTTCTAACAAACCCACATGTTTGGTCATTACTCATTTCACCAATGCAAAAATTATTTCTAACATCTCACATGCTAATTAACAAATTGCCTAGTGCAGTGATAATCAAATCAAATGCTCACAGAATCCACTGGGAGTTGTGTTACAATGCAGCCTGATTCATTATGTCTGGGTTGAGGGCCTGAGATTCTGCATTCTAACAAGTGTGTAGGTGAAGGTTACTGGTCTCCGAACCACATTGAATAGCAGGAGGCTAGTGCAGATTTGAACAGTTATCCTGAAGCGTCAGTTTGAACCTCCTTTAAAATGTAGACTCCTGATTAGGATCTTTAAAATGGTCACAAACCACCATTAGAAAGTGGATTTGAATAAGATATACCAAGTGTTAAACAATTACTTTGGAGCCAAGTTAATTCTCTCACCCAAGTATGTATTATACAGCTTATACTGATGTATTTTCAAGTAAAGTACAATCTAATAGCCCATTTAAGTACAATGGGCACAAACAAAATGCCCATTTGAGAGAGAGAGAAAGACAGAGACAGAGATGAGGAGAGAATAGAGGAATGCCAGTACTCAGTACAAAATTTTGTGCAAGCAGTGTCCTTCTGGCTCCACTTTCTCATGGCAGCCTGTGAATTTCCAGTACAGACAGAAATTATTCCTCTGTCTCTCAGCTCCATTCCCTCAAACATATCACATATAAGTATTAGTTGTATTTTTCCCCAATGGGGAAAGATAGGCCCACTGGATGACATTTTATAACGAGCTTTATTTATTAATAGGTTTGCACCTAAAAGCAATGTTCCTACTCACTGCTATTGGAACCATATATGAATTGATGTCATTAGCATCCATCAACATTAAATACAATAGCCTCCCTTGATATCAATATGTGTTGTTTATACCACTGCCATCTAATCAAATTAGATGAGTTCCTATCCCAGCCAACTGAAAATTAATATGTATCCTGGTACAATATAATCTCATAAAATATTATTGCTTTGGTTAGTAACAAAATATATTAAGATATATTTTCTGCCATTAGGTAAAGATCTATCCACACATATCAATTGATAGTTACATTGTGCACTGATATTATTCTGAATCCAGCTCAAAGTCTCTATTGTACTAATGGCCTCATTAGTAATACTCAGTATATTCAAGGCTTTGGCTCTGATTCCAAATAATTCAGAAGACTATATTTGGAATTTTTGGTTACTTCATTCTCATCCCCGCTTTAACCAGGTCACTTATGATTGAGAGAATTACTTAGATTAAATTCTAAATTAAAAACAGTTTAAACTCATGTTTGGAAACTCGTCTTATGTTTGCCAAGCACTTATACTAAAAACTGGGATATAAATATTAATAAGATAAAGACATGAACCCTTAAGAATGCATAATATGGAAAGAGACATAAACAAATAATAGTTGATCACTGTAATGGAGTGAAACATGTGTTGTTTTGAGGTAGTACCAAGTGATGTGTAAGGAATAATGACGGGTAGAGAATAACCAACTGTCTGCATAAATCGGGAAAAACTTCAGACAGTTCTATTTGCTAAGCTTTGACAGAAGAGCAAGGGGAACAGAGGAAGTTGAGAGGAAGAGGAACATTCTTACAGAAAGAAATCCCTAAAGAAGAAAGGCACAGAATTATAAATGGCACTGTGTATGCAGAAATTGTCAAGATTTGGTGAGTGGCAGGAACTGAAGCTGGAAAGTCAAACACTGCTGTCACATAAGGAACCTAGTGTGCCACGTTCAGGCATCCAGACTTTATTCCCAAGGCAGCATTTATCTCAAGAAAGTTTTAAAGAAAGTGGTAGGAAATATGACTTTTTTTTTTATAATCTTTATTTTATTTTTGGAAATATGACTTTTTGAAGAAGGCAGGTCTGTAGTAATATGAAGATGTACTCAGAGGGAAAAACAGATAAAGATAAGGAGATCAAGGGCAAGGCAGATGCAATGGCTTCAGCAAGACATAGGGAGGCTGAATCTGTTCAATGACAATGGACACAGATTCTAGATTCCAGACAATACTCTTGACAGAAGTGTGAGTGCTTCGATATGGGGTTGAGGGGCAGCCACCCCTTGAGCCTATATAGGATGCCACCCCTTGAATATATATAATATAAGATAGAGTTCTGATCGTGCCTTAATGTTTGACTTAAAGTCAACCTCATCCTTTCTTTAATTCTCCTTTCTGAATAAGTTGGGTTCCTAGAAGGTGTTGGGTTGGCCAGAAAATTAACTTGACAGATGAATCATACTAAAAGAGTGACTATGACAGCTCACTTTATGTAATTGCCATTTAAGGTACTTGAATTGTCCTTGGACTCAATTTGAGTATGTGCATCTGTATCCTGAAAGAAAAGTTCAGAAGAGGAAATGCAGCTGTTATTAACCCTCCAGCGAGTCATTTAAACTTGTGTTTGGCTGCATGTAATAATACTACTGTGAATAAACCGAAGGGTTATTTCACACACACACACACACACACACACACACACCAATGCTATGGTGTTACACAGTTCCAGAGAATCCCATATGTATTGCAGCCTTTAGAATTGTGGTCCAGTGTGCCCCACATGCAGATGCTACATGGTAAGTGGAGCCCCCCAGGGGTCATGGAATGTGTTGGTGCTCAGAGAAGCAGATAATCAGGGCTGATAGAGCTGTTTAAGTTCCATTTTCCTGCTCTGCCATCTCTGGCATGACCTTGGCTCCTGATTGCAAGGTGACTGCTGCAACTCCAGAGACTGTGTCCATATTCTGGGCAAAAGGGAAATAGAGAGTCTTCTCTAAAGTGTCTGAGACAACCAGCTCAGGAACATGTGCTTGTATCTCATGACTAGAACTGACTTGCATTGCATTCCGTTAGTAAAGACCAAGGGAGTAGGATATTAGATAGGCGGTAGACAGGGTCCATTACACCCAGTAATCTGAATTCAGGCACTGAATGAAGAGACTGAGGATGAAAATGGGCTGAAGAACACGGCACTCCACCCACAGTCTCCGTGATTTATCATTTATCATTGTATGTGTTTTATATATGTATTTTATTGTCTGTCTTTCCTACTTGAAAATAAGTTTGATGTAAGCAGGAATTTTTCTCTCTGATTACATCCTGTATTTCCCATTGCTTAGAACTGTGGCAGGTCCAAAGTAAATAGTATATGTTACATAAGTAAATGAATATTCATCCCAGCCAGTGAATCAATGGAGCTGAGCCTTCCCTTACAACATGGTGGAAAGGGGACAAGGGAAGAAGTAAATAGGTGCTACTCAGATGTCCCTGTTTACTTTCTTGTGAAACTCTTTGGAACTTTAAAAAGAATCTTTCAAAAAAACTCAATCAATAAATTAGTTGCATGGTCTCACAGTTACCCCTAAAGGGCTCTGTAGTAAGAACAAAAAAACTGAAGGTAGAACTAAAAATAATTCAACTTTTCCTATGACCCAGGGAGCTTAGAGCAATTCTCAAGGCAGAAGGGCTGCAGCAAAAGCTGCAGGGCTAAAAATTGCCACCAGGCAGAGCAGCTGAGAGGTCCTACTTTTCCAAAGATGCCATGAGAGGGGCGCCTGGGTGGCTTAGTCGGTTAAGCGTCCAACTTTCGCTTAAGTCATGATCTTGCGGTTCGTGGGTTCGAGCCCCGCGTCGGGCTCTGCTGACTGCCAGCTCAGATCCTGGAGCCTGTTTCTCCCTCTCTCTCTGACCCTCCCCTGCTCACGCTCTCGCTCGCTCTCTCTCTCTCTCCTAGAAATAAATAAAACATTTGGGGGAAAAAAAAACCCACAAAGATGCCATGAGAGCAGATGCCCTCCAGCCAGAAAGACATCTTAATCTGGAGATTTCTGGGGTTCTCTGCCATCCCAAGTGATTACTTTCACAGGAGGAGAACACTGGCTCTGATTCTCTACTTTGCATGAATGAGGAGACTCTAGGAATTGATATCCATTATGTACTTTGCTGAAAAGGGAATGTCACTTTTCCCCTGGCAAAAAGGGTCTGTGGGTCAGTGAGGACAGGGAGGGGAGCCCTCAGGGTGGGAAAAGGTTATAAATACAAGATGAGAATTCCTTGAATAGAAAGATGCAAAATAGAAACTTGACAGTTTCATACCACAGAAAGACCAGACTAGGAATTGTAGAGAAAGTAAACAACCAGTGTGTTAAGCTGCTTACCTACGGAGTCTGAAATCTGGCATCCTAAAGATCTGCCAGGTGAAAATGTTAGAAATCAAAATCTTCAGTAATTTGAAGGAATGATCTATTAATTACCTCTCATAATGAGATAGTAATTGGCTCAATTTTCGTCTGATACTTGCCTTGAATTAAACTAACCAACTGCAGAAACATGGGTTACAAAAGTAAAACAGTAAAAATCAAAATACCTACCTTCTGGGGTTCCTGGGTGGCTCAGTCAGTTAAGCGACCGTCTTCAGCTCAGGTCATGATCTCACGGTTCATGAGTTCAGGGCTCTGTACTGACAGCTATCTCAGAGCCTGGAGCCTGCTTCAAATTCTGTCTCTCTCTCTCTCTCTCTCTCTCTCTGTCTCTCTCTGACCCTTCCCTGCTTGCTCTCTCTTTCTCTCTCAAAAATAAAAAAAAACATTAAACTTTTTTTAAAAATACATACCCTCTTATTATAGATGAGTCAACTGAAAGTATTATACAGTTACTCTAGGATTTCACCTGTGTTGATATTTTAAGAATTACAAAGAATGTAGGGGCACCTGGGTGGCTCAGTTGGTTTCATCTCAGGTCATGTTCCTGCAGTTCCCAAGTTTGAGCCCCACATTGAGTGTGCTGCTGTCAGCACAGAGACTGCTTTGGATCATCTGTCCTTCTCTCTTTGCCTGTGCCCAGCTTGCACTCTCTCTTTCTCAAAAATAAGTAAACATTTAAAAAAAAAAAAAGAATGTATTGGGGCACCTGGGTGTCTCAGTTGGTTAAGCAACTGACTTTGGCTCAGGTCATGATCTCACAGTTCATGGGTTCAAGCCCCGCGTCGGGCTCTGTGCTGACAGCTCAGAGCCTGGAGCCTGTTTCAAATTCTGTATCTCCTTCTCAGATACACATCTCAGAGACACACACTCTCTCTCTCTCTCTCTCTCTCTCAGAAATAAATAAAACATTAAGAAAAGGAATATATTAGAATATATCTGTTGTTAAATTCCATTTAAACTGTATAATTTTATCTAATAAGAAATTATCAGATAATATTTTATAAAATCAAGATCTGTACCTAAGATGCACTTAACTTTTTTTTTTCAGTAAGTAAGATTTTTGTTTTCTGCTTCTAGGTTCTCTAAGGTTGAAAATAAAAAGTAAAATTTTATATATAAAAAAGTAAGGACATTAGCATTGTAGATATAAAAATCTGTTTATAATGTAGATATAAAATTAAAGAGATGGCATTTTGCCATCCGAAGAATCCTAGACTCAGAGAAAACCACATTCAGATCCCTGAGATACCATTTCCTCACTGTGTGACCTTGTGATGCACTGTGTATTTCTGAAATCCAGTTTCCCAATATTTGAAATGAATATCTGAATATCTTTTTCCAAGTATTAAGTGATTTAGTGGGAACACTAGGCAAATATGCTTAGCACACTGCCAGGCAAACAGCCGTTTCTTGATAATTGTTTGTCAAATACTAAACCAAGTAAGTATAAAAAAAGTCGAGGCAAGAGAGTAAAACAAAGCCTCCCTAACCAGTTTTTTCTATTTTAGAACAGGAAACCTATGTAGGAGATTTGATGGACCATGAAAAACCACCCACCTGGAATTATTTCCCTTTCTGGCCCTGTTTGTCAAGTAGAGGCTAAGAAATCTCTCCTGGGTGCAATTACTGGTGAATAAGCCTCAATCCCAATATAGCAAAAGTGCAGTATGACCTCTTTCTAGGCAGTCATTTTTTAAAAAGAGATTTGGTGGTAGATGAGGGGTTTGCTTTTTGATATTTGACCTCTCCTATTATCCTCAGCTCAATTTATTATGCAGCCATCATAGGCCCCCAGATGCTTATCTTTGGGACCTGTGACGGCCTTGGATAAATTACAGTACAAATCATGCAAAATGGCTTCTCTGAGTTGCTGTGGATTGAGACGCCCTAAAGAATTACGTTTCTGTCTTATTGATCCATGTGAAAATATTTTAAACCATTACATATGAATATCTCTCTTCCAAATTCCTCATTGGCTAAGTTGAATATTCACACAGTGAGTGCAAAGTGCAAAAGGTAAGATTCATACATAGTGGGGACACGTTGTCTTATAGTAAACTCAGTCAAGGAGGAAGGATTTGTGGGTTCACTGAAGAGTGGCCCACTACTAACCAGGCACTCTAGGTATGACAACCTTGCTTCATCCGCCTCTACTACTGTCTCTTACCCATGCCACATCCTGATGAATTCATAGCTAAGAGAATCTGGATTCCAGTCCTTGAGTGAAAGACTCTGCCATGTCACTGCCAAGTTTTGCTTATGCCCCTACCTCTAAAGTGATTGACATCTGCTCATAAGATAAGGTATCATTTGTGAAAATCAGGATAAACACAATGCTGGCCCTTACCTGATTCATACTAGACAAATCTAGAAATAAAACTTAATATAAGCACACTCCAGCAACCCCTAAAGAAGAAAAAGGAGGTCTCTTAGGATTGATAAAGATAAATTAAATAATACTTTGGGTTTTAGGTAGTCACATGAGCCTCTTTTATGAAGTTTCACTTGGGAGGAAACAATGGAGGCTGTACATTGTATATTATTTAACACTTTGACTTTCATCTGAATAAAAGAAGTGGTCTTTGGGCAAGCAGCAGACTCTGAGAATACCGATAGGCATGTGGCAAAGTGATGTGAAAGAAGCGGCATTTGGTATTCCAATTTGCAATCATGAATAGGGCAGTGGATGGATGCCTAGGTCATTCAACCTCAGATTGAATCCAGGCATGCTTCAGGAACAACCCTATGATTTTGGAATTGCCATCCATTATCACATGGCTATGCCAGAAGGACACACGTTCTGAAACTGTTGTCAAGGAAGGAAAGATAGATTTAAGTCATCCAGTTCTGTCTCATTCTCTCACTCTTCTGGGACCAATGGAAAGGAAATACTAGGAAGAGGAACTTCAAGGGAAGTGGTGATCCCCATGTATACATCACATCAGGTCCTACTCTTCACTTTGAAGGGAGGGGGTGCAAAAATTTGCCAAAACTGGGTCCAATAAATCTGCTCGTCTCCTAAGACCACTAATTAAACAAAATAATCTCCATCCCTTTTTTTAAATTTACGTTTGTTTATTTTGACAGAAGGCGGGTGGGGGTGGGGCAGAGAAAGGGGGAGAGAGAGAGACAGAGAGACAGAGAAAGACAGACAGAGAGAGAGAGAGAGAAAGAGAGAGAGAGAGAGAGAGAGAATTCCAGGCAGGCTCCATACTGTCAGTGCAGAGCCCGATGTGGGGCTCAGCTCACAAACTATGAGATCATGACCTGAGCTAAAGTCAGATGCTTAACTGACTGAGCCATCCAGGTGCCACTTTCCATACCTTTTTTAAGGTGATTGACATTTACATTAAAAGGTTCTTACAGAAAAAGCCAGATTCCCAAAATTCCCCAGAAATATTTAAGGGATCATTTCCCTACAGATCTTTACCTAATTCTCCTCCAGGATCCCACAAAAACTGGGCCTGAGTTGGGATGGCTTGCATGTGATGTATATCCATCATTCCCCCTCCTAGACCCACAACCAACATTGCTACTCAGTAGATCACACCTGCTCTCAAAGCCCTTCTCAAAAGAGCACTTCATTTATTTTCCTTTTCTCAGATCCCAGAACAAAATAAAGATCTAAGTGAGCAATTAACTTAGCATATCATTGTTTGAACTGTGGCTTTCTAGTCTACTTAGAAAAAAAAAGAGGTGCCTTTTTTAAGAATGTGGCAGTAAGAGGCACATGGGTTGCTCAGTTGGTTCAGCATCCAACTCTTGATCTCGCCTAAGGTCATGATCTCTGAGTTCCTGAACTCCACCCCTGATGGTTCCTGAGATCTGCACTAACAGCAGGGACCTTGATCTCAAAAACAAATAAATAGACACATTTTAAAGTCAAACCTATTTTTTTTAAAAAAACTGTGGCAATAAGTATTAATGCAATTTCTAAATGGAGTCTGGCACGTTTTCCAAAAGCGTTCTACGTTTTTATCAGTATCAATTTCATAAGTACTGAGCAGAGTTTGATCAGAGAGCCACCTCTGTCAAGAACCACTTCACTATCCCTTCTGTCGAGGGTCACAAAAGGCAGAGTAGTGGAAGTAGAGGCCTTGTGCTTCATGTTTGTTGGGTGAGATGTGCTGAGAAACCATGCAGAGGGAAAAGATGCTGACCAATGGGTAAGGGCCAGGGCACTCACTCTTGCCCGCTCCAGCAACTCACTCTTCCTCACCTCTAAGTAGGACTTTTGTCCCTGGTTCTCAGATGGCTCTCAAAGTCACCTCCCCGACCTTGCCCATTGCCTACTGACCCTTCTGACTAAGAGGCTGTGAGAGCTAGGGTTGCACCCAGCTGCGATTGATGTCGTACTCTACTGCCCAGTCAATCCTGCCCAAGCACACTCAAGACCTCTAACATATACCGCCGTTCAGTCTTTATGCAAACTCTTTAACCAGGCATATGAGGTCTTCTAAATTCTGGCCTTACCCTCTCAGCCCTGTGTTCTGCTCCTGCTCTGGTTCTTACACGGTTATGTACTACTGCCCCTATACCCACTGTGGCCTTGAGATTCTCCCTTTTCTAGTCCCTTTCCTGGAACTTCTGCCTTCTTTCTTCCCTTCTAATGCCCAAATACAATGCTTGGACCCAGAGCAAACTCTGGCTCAACAGTAAAGCGTTCCCTGATCCTCTGTCCTGGGACCTGCTCGCTCTCCCCGCTGTGCTCTCTTAGTAAATCAGACTGCATTTCCATCTAGTTGCGATCACAGTGTCCTTTATTTTATTGTTCACTAGATTGGGAGCTCAGAGAATGTAAAATGGTTATCTGGTATAACTTAGGGTCTGTCATTGCAGGCATAAAAGCCTGGCACAGAATACAAATACAATAAATATTGAATGATTCCACCTGCTGCTCTGGCTTTCCCATTTTACCACCTGGGTGTTTATTTACAGAGGCCTTATGTTGTGATGGTTAAGAGTTCAGCCTTTGGGAGCCAAACTATCTGGATTTGAATCTTGGCTCTGTCCCCTAATATCTGTGTTATCCTGAGCAAATTACTGCATGGGGATAATAATATGGACCTTGCATGGTCAACACAAGAATTCAATGAGTTGATATGAGTAAAGCATTTAGAACAGTGCCTGGTACGCAGAAAATATTCAATAAAGGTTAGCAAGTTCATTTAGCTAAACTCTCCTTCATGCCTGTGACCATTGAAGAAAAAGAACAGGGTCATAAAGTAGTACTGAGCTTTTGTTCCAGATGAGCCACGGAGAGAAAGAGTCTGGAGCAGAAAATGCCTGGCAGATTCTGCAGTCTGGGAAGACAGAGGGGCCAGGACGAGGGAGTTCACTGAGACAGGAGCAGGCAGATCCAGGGTCCCAGACGGGTCCCAGACGGGCAGAAAGGTCAGAGTCTGTGACAGCGGCACCATGAACAGCATACAAAATGCCTGGTCCCAGGGCAGATGTGGCCTGCTGTCCACTCCAGGTTTGCTTTCCCTTCCAGGAACAGGCAGTCCTGGATACCTGAGCAATAACAGAGGACCAAAGGCCACACGTGGGCCCAGCCACATGGAGGAAAGAACATAGATCTATCTCATCTTATGCTGATATAACCAGAGTGTATGTAGCTGACACATCCCCTGGGCTGATACCCTTTATATCTCAATTTTCTATATCACGCCATGCCTTTTTCTTTTTTTTTTTTTTTCAACTTTCACAGTTATAGGTCACCACTCTGGGGAACGTATGAGCTGTGAGGAGTGCCGTGCAAAATGGCAACTCTTGAACTCTTCCTTCGGTACCTAACTCATTTTCTCCTCATAAAACATTCAAAGCATTTAAAATTATTACTTTATTTCTGAGTCGTAATGTTGTTGAAGCTTATAAAAATCATTTCTGTGTTAATTCCCCTGGCTCAACTCTCTTAAATTCTTCCTTAAAAGTTGTATATAATTTAACTAGAAACAGCTTTTTTTTTTCTGCTCGAAACCAACTGGAGTAATCAGAAAATAGGGGAAAATAAATAACTGCTAAATGAATAAGGAGTTTGGAGTTGAGAATTAGAAATTAGGTCAATCAACTAGTCAGTCTGGTTTGCTGACTTCTTTGTTAAAAAATGACCACTCGACCTTGCTCTTTGACCCCCAAACATTCACACCATCCTCCACAGGCTGAGGTACCAGATGCAGCCAAATAGAACTGTCATTTTTTTTTTTTTAATTCTTGTGGCCAGCACATAGACTCCAATGTCAGTAATCAGTTCTGGTGGGGGAGATGGCTAAGAGGAGTAGAGTGCTTGGAACATCCCCCAAGTATGTACTCCACATTTGCACCTCATGAGTGGAAAGCTGGCCTTGAGAGACACTGCCTGAGCAATGGAAGAAATAGAACACGCCAGAATGATTCTAAATCCAGCTCCAGCATTCCAATTTATTTCTGTGGCCAGACATTAGCATTCACTGTTGAAAGTGACCTGTAACTAGACAAGAGAGACAAATAGGAGTGTGTGCAGAGCAGAGTCACAGAAGGGGACTTGGTAGAAGGATCAAGCACTCTGTATTAGTACAAATGTTGCCATTTTTTAAATGAAAAAATATAATCAGCTGCCCAAAGTTACTGCTGGGTAAGGGGGTCAATGGAACTCTCCCATTTGACATTGAAACTGTGACTCTAGGAACTGTCAATAAATATCAAAGGCAGAAACTTCAAAGAAGTGTTAGCTTGAATAACAGAGAAGTGACTGTTAATTGGCTACTTGATTAATCCTGGGGTTTTCTTTACTTTTTTTTTTATATTTTTTTTATTTATTTCTAGGAGAGAGAGAGAGAGAGCGTGAGCAGGGGAGGGTCAGAGAGAGAGGGAGACACAGACTCTGAAATAGGCTCCAGGCTCTGAGCTGGCAGTCAGCACAGAGTCGGATGCGGGGCTCGAACCCACGAACCGCGAGATCATGACCTAAGCGAAAGTCAGATGCTTCACTGACTAAGCCACCCAGGCACCCCAAGGGTTTTCTTTACTTTGGATGTTTGTTGTATCTTGGAAGGAAAGTATTGGCATTTTAGATTTTTGGATGACTGGGTCTGGTTTGAGGGGTTTCAACACAGCTGTTCTGAGCCTAGATTAGTTGTAATTGGTTAAAAAAAAAAAAGTTGGATCCATCTCTCAGGCTATTGGAAATAGAAAATGTTTACTGGATTCATTTTGGAATATTTTAGCAATAAAATACTTGAATATTGTGGGCAAAACCATAATGCAGTCAATTTTATTTTTAGCATGTTAATTACCATATCACCTTATAATAAAATCAAATTGACATAAAAGTACGAGTACAGAAAGGTCTATATCCTTCCATTGTACTTCTTAAAGTTGGTTATTAGAACTGAAAAACTTAATGTAGCATTATTTGATTAAATCTCCATCCATGTCTAGATAAAACTTAGAATGAAACAGTAGGAATAGACCTAAAAAGTCAGAGTTCTGTAATATACCTTCACCTTGTACTCTCCAGATGAGTATGTTGCATATATGCCCCATATCCAGGAATTTTCTAAGGGATGTTGACTTGTCTCATGTTGAATAATCTTAAATCCCGAAACCATTACAATTTTTGCATTTTCAGATTCTTTGACCAAATGTCAAAGCACTTTCCTTCACCGTTTCTTTGCAATTTGATTCAAGATAATCTAACAGACTTGCATAGGGTAAAACTACTTATAGAAATAGTACGCACAGCAGTGTTAGCCATTTCATATGTATGTAATATTATACACCAGCCCCAGTGACACACTCGTATGATTTGTAGGATATGAGTCGTAGCCCAGTTAAACATCAGTTTGACAAATAGTATTTCAGTTGACCAGTCAAACAGAGGGTAAACATTTGTTGTATCTTTTGAAAATTTAAATTTGTGTAACATATTTGAAGGATTTATTTATTTGATACATATGGTGGTCTTAACTTGCTGTACAAGCCTACAGATTTTTCTTTGCAATGTGATATTTTTTTTCCATTTTAATCAGTACAAAACGTTTGTAAAGGCAAGTCTGATTTTCTGTAAGATTATTTATTTGGGAATTCAAATTCTCTGTTAAATAATTATCACCTTTCCCCTTGGCCTTTTTATATATTAAGTAAGTAGTTACTGTTAAGATGTGCTAGGCGTATTTCTGGCATCTACCCATTTGCTTACTTTTTCTCCACACTGCACCTCACCCCCAACCTTCTACCAGACACAGACTGCTTTCAAATTATGATATCCTCACCTACCCATGCTAAAGAGTGTTACCAGCTACATTTGTGGTAGAGTATTAGACTAATTATACTATGCACTAGCAGTCTGAGAGAGACAGGAAAATTTGTTATATAATGCTGAAGAATAGTGCTGAGCACTTTGAATAAATATAAAAATGGTATGAGTCAAGAACTGTCCCAGCCCTCGCTCTGGTTTAAAAGATAGTGCCAACATACTTGATAGTGCTACTAATACCTGGTAATGTATTTGAAGGCAACTTATGCTCTCTCAACTATAAATGCATCAAGGATTTTAAATAAAAGTGGTCCATTGATAACTGTACTGATCAAGGAAGGTTGCTTTGAATGAGTTGAGTGACCCTTAAGGATTGATACGATTTGGGTAAGTAGCAGGGACGTAGATGATCTCATGGTGGCAAGCACAGTAGAAAAGGTATACAAACAGAAATAAATGAACACAGCATGTTTTTATGAAGACCTTAGAGTGAGTGCTACAAGGTTAAAAGTCCAGGCATCTCTGGAATTTTGTTTATTTGTTGTAATTTTTGTTTTCAAAGCAGAGTTATAATATAATGAAATAGATACTTTCATAATATTATTCTGTGTGAACACCAGCCCAATGGATGCAGTGCTGTTTACTGAGAAAGACTTAAAGATCTTTCCATTCCAGATTGCAAACAAGTTCCTCATGAGCAGAGTATAGCCCACAGGCATTTTATGTGGCCCAAATAGTGATGAACAAAATGGAACCAATATTTTAAAATCAAAAAATTTCACATGAAAATCTAGATTTCTGGATTCACCTAAAAAATCAGATGAGTCACAGTTCTATACATTTTCTGTTTCTTCTTGATTCAGTTTTGGGAGGTTAAATATTTCTAGGAATTTATCCATTTCTTCTAGGTTGTCCAATTTGTGGGCACATAATTTTTCATAATATAGTCTTATAATCTTCTATATTTCTGTTGTGTTGATTGATATTTTTCCTCTTTCATTTCTGATTTTGAGTCTTCTCTCTCTTTTTTTTTTTATTAATATTTTTATTTATTTCTAGGAGAGAGAGAGAGAAAGAGACAGCGTGAGCAGGGGAGGGTCAGAGAGAGAGGGAGTCACAGACTGAAACAGGCTCCAGGCTCTGAGCTGGCAGTCAGCACAGAGCCCGACGCGGGGCTCGAAACCATGAACCACTAGATCATGACCTAAGCTAAAGTCGGTCGCTTAACCGACTAAGCCACCCAGGCGCCCCTCTCTTTTTTTAAATGAGTCTGGCTCAAGGTTTATCAATTTTCTGGATCTTTTCCAAGAACCAGCTCCTAGTGCTATTGATCTCTTCTATTTTTTCAGTTTCTATTTTGTTTATTTCGGCTCTGATCTTTATTATTTCCTTCCTTCTACTGGTTTAGGGTTTGTTTGTTTTTCTTTCTTTCTAGCTCCTTTAAGTGTAAGGTTTGAGTCTCTATCTGGGATTTTCCTTGCTTCCTGAGGTAAGCCTATATAGGTAAAAACTTCCCTCTGAGAACAGCTTGTGCTGCATCCCAGTAATTTGGTATCATTGTGTTTTCATTAGCCTCCATGCATTTATTGATTTCCTCTTTATTTTCTTAATTGATCCATTTATTACTTAGTAGCATGTTATTTAACTTCCATGTACCTGTGCTCTTTCCAGACTTTTTTCTTGTAGTTGACTTCTAGTTTCAAGTGTTGTGGTCAGAAAAGATTCATGGAATGACTTTGATCTTTTAGAATGTGTTGAGATTTGTTTTGTGGCCTAATATGTGATCTATTCTGGAAAGTGTTCCATGTGTACTTGAAATGTATTTCCACTGTTTTAGGCAGAAAATTCTGAATATTTGTTAGATTCATCTGGTCCAGTGTGTCAATAGAAGCCACTGTTTCCTTGTTGATCTTCTGTTTAGATGATCTATCCATTAATGTAAGTGAGGTTGGGGAGGGGGTTAAAGTCCCCTACTCTTACTGTATTACTATCAGTTACTTCCTTTGTATTTGTTATTAGCTGCTTTATATATTTGGCTGCTACCATGTTGAGTGCATAAGTGTTTGCAATTGTTGTATTTGCTTGTTGGATTGTTCCCTTTATGATTATGTAGTGTCCATCTTTGACTCTTGTTAAAATCTTTGTTTTAAAGTTATTTTGTCTAATATAAGTGTTGCTAGCTTGGATTTCATTTCATTTCCATTTGCATGATAAATATTTTTCTTTCTTTTCACTTTCAACTTACCTGTATCTATATGCTGCCTACAAGTGAGTCTCTAGTAGGCAGCATATAGATGGGTCTTTCTTTTTTATCCATTCTACCACCCTATGTATTTTGATTGGAGTATTTAGCCCATTTACATTCAAAGTTTTTATTCATAAGTTTGTATTTATTGTCATTTTGTTACCTGTTTTTACAGTTGTTTTTATAGTTCTTCTGTTCCTTTCTTCTCTTGCTCTCCTCTCTCATGGTTTGCTTTCTTTAGTGACATACCTGGATTCCTTTCTCTTTATTTTTTGCATATCTATTAACGGTTTTTAATTTGTGGTTATCATTAAGTATATATATAACATCTTATGCATATAGCAGTCAGTATTAAGTTAATGGTCACTTAAGTTTAAACCCATTCTAAAAGCACTAAATATTCACTCCTCTTCCCCCATGTTTTAGGTATATGGTATCATAATTTACATCATTTTATTTTGTGAATCCCATGACTGATTTTTTATAGATATACTTAGTTTTAATGCTTTTGTGCTTCCTACTTTTCTTCTTTCTGTCTGTGTTCTTTCCTTTCCACTCAAAGAATCCCCTTTAATATTCCTTATAAGGATAGCTTAGTGGACATTAAATCCTTTAACTTTTGTTTGTCTGGGAAAGTCTTTATCTCTCCTTCTATTCTGAAATGATAGTCTTCTCAGATAGTGTATCCTTGGCTGCAGGTGTTTTCCTTTCAGCATTTTGAATATATCATGCCATTTCCTTCTGGCTTGCAAAATTCTGCTGAAAAACCAAGTAATAGTCTTTTGGGATTTCCCTTGTCTGTAGCTGTGTTCTTTTCTGTTGCTGCTCTTAAAATTTTCTGTTTGCATTTTGCCATTTTAATTACTATGTGTCTTGGTATGGACCTCCTTGGGTTGATTTTGTTGGGGATCTCTGTACCTCC
This sequence comes from Hyaena hyaena, assembly GCF_003009895.1. NCBI lineage: Eukaryota > Metazoa > Chordata > Mammalia > Carnivora > Hyaenidae > Hyaena > Hyaena hyaena. The sequence continues at coordinate 266,253 of NW_024081713.1, read as the reverse complement.
TTGATCTGGATTTCTGTTTCCTTCCCCAGATTCAAGAAGTGTTCAGCTCTATTTCTTCAATAAATTTTCTTCCCCATTCTGTCTGTCTTCTCCTTCTGGGATCCCCATAATGTGAATATTACTATGCTTGATGGTGTCACTGATTTCCCTAAATCTATTTTCATATGTTAATATTCATTTTTCTCTCTCCTGTTAAGCTTGATTGCTTTTTATGACCCTGTCCTTCTGGTTGCTGATCTGCTCTTCTACTTCCTCTTGGAATATTCCATCTAGTATATTTTTAAATTCAGTTACTGCATTCTTTATCTCTGATTGGTTTTTTTTTTTAAGTTTTATATCAGTTTGTTGGTGCTCTCACTGAATTCCTCCACTCTTTTCTCAAGCCCATTGACTATCTCTATAAGCATTACTTTAAATTCTCTATCAGTCATATTACTTATCTCCACTTCATTTAGCTCTCTTGCTGTGATTTTGTCCTCTTCTTTCATTTGGTACATCTTCCTCTGTCTCCTCATTTTTCTAATCCTCTGTGTCTGTTTCTGTGTTTTAGGAAAGTCAGCTCCATCTCCTGCTCTTGCAAGTGGTGGCTTTATAAAGATGAAGTTCTGTAGCGCCCTGCAGTATAGTATCTCCTGTTCACCAGAGCCTGGCACTAGAGGGGTAGCTCTATGTGTGTTTGCTTGCACCCTACCGTTGTGGCTGAGCCACTTTTGTCTTCAGTCCAGTTGCCTGATCCTCTTTGCCTAGTTGGGGTAAGGTTAGGTCCCTGTGTTGTTAGTGGGCCGGTTTGGGGTCATCTTGGATTTGAGGGGAGTCAGACCATCCCTTTTCCAGAGCTACAGTAGCGCTGAACTGCAGGGCCCTCTCCCTGTGTGGTCTCCTGAAAATCTGTCTTTGGTGGGCAGATCCTGCAGTCAGTCTCAGGGTCTGCCTCCAGCCCACCGCTGGGGCTGATTGAGACTGGTTTGTGTGTGGTTATATTCCCCTCTCCCTGGGGCATGAGTCACTTTGGAGTGGTGCTGGCCCCTCAGGGCTGCTTGCACACTGCCAGGCTTGTGGCACCTCTTTGGATGGACCCCTGAGAGGCATGTTGGAAGAGAAAGCGGGGGGTCAGGCATGTGAGGCAGCAAAAACTGTGCTAGTCTGCTGCAGGAGGGAACCTGCGGATGCCTGAGAAAACTCCTGCTGAGGCCATCAGGGTTGGAGGAGGTGGATCTCCAGAAGTATGCAAGGGCTGGGGGCACTATTAGCAAGCTAGGGGAAGATTATTCAAATGCTGCTGTGCTGGTTCCCACAGGTGTTGGTTTATCTGGAGGTAGGGATCCGGGAAATGGTGCCCAGTAGCTCCTTTGCTCTTGTCAGGTCTCCCAAAGATTCCTTCCCCTCCAGCACATGCTCTGAGATTATTAAATAAGTCTCCTTCACGTATACTCCAGGTGTCTTTCAAATTGCTGCTTCTGTGCTGTATCTTGGCAAGGCTTTTTGTTGTGCTGTCTCTTTAAGCGTGGAGACTCAGTTTCCCAACATCCTCCAGCTCTCCCAGAGCCAAGACCACTGATTTTTCAAGTTCTAGATGTTCAGCTCCATCAATACTAAAAACTCACAAAGCCAGGCCCCTCTGGTTTTTAAAGCCAAATGTTACAGATATCTGTCTTCCCATTGCAGATCCCCTGGACCTCAGGTACTTGGTGTGGGCTCTGCTTCCCTCTCCTCTCTTGTGCCCATGGCTCCCTCCCTCCCGTGGATGGCCTATGGGTCTATTTGGCTCCTGACAGAGAACTGCCTTTCCTACCCTCTTCATTGTGGCCTCCTGTCTACATCTAACAGTGGAGATTCTGTTCTTCCAGTCTTGGGGTCATTTTCTGGGTTATTTAGACTGATGTGGGTGTTATCTAGTTGTATCCATGGGACTGGGTAAGCCCAGGAACCTCCTACTTCACCACCTTCCCTGCAAGTTGTACCTGCCAGGTTTAGGCATTCAAAATTCCTAATCTGCAGACATGGACAATAATATCTAGGGACATGGTAGAGAGGGAATTTAGGGGACTGGGTAACCAAAGAATGGCAGAAGTAACCAAGGGAATAATAGTTGAAATAAGATGCCAGTGGTTGATGCCTGTGTGATTGCAGATACAGACATGAGTTTTCCTCTGCGCTGCAAAGTTCGTCTAGCTGGCCTAAGAATTAAATTCACGTGAGGCAGATTAACAGGAGAAAGGAACAAAATTTAATTACATGTTCACAGAGGACCAAAAATGAAATTGAGGCCCAAAACAATGACAATAGCCAGCTTTTACTTATCAGACAAAAACAATAAATCTGTGAGGAACTGACAGGACAATAAAAACCTATGTGTAGGAGTCTTAATTAATAAAGAATTCTAAACAGGATTTGGGCTGGGGTAGTAAATTCATAAAAATCGGCAAGGGTTCTTTATAACGCCTTCTCTTCTCTGAATTCCTTATCTCTGGTGATAAGAATGTGTCTTTACCTCCTGATAACAGGGAGGTAGCTTTCATTCAAGAGATTCACTTCCAGCTTTCTGGAGACAAAGGGAGTTCAGGGAGTTCTTTCTAAATGGGTGTTTTTAAGTAACTTTCAATTTAAGATAATCAATATGCCAAAGTGATACATTTTGGGGCGGCCTGCCCTGGGCCTCTCCACATCCCGAAACTGACCGGAGCCTTGTTTACAATTCTTATCTCAGATGTGGACGTTTATAACAGTAAAGTTAGCCGTTGAAAAGGGCCCTTTACTTTCAGTGAAGTGTTTTAATTACCTCTTCTGCACCTGTTGAAGAGGAATGACTTCTTGCCTTGGGGCTGTGGAAACGGACAAACCCACAGCAACAGATTCTGGACAGATGAGAGCGACAGCAATTTATCTATCACGTATACTTACAGCCCAGGAGGGAAGGATACCGCACACCATGCAAACACCAGGCAGTTTCAGTGAGGCACGGAGGGAACAGCCAGCGGAAAAAGGAGGGAGCGGAGGGAAGCGGGAAGAGAAACCTGGAAGGAGAGCAGAGCCTTCCCCCAGTTTGTTACAGAAACAGTCATAGCATGTTCTTTCTTTTGCTTACTGGGTCAGGAAGTGTATGACATACTTTTTATGAACTATTCTATTTAAATTATCCACAAAACTGTGAAATGGTCAATACGACCTTAAGGAAACAAGAGACTCAGATACTGTTACAATATGTACTGGGAGAAATGCACTAGGGGACAGATATTTACATTCAGTGATTACCTGGGGAGAGCCACCTGTGGAGAGTGGGCAGAGGAAGGTGAATTACAAGTAGTCTCAACAAAGACCTCAAATGATCCCATAGGAAACTCTAAGAGCCAGTCTCAGAGGGGAACTTAAGGCCACCAGCTGATAATGGGCTCAGCAACTTGGGGAATTGGTGCTGCAGTCCTGAAGGGAGGGATCTGCATGTTGATTGCAGACTTCCACTTTGAGGAATTAAATGATTTATCCAGGGCCATAGAATTATTACTTCTTGATGGTATATTCAAATTCAGGTCTATCTGATTCTGAATCTGTATTCTTTACCTTAATACTCTGCAAGAAACCATCCAGTGATATTGTGATTTATAATAATAATAAAAATAGATAGATTAGGTCTTCATGCTTCCTAGATCACAGCTCTCAAAACCTTTGGAATTTCCTAACAGATAAAGAGCAATGGGAACGCCTTTTGTTATAAAGTTTGGTCATTTGTCCTCAGTTCTTGAAATCCCTTCAGAGCCATAAAGGTGAGATGGGTATCTTATTATTCATAATAAGCCCCTTTCCCCCTCAACTGAGTTTATATTAATGAGATGACTTTTGGAAAGCACCTAAGGATGGGGGTTTGTTGCCAGGGGATCAATAATGACTAAGAGGCTGGAACTTTTAGTCCCTGCCCTTGATTTCTGGGGAAGTGAGAGGGGCTGGAGGTTGAATCAGTCACCAACAGGGTGTGACTTAATCAACCATGCTTATATAGTGAAACCTCCACTTAAAAAAAAAAAAAAAAAAAAAAGGGGGGGTTTAGAGACCTTCCACACTGGTGAACTAGAACACTTTCATGTGCCATAGTGCCAGACCCCAAACTCCGTGAGGATAGAAGCCCTTTTGTTCTGGACCTCGGTTACATATCTCTTCATCTGGCTGTTGATTCATATCTTTTAATATCCTTTGTAATAAACCATTAGTCTAGCAGGTAAATGGGTTTTCTGGGTTCTATGAGAGTTAATCAAACCCAAGGAAGAGGTCATGAGTACTGCCAATCAGTAACTGGCAGGTCAGAAGCACAAGTGACAACCTGCACTTTCCATTGGTATCTGAAGCAGAGAACAGTGTTGTAGGACTGAGCCCTTAACCTGTGGGATCTAATGCTATCTGCAGGTAGATAGTGTCAGAAGTGAACTGAATTGAATTGTAGGACACCCAGCTGAGTCTAAGAATTGCTTTGTGGTGGGGAAATCCCTCACTCTCACATTGGAATTACAGTCAGAACCCATATTTACTCTAATGCAGCAATGGGAGAAGAATATTCTCCTGGAAATGCAGTTACTAAGTGAATCTACATTAGAAGACCAAAGCGTGGGCCCCATGCAAATGCATTCTGGGCAGCATACACTTGAAATCATGTGATGTCTCTGGCCACCCTCTCTTCTCATTCCTGCTTAGTCTATCGTTGGTCACTCCCTCTGATGAGATACTCTGCATTCAAAGAACTTTCCCCAATCTCTATTTGAAGACTTATTTTGACCATCTGCTTCCTAAAATAGTCTCTTGATTGTGATACATATATGCAAAATTACTTTTAATGTCGTTGCCTTGGCACTTTGCAAAACTTCCAATGTGACCACATGCATACCCTTGAGTCATAAGTGTTCACTGGAACAAAAATGACAGAAAACAAGACTGCAGAGAAATAAACATGGAAATGATTTCACTCAAAATGAAGAAAGAATATTCAGTATGTGCCCTGAGACATTTAGGCAACAAAAGGAGCCAGTAGGCCAGAAAAGTGTGATGGGGTCAGTCCACATCTAGCAAATGGGATAATGTTCCATTTATCATTCACAGTGATAAGAAAAGAAGAAACTAAGTGTAGTGGTCAGTAATGTAATGGATACATAGACATGTGTGTCGGTCTGTCTGTTGTGCCCAGATTGCGAGACCCCAAAGACCACCGAGGAGCCGATTCGAATGCAAGCACATGAGGGTCTTTATTCAAGCTCGAGCAGGGACTCCAATGCACCGATGCAGTGGTGATGGTATGGAGCCCCGAACTCAGGGTCGCAGGGATTTTTATTGCAGTTACAGTGGGATTCGGGGGCTTTCCAGCTTGGCAGTCTCCTGATAGGTTGATTTTTAGCACAGGCTGTCTTGTCAGTACCGGATTGGATCGGCCCATCTGGCCTGACCGCAAACTGCCAACAGGAACGTCTTGGGACATAGGCGCCTGTTTTAAACTGATTGGCTTTTACTGTTGCTAGGGAGGTAACTAAGGGCTGGCTGCCTAAGTACTTCCTGCGGTTTTTCCTGGGACTGGGTTGGGGCCTAGTTCACTCTCAAGATGGAGGCTTTTTCTAAAATGGAGTAAGTTAGGTTTAGGTCTCATGCCTACTTGTCTGAGATCAATAGTGTTATCATTGCATTCTACGTATCACCTCTCAGTAAAGTAGTATATGCAGGGGAAAAACCACTGCATTTGAATAATACACCTACATTTGGCAGGTAAGTTTGCCCAGTCTGCTCTAAAGCAGAAGCAATTCAACTCTGCTCCTTGTCCTAATTTAGTGTCAACCTAGGAGAGACAGAAATAAAATTCTATCACACCCCTAGCTGTGTAAAAATGAGGAAGTTTTTTTCACCTTGAAAGTTCAAATGCCAACTTGAAAAGCATGAAAACGGTCTCACCAACTAGAGTTTCAGGAAACTTGAAATTCTTTGAATGAAACAATCTCTGGTGGCTAATTATCTTAGCGTGTTGTACTTACAGACAACTTCCCTTTTGCTGCTTCACCCACCAACAGTCCACTTTTGCAGATTATGTAACAAAGGGACTGAAAAGTCACCTAGATTTTCAAGATCAAGAAAACAGATGAAGGGGTTAGAGCCACAACTTTTTTATTTCCAGGAATTGAGCTTCTATATCTGGGCTAGATGTGCTCTGGATACTCCGGTTTACATTCAAAGGCTATGGTAATGCTGCCCTCATATATATCTTTTAGCCCACGGTCACAATCATTATTCATTTCTTTCTTTATCAGCTTTCTCTGTAAATTTACTATAGTAGCAGCTTAATTTACATTAGTCTCTTAATTCTAGTTATTGAGTTCATTCATCCCTAATGTTAAGTGTGCTGATAAAGTCCATCTTCTAACACTGCAGAACTGAAGGCCAGACACGGGTCCTTGATGAATTGTCCAAGGTAAATACACCTTGGAAAGTCTCTTGTTGGCTATAATCACCTGGTATGCCATAGCACATGAAGTTGTCTAAAGTTACTAGTCGCTAAGATATTAAATCACAGGGCTTGGATAAGTGCGCCATATGGCAACACTCTGTTGGATAAGATTTCCATAAACCAGTCTAAGAAGTAACCAAGTCCCAGTAAAAGCCAAAAACCAGTACAGTTCTAAGCTATCTAAAAATTATCAAACTGATTATCAGCTAACTCAGCAGTTTATATTAATTTAAGTCATGATTTGCCTTAGAGTTCATTATGTATAAATGCCATCTTTTTTTTTTTTTTTTCAACAAGCTGGTAATAAATCTGTAATGGAATTTATTTTGGTAGTAGGCAGTCTTCATTGTAATTAACACCCTCATCAAACACCCAGAAACATAGTTTCTTGAACTCTAGGAGTGATCTTCACACTTGACCCTGCATTTTATCATTTTATATGCTTTCTCTACTTCCAAATGCATAAAGGAAAGGAAAGGAGAGGGAGAGAGGAAAGGAAAGGAAAGGAAAGGAGAGGGGGAAAGGAAAGGAAGGGAAGGGAAGGGAAGGGAAGGGAAAGGAAAGGAAAGGGAGACAAATGTTTGTCATTTATGGAATTATTTAATTTCAAATGACATTGCCTTTTCCTTTCTGCTTCTTTTTGTGCTCCCACTTTCAGGTAAGAATGGTCTTCCCCTTTCTGTGGCTCAAAAGCAAGTTGATCATGTTCTCAGAGAATTGACACCTTACAGAAAAATTCTTAAGATTTAGCCTCGAGTTGCTGAAGAATTGGTCTGGAGCGCTCTGTGAAATCTTGACCTAGTTAGTGGGAGCATTTGGGCTAGGCATTGTACACTTGCCTGTACTGCTGCTTGTTCTTGGTTAAGTGACAGGTCCTGAATCGTTCTGCTGACATTCCTAAAGTAGCAATACCAAATGCTGGCTTCAGGATGCTCAACTCTGAGGTACGCCTGCCTCTTGCGAGCTGAACTCTGAGGTACGCCTGCCTCTTGCGAGCTGAAGCTACATCTTACCTTCTTGGAAGTGTAGCTTCTGTTTTAGAACACATCCAGGAAAGCCACTCATTTTTGCTTGGCTAAGGTTGGGATCTTTATCTAAGACTCAGAGTGGAGTTCTCTTGCTAAAGGTGAACACAATAGCAAGTCACATTTGGGGAGAGTTGGGACCTCCCCTTCTCCTCTGCTGGGAAGAAGTTGGGGGAAGAGCGGAGCTATAATAGGTTAAAAACACAGTCATAGGTTAAAAACACAAGTAAAAGCCCACTGAGAGGATGAAAGCCATGGCTTTGCAAAGAGTAGCAAAGGGCTCAGGAACTTTGGAGTCCCTGGTGGTACAACTGGGTGATACCAGTCTTGGGCAAGTCCTTCCACAGAGTGACCTCAGTAAGCAGGTCATTGTTTATATGAATTTCAGTGGCTTCTTTCTTCGGTAAAAATAGTAGTCAGAGAATTTCCAGTAGTTTCTGTGATAAATCCATAGTCTCTAACCTGATCACAGTTATGCAAGCTGTCAGCATAGATGCCATCCCGCTGCCCTTCCCTCTCACACCCACTTCCTCATCATTTTTTCTTAGTCAGTCTACAAGATAAACATAGCAGGAAAAATGTTCCCTATTTGAGAGCAGAGAAAGCAGAACTTCAGGGAGGTCAACGCTCTCCTAGTCGAGTCAGGAGTTGGTTATCTTCTTAAAAAATTTTTAAATGTTTGTTTATTTTTGAGAGAGAGAGACAGAGTGCAAGAGGGGGAGGCACAGAGAGAGAGGGAGACACAGAATCTGAAGTAGGCTCCAGGTTCTGAGCTGTCAGCACAGAGCCTAATGCGGGGCCAAACCGATGAACCTCGAGATCATGACCTGAGCTGAAGTTGGACCCCCAACCAGCTGAGCCACCCAGGCACCCATTAGAATTAGTTACCTTCTTCCATCACCGTGTCTTTCCATGTTCCATGTTAATTTCCCTTTTCTTTCCTCTCCTGCTCGAAACTTACATAGGCAAGGTGCCAAGTAAACCCATTTATCAGGAAAGCAATGCATGTGAGTGTTCAATAATAATAACAATTAATAATAATTAGTTATTTCTTAAGCCTCACCTAAAAGTCAAAATCTTTGCAAAAACATTTGCAAATTTTGCTTTGTTTTCCCTATTGTGGATTGACTTTGGGACTCCCCATTATTGTTTACAAAATGAAGATTTTAAAGAATGATTTGAAATGTTTTTAACTCCTTTGTATTTCAGATTAAATCTGTTTTGTATAAAAAGGCAATTGATTTGTATCTCCTTTAGAAAATGTCCATAGGTAGAAGGAGGTAACATGCAGCCATGTCCCACTTTAATAAATTACCCAGATTGGCAATTCAGAAATATTTTTCATATCTTATCTGCCTTAAAGAATATTCTAAATCATCTCTATGAGTCTTTGAGAGACTTAAAAATGAGGAATAATTTTAATTTACTCTTTTTGGTTGTTGCGAATAGTGTTCCCCTCAACTGCTGAGAAAACAAAAGAACAATAGATGAATATCTCCATCTAGAGCCTGTTTAGGAAAAATGTAATTGCTCAGAAGAAGTCAGCCTGTATTCTGATGCCGGGTTGCCACGCATTTCATCAGTATGTCGGGGGAGAACATCAAGGACGTGACTAACCTCAGTTTGAGATGGATACTGTGTGATCAGGTTTATATCCCCCAGGATGCTGGTTTCTTTTCTATTCATGTGTCCTGAGATTGCTGGGCACAAAGTAATTCAATGCTCTATAGCTCAAATGAACCAAATGCAGCTCTAACTTCTCTCTGTGCCTGATACCATCCCTGCACGAGCAGCAAATAAATAACCTGGAGTCTGGTAAATCCCATCAGAAAAATGAGCAAAGGGTGCCCTGGAAAGAAGAAAAAGTGACACTTAAGCTAGACTTGGCAGTTCAAGTAGAATCTCCTGAATAAGTTGATAGATGAATTACATCTTTAAAAGGTGGCTTTATTTCTAATTATAATTTTATGTTGTTTTTGTGTACATTTTGAATTTTCGTTAAAAACACATACCCCTCATTCTATCTTCTTCTTGCATTGTACTCTATCAAACATTCATTTTCTATCACTTGTGTTTTAATCTTTACTTTTTCTGTTTCTGTCAGTCCCTTACTCTTTGCTTATCACTCATTCTCTGCTCTTTTACTTATGAGACTTGTCACTCTTTCTGACATTATTTACTACTTATTCCTCCCAGGAATTCTCTCTTTGGAACCCTCATAGAACTAAACTGTAGCAAGTGCTATTAATGTGCCATCATAGCTCTTAAGCACTTAACATCCCTGTGCATGACAGCCTGGACTCACATCTACTGTCAGCAGACATTCTTTGACCTGAGGGTTCTCTTTGACCACTGGAGCCCATTCTTTTTTTTTTTTTCTAATGTTTTATTTTTGAGAGGGAGTAGGAAGGGGCAGAGAGAGACACACATAGAATCTAAAGCAGGCTCTAGGCTCTGAGCTGTCAGCACAGAGCCCTACAGCAGATTCAAACTCGTGAATACTAGATCATGACCTAACCCGAAGTTGATGATTAACTGACTAAGCCACACAAGCGCCCTTGGAACCCATTCTTTTTTTTTTTTTTAATAGTTTATTGTCAAGTTGGTTTCCATATAACACCCAGTGCTCATCCCCACAAGTGCCCTCCTCCATGCCCATCACCTCCTTTCCCTCCCCCACACCCTCATCAGTCCTCAGTTTGTTCTCAGCATTCAGGAGTCTCTCATGATTTGCCTCCCTCCCTCTCCCCCACTATTTCCCCCCACCTTCTGCTCCCCCATGGTCCTCCGTTAAGTTCCTCCTAATCCTCCTATACATGCAAACATATGATATTTGTCCTTCTCTGCCTGACTTATTTCGCTCAGCATAACACCCTCAAGGTCCATCCATGTTGCTACACATGGCCAGATTTCATTGTTTCTCATTGCCTTGTAGTATTCCATGGTATAGATAAACCGCATCTTCTTGATCCATTCGTCCGTTGATGAACACTTAGGCTCTTTCCATGTTTTAGCTATTGTTGAGAGTGCTGCTATGAACATTGGGGTCCATGTGCCCCTATGCATCAGCACTCCTGCATCCCCTGGGTAAACTCCTAGCAGTGCTATTGCTGGGTCATAGGGGAGTTCTATTGTTAATTTTTTGAGGAACCTCCATACTGTTTTCCAGAGGGGCTGCACCAGTTTACATTCCCACCAACAATGTAGGAGGGTGCCCATTTCTCCACATCCTCACCAGCATCTAGAGTCCTCTGGTTTGCTCATTTTAGCCACTCTGACCGGCGTGAGTATCTCAGTGTGGCTTTGATTTGTGTTTCCCTGATGAGGAGGGATGCTGAACATCGTTTCATGTGTCTGTTGGCCATCTGGATGTCCTCTTTGGAAAAGTGTCTGTTCATGTCTTCCACCCATTTCTTCAATGGATTGTTTATTTTTCGGGTGTGGATTTTGGTGAGTTCCTTATAGATTTTGGATACTAGCTCTTTATCTGATATATCATTTGCAACTATCTTTTCCCATTCTATCGGTTGCCTATTAGTTTTATGAATTGTTTCCTTTGCCGTGCAGAAGCTTTTAATCTTGATGAGGTTCCAATAGTTCATTTTTGCTCTTGATTCCCTTGCCTTTGGGGATGTGTCAAGTAAGAAATTGCTGCAGTTGACGTCAAGGAGGTCGTTTCCTGCTTTCTCCTCTAGGGTTTTGATGGTTTCCTGTCTCACGTTCAAGTCCTTGATCCATTTTGAGTTTATCTTTGTGTATGGTTTGAGAAAATGATCTAGTTTCATTCTTCTGCATGTTGCTGTCCAGTTCTCCCAACACCATCTGTTAAAGAGGCTGTCTTTTTTCCATTGGATACTCTTTCCTGCTTTGTCAAAGATTAGTTGGCTTTATACCTTTGGGTCCATTTCTGAGTTCTCAATTCTTTTCCATTGGTCTATGTGTCTTTTTTTGTTCCAATACCATACTGTCTTGATGATGACAGCTTTGTAGTAGAGGCTAAAGTCTGGGATGGTGATACCTCCTGTTTTGGTTTTATTTTTCAGTATTACTTTGGCTATTTGGGGTCTTTTGTGGTTCCATACAAATTTTAGGATAGCTTGTTCTAGTTTTGAGAAGTATGCTGGTGCAGTTTTGATTGGAATTGCATTGAATGTGTAGATTGCTCTGGGTAGTAATGACATTTTAACTATATTTATTCTTCCTATCCAAGAGCATGGAATGTTTTTCTATTTCTTTGTGTCTTCAATTTCCTTCATAAGTATCTTGTAGTTTTCATCATACAGATCTCTTGTATTCTTGGTTAGGTTTATTCCTAGGTATTTTATGGTTTTTTGTGCAATTGTGAATGGGATCAGTTTCTTGATTTCTGTTTCTGTTGCTTCATCACTGGTGTATAAAAATGCAACCGATTTCTGTACGTTGATTTTGTACCCTGCAACTTTGCTGAATTCTTCTATCAGTTCTAGTATGCTTAGAACACATTCTTAATGCACATATGATAGTCCAGCAATGCCAGGGAATTAAGAACTCCCAAGAACCACCCCTAACCAATGACTAACAGAAATTACTGAACAAATACTTCAGGTCCTTCCGCCAAGACAAGTCTGGGAGATATGTCTACACTGACTCTCAGCATAGACAGAGTTCCACAATGAAGTGAAGATTTAGTTACCCACAGATATAACTTGCAACCTTTACTGGCTTTCTTCTCTTCCCTGCCTCATCTCCTCATGCATCTACTACTAATTCCTAAAGATCATTCACCAGGTAAATTATGTGCATTCAAACCTTATCTGGGTGTCTGCTTTTTATGGAATCCAAATGAAAACAAAATTTTAATTCTATAGTTACTTCCCTGAATTTTTATTTTAGGAGTGATTTCTTGTCAGTGAAATGATAAATATTGGGGATTCTCAAGGTCCTATCCTCAGACTGAGCTCATCCACATCCTGTTTTCATTTAACATCTATAGGTTGATGATTCTCAAATCGATTCCTCCAGCTCTAGTATAACTTTTGAAATCCACCTTCACCAGAATGTTCCTGCCCCATGCAAAGCTGTGAACTCTTTGAAGACTGGCCTATCTCTTTTTCTTGCTTTATTTCTAGACTTTAAAATAGCACCTGACATGCCATACATTTTGAGTAAATTATATTTGAGTTGATTAGATGATGAAAGTACAGGGCGAATGTAAATTTATTATTTGCAAGCAAGCACTAGAATTATTCTGTGCCAAAATACTAACAAAAGAAAGTCTCTGTGGTCACTTCACACAAAAGTATATTCAAACTGTGAAGAAGAAAAAGAAGAAGGAAAAAAAAACCCCATGTTTTGGAAGCATGATAGCCTAAACAGCCCACTGACTGACTGAACTTTTCATGTTCCAACTGAATGTGTTGGCAAATTCAATAATCTGGGTATCCACTGCTGAAAATCAGAATTTAATATCTGTAGCTTTTGTTCCCCTTTTAGTTAATCAGCTATTCAAAAACCATCTTGCTCAACTGAGGCCAATTTGTCTAGTTTTCAGGAGATCTGTAACCACCAAGAACTATATATCTCATGTTTAAGATAAGTGGGATCACCAGCAGGACCTCTTCTTTCCATTTAGAAAATGGAAGGCTGCCAGCTAAAGTACCCAGATCAACTGCTGACATTTAAATAGCTATTTGCTTAATGCCAATAAAGTATTTCATGTATGAGAACCAAAGTTGTGAGCAATAAATTAGGCACATTTTTGCTATGAATCCTTAAAGAATCATCCTCTAGAATAGCAGAATGTTAACATTAATTGCAATGTAAGCCAACTGCCATATTCTATAAATGAAGAAGCTGAAATCCAGAGACATGAAGCAGCTTTTTCTAGACCCAGCACAAGTGGTGAGCTAAACCTAAGACATTACCTTCATGGTTTATATCTAGACTTTCCCCTACCCCATTTGTATATTACTGCAGAACTGTAATATTAAAGACATTAATTATAATAGTTTTGCACCCCATTTTATGGGGCAAAATTTACAAGGCAATCTTGTTAGAATTGGAAAAAAATTCAGACCTGGAAGAGAATTTGGAGATTGTTAAGTATAACTCTTTTTCCTGATAAATATGCCCACTCCATAATATATAAAAACATGGATCTCAATGACACAGTTTCCAGCCTGACATGCGAAAAGTTAGGGATCATCACTTTTGTTTTTACAACAACAAAAAAGCTGAACAAACTGAAAATCAACGACTCTTCTTAGATTTGTCAGAGAACTGAGGTCACAGGACAAACCACTACCTTGAAAACTAGAGAAAGCAGTGAGCGTAGATAATCACAGCTTTCCTGCAGCAAAAGCTTCTGCTGGAGTCTGCTAGGTAATTGAATAATCGCTGGGAGATGAAACATTTGAGAGAGAAAAACTCCTTGGGGTCCAGCCTTAGGAAGTTCTCATACTTTCTTGAGTTTTATCTCAGTGAGCTCCACCAAGTTTTCACTATAAAGATCAAAGAAAAATCCCTTCATGTTTCTAGCAGAAAAGGGGGGAGAGTAACAATTTTTAAATAAGCTGAGAGTGCTTCATTCTTCTTTAACTGCCTGTTCTCAAGGGAAACTATTTTATCAGAGCCTAACTGACCTGGGGAAGGGAACTACCCAACTCCAGCCCTCTCTAGTCTTTCTGTCTCACCTAAGGGGAGAGAGGTCACTGTGAAATACTTCTAAAAGTCACAGCCTTGGGATACAGACTACTAAAACACTGAGACCTAATCGTAGGAGTATAAAATCTGCCCCTCCTCCACAACTTACCACTACACCAGATCTCCTGCATAATAGGGGATTATATAGGAAAGGACAAGAAGGCTCATACTTTATTTAAGAAGGAGTCTCTAGGGAAACACAGGACAACAAGGAAAATAAAAACAAGGACATCAAAGGAAATTTTAGCCTCTGATACCACAGATACAGCAAATGGTATTTATAGCTTTACTCCTTACCAGATAAGCATAAACTCTCACACTAAACGCCTATTTGCCTCAGTTCCTTTTTACACAGTACATCATGTGTGATTTTCAACAAAAGCTTACAAGGCACGTTAAGAAAGAAAAACATAGTCTATTTGACATTTATATAATACTTCATCCAACAGTCTTCTGAAGCTCCCGTAGAGCATTCATCAAAATAAAACACATTGGGCGCCATAAAACACACCTAAACAAATCTGAAGGACCAAAGTCATAAGACCATGAGCCTATTAAACTAGAAAACAATAACAAAGATAGCTGGAAAAATACTAAAGTATTTGGAGATTAAAAAGCATACTTCTAAATAATACATGGATGAAAGAAGAGATCTTGAAAATTTTTTTAATATTTCAAGCTAAATGAAAATGAAAATACAACTTATCAGAATGTGTAGTATGCAGGAGCATTGAATGAATATATTAGAACTGAAGAAATATCTAAAGTCAATAATCTAATCTCCCACCTCAGGAAACAACACAAAAGAAAAGCAAAGTAATCCAGAGTAAGCAAAAGAAAATAATAAAAATTAGAGCAGAAATCAATGAAATTGAACACCTCATCACAAGTGTCCATATAAAAGGAGAAAATGGTAGTTTTGAGAGATAACCAAGGAGACAAAATAGAAAACATGGAGGAAAGACATGTGTCCATGAGTCAAAGAATGCCAGCAGCCACCAAAGGTTGAAAGATGCCAGGCTCCCTTAAAGCCTCCAGAGGGACTGCATTCCTGTGGACACCTTGATTTTGGGCTTTTGCCTCCAGAAATGTAGGTGAATAACTTTCTATTGTTTTAAGCCACCAACTTTGTGGTAATTTGTTACAGCAGCCACAGGAAACCAATACAGTATTCAGTAAACAGTTTCTTAGGTGAAATCTCAAAGAAAATACTCTACAGCTAGCCAAATACTGGCCAATGGCATCAAGATACAGGAAATCATTTAAGCTGAAATGTCAGCCTCAAAAACAAGTACTGGTCCTGTCAGGAAACTCCAGAATTCTAAGTACTTTTCTCATAATGAGTGTTTTCATTGAGAAGATTTGGTAAATGTCTATGCTTTTTCCAAAGTTCTATTGGTTATGCTAAATTGGCTCTTAGAAATTCCATCTGCTTGTTTAAGTCAAGTCAAACTGTACATACTGTATAGTAGACTTGGTATGAACAAATAGAGGACAAATTTATGGTACAACTACATCAGTTATGAAGGTATTTTCAGCCAATGCAGATCAATTGACTTAGTCCTTTTTTATACAGCTCTGCAAAACATATTTGTGCCTGATTCCTTTACTAAGTTTACCCTACCTGAATATTCTGTCACAGGAGACAATCTAAAACCTCTGTTTTCCTTCACTTCCCCATCATCAAAACCTCGATGCTCAGCATTTTCATTCCTTATTATTCTGTTCTTCTTGGAATTTTCTTACACTTCAAGGTCCACCTCAAAGCTATAGATACTCTGAAATTTGCATAGGGTTCTTTGTTTCCTAGTTAGTGAGATCTTTTTAGAAGGCAGTCATCCTATCTTGAAGTAAATGTAATGTTTATCTATTTATCTTTTCCACCAAGCCAGTGATTTTCAATCTGGCTGGGGATGAGATCCCATAGGATCACTTGGAAAGCCTTTTTTGTAGTTCATCCATCTATACCTATCCCTGCTTTGAAATCCTGATTCAGTAGGCAGTAGATGGGAAGGTGCTGCCCAGATAGCTCTGAAACTCCCCTCCTTTCTCACTCTCTCACCTTCAACTTTCTCCACCTAGCAAATAAACATTGAACCTGAATTATAATGAGCATTTAGTACAGGCCTATTGTATTCAGTTAGTTAATCCACACTGGGGGATTTTGTTCTGTGTACTGATTTTTATAGTAGTAGACACCATGAAAATAAAATATAAGGCCTGTGACCTTATAAAGTTTAGATTATAAAGTAGTTGCTCTTACAGTTTTGAGGTTACAGTCCCTTTGGAATCAAACCTATGGGTTAATATTTTTAGATAAACATGTACACAAAGCTTGTATATAAACTCAAGGGACTTAGAGCCTTCTGAAAACCATCCCTGGACCCTCTAATGTTAAAGCATCATGTAGAAGATAGCATTACATGGAGGAAACTCAACAAATACTCATTGAATTAATCCACTAGCTTATGAATTGTCTTATGAATGCTTTATGAACATATACACAAATCTCCTGAGTTGCCTGCAGCTATCCCTAGACTTTGAGTTGCAAACAAGGATACATGTATTTTCCTATAACCAGTGCCTTCGTGCCTCTGCTTGTGACAAAGCAGAGTGAATATACGTATAGAAACAACACAGAAGAAAAAGAGAAAAAGATACAAGAAACAAACAAGTCAGAGCTGAGCCAATCTCCTATCTTTCAGAATGAACAAGACCAGGCACACCTGTGTGGCTTAATCAGTTAAGTGTCCAGTTTTGGCTCATGTCATGATCTTACAGTTTGTGAGTTTAAGCTCTGTATCAGGCTCTGTGCTGCTAGCAGAGAGCTTTGAACTCTTGCTCTCTCCTCTTTCTCTGCCCCACCTGTATTTGTGCTTTTTCTCTCTCTCTCATTCTCAAAATAAATAAATGAATAAATAAGTAAATAACCTAAAAACAGAGAGCGAGAAAACAAGGACAAAAATGGCCAGTCTTATCATCCTGAAAACATAACTCCTCAATCATCCTCCTGTCACTGCCCCCAGGTTCTCAAGGAAAATAAAAAGATAGTCAACCAGGCAAAACTATTTATTCAAATGAGTTATTTACCTGAAACAATATTAGACTTTCCTCATTGGTTAGACTAGAGCTATAAAGAAGCCTTTGACCCAACACGAATGAGCCAAAAAGAGAAATAAAAAGCCAGCTCATTGGCTTTGTCTAGTCTTACCCCCCAGTCCACACCCAATTCTCAATCCTCTTATCTACACTTAGTACCTCAGTGCTAAATAAAATTCCAGGGTAATGCTAGAGGAAAGAGGAGGCCTCATTTAAACCCCTAAACCTATAGGACTGAGCTACTCCTCATGCCTTCCTCATTCCTGGGGAAGAGCTGTGATTCTTATTGGCTCTCTTAAGCCCTTCCTTCTAAAATAAAAGAGACCCTGAAGCCTTTTATTACATACCAGTTGGAAAGAAAGAAGTCACCATAGAAATGACTTACAAAAGATTCTAAAGAGGAACACTCAACCCAAAGGCTCATCACATTAATCCTTCCCTTGATCACATAAATAACTTCAGTCCAGCTCAGTGATGTAGTAATGATCCTTAGACTTGTACTCGGCCATATCACTGCCCCATCCTGAGACCAGAGTGGAACCTTGAGTCTAATGACTGCCAAGCATCTACCCAATACAGTTGGCCTATAGCAGAGCTAAAACCGAAATTCAGATATTTGGATAGCCAGCCCAGTGCTCTTTATCTTTAAAACTATAAACTTTAGTCCTAATTATTTTATTATTATAAACAATGAGGTTATCATTTTGAGAATAATATCCATTGCCGGAAAAACATAAAAACAATTTGATCTTCAGTTGGATATTCCTCAGGACTATGATTTACTCCTTTACACCACAGATCTTTGTTTTTCACCTCTAAGTAGCACTCAGTTTAATCTTTTATTTTCCACCAATTAGAAGTAAACTTAGATAGGTCAGCATTTATAACTGATTCATCTTAAAATATCTAATATTTTAAAATATCTAATATGCAGTTTTTTGTACATATAAGGAAATGAGTAGAAAATTATTGAGTACACAAGACTGGGAATCCACAACAAAAACAACATTTCCCCCATTATTTCACAAGCCAAATTAATGGATTTAACTGATTTAGTTTCAAATGATTAATACAGCCATGTATGTATGTATCTTAAGCCATCTATAGATTGAAAAGCCACTTTCTAAAACATTTAAAACATAGGTTTGTGTTGTTCAAATATTATATATTTGACATTCAGATTTTAGACTAAATTTTTATGTTTCCCTTAAGAGCATTTGGTGTCATAAATATTTTCAAAGTTAGCTGTAAAAAGAGCCTGAAAACAAACAACAACAACAACAACAAAAACTAGCCTCTGATCCTGCTAAGAACATCTCAGCAAGAACAGAGATCTTTCATAGACTTTGGATGCCATTTCATTTTTTAACACATGAATGACCTTGCTCCCCCCCCAAAAAAAAATCAAGACAAAAATGCACAAAGTAAAAGAGATGGCTCCCTCATTTTCTGACACCATTTCCCAGAGGAAAACACACATAAACCTGTTTACTTGTAACATTTCCTGGTTCTTCTAGAGGAATTATTCATACCCAGCACACAAAAAACAGGGAAGTAACCCTGACATTTCTCCCCTATCCTCACTCAGAAGCAAGTTTTACCTGGCAGTTTCTTATCTTGTTTTGGCCATAATCTCATAGATAAGCTAACGGTCAGCATGGCCAGCCATTCAACAATGAACAAGTCACTCTTATAGATATTATAAATTAATCACCATGCTGAGGAAAATTCTGTCAGTCATTATACAAATATCCATCAATTTCCCTCTATATTCACGGAATGAAACTAGAGTGGAAGGAAGGAAGGAAGGAAGGAAGGAGGGAAGGAAGGAGGGAAGGAAGGAGGGAAGGAAGGAAGGAAGGAAGGAAGGAAGGAAGGAAGGAAGGAAGGAAGGAAGGAGAAAAATAAAAAAGAAAGAAGAAAGAAATGAAACAAAAGATAAGCTAACTCAGGAAAGGTCTCTCTTTCTGATAGATCCCCCTCCCAGAAACTGACTATGTCTGCCTGTTTAGAACCTCCTCAACTTCTACCCTTGCTAATCTTCATGAACCCTATTCCTTGCCAACCTTGATAGCTGATACCTGCCAAATGCCTCTGCTTGCCCAGACAACTCTTATAAAACAAGCTGAATGTCCAAATTACATGATTGTAGCTATTTCTGAAAAACACAATGGTTTGTCAAAAGAGTGCATCATGGCCAGAAGGTTGCCAGCTGAGATAGTCTTCTGAGTCTACTCTCAGGGACAGTGACCCCCACTGGTGATCTTCTCTGTCTCAGAAGGAAGTCAGCTTTCCACAGGCATTTGCCCTGTGCCAGGATTTCTACTTGAGAAATACAAGGGGTTGGCAGAAATGAAGTGCAGCTTCCCTCCAGCTGGCCACAAGGGACAAACTGTCACAATCAATGCAAATGGCCCATGGGATATTTTCTTTGACAGTTGATTTTATTCTTTTACTCCAGCATGTATCTGAATGAGCTTGGTTCCCCAACTCAGACCTTTTAGCTGACTCCAGCCTTGAAAGGTACATAACATAGCTTTAGCAGCAGCTGTAAATGCGTCCTATGCTTTTCCTTCATGGACATCTAAACAAGATGATGTGACATATTGGCTGAGCTACTTAAACATTTCCTTAAACAATGACTAAATGCTACTACCTATTTGAAAGCCACTTCACTGCCCATATTGGCTGCCCTAGAAATCAGCGTTGCTAATCTCACACAATTGCTGACCGTGCTGTGGCATCACTGAGGCAAACAGCTGTTGAATGGAGAGGAAAAACCAACAATGTTCTCTGGAATCAGGCACTCTTTTGCATCTTTTTACTTTTCTCTGCCCCAATTTAAAACTGAAATGACTAGAAGTCAGAGAAAGCAGAGACTTGTCACCAGATGCTACTTGCCACATTCCAAGAGTCCATCTGCTCCATTGAATACCCTGCTCTGCTACTTCATACAAACGCTCCAGGATAGCTTTTAAATTGATCTGAATCTTCTCCAATTTGTTAAGTCAGTTTTTATAGCTAGCCATCCTTATGAATGTATCAGCAATTGATATGTCATATGCATTTCTCTCCCCTTCCAGGACATCTGTACATTTGACATCAGCAGGCAGAATGGTTCTTCAGCAAATTTTTCAGCCCAAGGAAAGGTAGACACTATCAACAGAATGAGACATGCCAGGAAAAAAATTACCTTCATTAGTTTACCCAATTTTAGAGAATGGATGTGAGAATTCACTGCTGCCTTATCCTATTACTAAGAGATAGGTTTCCATCTATTTCTCCAGTTTTTACACTCAAACCTCACACACCGTTTTCCAGTTCTGCTAACGTACTAATATTGTGGTGTCCTGTGCACAGAATGCTTTTGGGGAGGAGAAGACTGGGGCTTCCAGGGCCACAGGGATTCCAATTAGTATTAAAACCTGTCTTAGTCGAGGGCCCCCCAGACATTACCAATGCCCTTCTGGATTTCACACTGATGTGAGGTTTTCTTCTCCCTCAGGCATGTAAGAAAAATATAGGAGAAAGCTACACTGCTTAATAGTAAGTTCTAATGCTTCTACCACAGTTGTATCATAGGATCATTTTCATATGTAAAGTCACTTTATAAAATTGGGAGGCGTGTCTTCTTTGAGGAGCTCTCAATTTCTCCTTCATCTGTTTTTTGGCATCTCTGGTTCTATCTAATTAGATCATTTGGTACCACCACACAGCCTTATCTCTGACAGGTCATTCTCTATCCTTTATTCATCGACAGAATAACCTTTACTTGAGAAAAAAAACTGTGAACACCAGCATTAACATCAAAATCCGTAATTAAGTTGATGATATCAAACCTTCTCTTTAGACCTTCAGATCACTTCAACTTGGCTTATATAAATACAATCCTGACATTTTATTTTCATCTTTACCTAGCCCTTAGACTTTGACAAGATGTTACCATGTTTTAAACAGCCAGTCAAAGCTTGCCCCTCTTATACGTCTGTAAACTAGGGCAAAGAAAACTCTGAAAAAGCTAGATGTCTTGGGCACAAGTTAAAAAGAGCATTTACTCTTCTTACTACTCACTAAGCTTTCTTTGTGGACACATTCTTCCCCAGCCATAGCTAGGAGTATTAGCTACATCCCTCAGCTTTTCTTTCTTTCCTTTTCTTTCTTCCTTCCTTTCTTCCTTCCTTCCTTCCTTCCTTCCTTCCTTCCTTCCTTTCTTTCTTTCTTTCTTTCTTTCTTTCTTTCTTTCCTTCTTTCCTTCTTTCCTTCTTTCCTTCTTTCCTTCTTTCCTTCTTTCCTTCCTTCCTTCCTTCCTTCCTTCCTTCCTTCCTTCCTTCCTTCCTTCCTTCCTTCTTTCCTTCCTTCTTTCCTTTCCTTCCTTCCTTTCATTCTTTCCTTCCTTCCTTCTCTCCTTCTCTCCTTCTCTCCTTTCTTTTAGTGAATCAATATGCACAAAACTAGGTTAATTGTAATTCCTACATCATGACCTGTTATTGCTTTATGTATTTGTCTTTTTATTATATTATATTGCATGTATTCATTTAAATTATTAACATAATAAGCCTTCACAATGCAGCCGGCTCCAAAATTAGAACATTGCCAATAACTTACTTCTACCCCAATCCATCCCTCTGTCTTGCTTCCCACTCCCAGAGGTCAATTTAACCCTGAATTGTGTGCCTTGTATTCCTTTGCCTTCTTTTTATAGTTTGTCACTCAGTATACTCACAAATACTGAAATATGCTGTTTCATTTTATTTTCTTTAACCTTAAAATAAAATGGTAGTGTACTATATATCATCTCCTAGGAGTTACTTAGCAGGCACTCATTTGCAGTGTGGAGCCAATCTGGAGGGTCATGTAGACATTTGATTTATGTAGACTACCATTTGGAGGCGGCTTTGTGAAAGTAGATGAGTGAGCAGAGAGCTGCTCTGTGGAGAAAAAAGAGACACAGAAGCAAATTAGAGGCAAGAGACTATTGATAAGAAATAGTGCAAAGATGAAGGCTTGAGGACTGTCCATTTTCCAGAAGGACTAGCTGTGTTTCCTGCAATACAGGTCCTTGTGTCATGGGATGCTCATATCCTGAAAATACAGTGATGTTCTTCTGCCCCTTTATTTTTGCTGTCTTGAATGGGTTTTGTTCTGTATAACTAAACTGCACCTGCTTCATACCAGCATTCAGAGGAGGCTTATTTTAACTAAACAGAATGTTTCCATTTTCCCAAGCCCTGCAACACCTAATAATAATGTCATCTGTGGCATCTAACCCCTAAACCTCTACCCTCATTTTTTTTTCTACTGAAAGTGTGCCCTTTCCTATACAACAGGCGTCAGCAAACTTTGTAAAGGACCAGATAGTAAAATTTTAATTCAGGCTTTGTGGGTCATTCTGTCAGTTTCAACTCCACTCTGAGACGGTAGCATGAAAGCATCCATAGGTAATGTGCAAACAAACAGGACTGGCTGTGTTCCCGCATTATTTTCACTTAAATGTAATTTCATATGATGTGTCATGAAACGTTAGTCTTCATTTATTTTCAACCACTTAAGAATAAAAAATTAAACATTAAACATTTTTGAGCTCAAAGGTCTTATGAAAACAAGTGACAGGTGTGGCTTGGATCATAGGCCATAGTTTGCCAATCCCTTATTATAGACCATGTGTGATTATTTTAGTCAGATTTTACCTCCTCATAATTTCAACTTTATAGGTCATCCTTTTGTATGCTTCTTAACATTTGGAATAACTTTCAAAAATATTTGGGAGTGAATTGTGCATCAGAGTGTTGCTCAGAGTAAGACTGCCTGAGTTCAGAAGATAATTCTGCCATTAATTGTCTATATGATCTAGGACAAGTTAGTTACTTTCTTTATATATCTTCAGTTTCTTCATCAGTAAAATGGAGGTAATAACAGTACCCATCTTACAGGATCATTGTGGAATTTAAATGTAATAATCTTTGTAGAAGTCTTGGCATATTGACCAAGCACCAATAATTATAACTTATAACTAGTACTGATATTAAATGTTTTACATAGCTTTACCTACCACCTTATTTCCTCACTAACTCGAATGCATCCATCTCAGAAGCATGTTCCATGGTATATGATCAGGTAGCAAGTTACAGAAAGTGGTTCATGGTCGAGTCAGATTGGGAACTTCTGGACTAAATAATGTTAAATCATAATCCTTGTCTGTGCTTTTGGTTTGGGGGGAAATATGTCAAAATTTCTCAGTTATCATGGTGCCTGAGTGGCTCAGTCAGTTAAGCGTCCGACTTGGGCTCCAGTCGTGATCTCATAGTTTGTGGGTTCGAACGCCACATCGGGGTCTGTGCTGACAGCTAGCTCAGAGCCTGGAGCCTGCTTCAGATTCTGTGTCCCCCTCTCTCTCTGGCCCTCCCCTGCTCATGTTCTGTTTCTCTCTGTCTCAAAAATAAATAAACCATAAAAATTTTTTTTAATTTAAGAATTTCTCAGTTATCTAAATGATGTTTTTTTAACTCAACAAGAGAAGAATATGATATCCAAGTGATCCGAAGTTTATTTGACCATGGTACCATGAACTTAAGTATCTCAGGACATACTTTGGGAAATGCTGTCCAAGTGGCTAATGGGCAACATTCATCACTTTAGTAGCGGTGTGCTAGTCCTACTGGTATACCTCTCCTTGACATTTGACATAGAATCTTGTTCCTTGTTTCCTAATGCTCTCTTGTCTTTTCCTGGGCTCTGTTAGAGCACACCCTGCTGGTTCTAATGTCCACCATTGCTTCTCAACTTCTTTTGCTGAGTTTTCTACTTCTGCCCATCCTTCATGGTCTTACCCTTGCCCATCTTCTCCTCAGTGATCCATTCACTCTGAGGTTTAACCCGTACTTAAGACTCTCACATTGATGTCTCTAGCCCATAACTTTCTCCTCATCCTAAGCCACATATCCAGCTGCCTACTGGAAAAAAAGTCATGCGTTCAAAGCTGAACACAGTATCTGTGATCAAGGACTTGATAGTCTATCTCTGTTAATTTAACAGCACTCGCATCCTTGAAGCAGATCTCTGAGAGTGAGTCCTACACTGTTCTTTCTAATTCAACTGCCACATCTCATCAAATACCATTCTTGCCCTTTCCATCTCCTTAACTGCTCTCTTTGTTCTTCTCCCCTCTCTTCTCTCCCTTTGCAACCTACTGCCTTTTTCACCATGTTTCTCACCTTCAGTTTTATAGCCCTGATATTTATCCTTTATTCTACTTATTGGTTGATTTTTTGAAATACAAATCAGATCTTGTTACCTCCTCAGATAGCTTGTAGCTCCAGATTTCTTACAGGTCACCATACTCATCGTGGTACCCAAGATCCTTATTTCTCTCACTCCCAACCCATCATTATAATCTTACTGCTAGACACAACTTTCCATATACCCCATACAGTTTATATAGTACACCATCATCCCATCCCCCTTTCTAGAATGATTATCTCACCTGTCTCTAAAACAGTTTCTTAGTTTGTGGCTTCTCAGAAGCAGACTCCTCAGAAAAGAATACCTGTTGTCAGAAAAGATTATAAAAGTGTTTGAAATATCTAGCACAGTGTTCCAGGTCATCTCCACTTTTCTTAGTCTTTAAGCTATCTTTTAACTCTGTAAGTTGTATTATTAATGCAAATGATTCTTGTCCATCTACATGTAAATTGTGCCCTGTGAAATGCAATTGATTATTGTCCTTTAGATATTGACAAGTTCTACTAGTTTTGTATCTATTTGTGAATTTATTTCACAGTGTGCCTTATCTGGCATCTACGTGTAGTAGTTTGAATTCTTCTTGAATAAGGTTATCATATATAGCAAAATCAAAATAACAAGATGCCCAGTTATATTTGAATTTCAAATAAGTAATTCTTTTTTAACATAAATATGGTTCCATGCAATATTTGGGACATACTTATCCTGAAAAATGATAAGTTGTTTGTCTGCAATTCAAATTTAACTAAGCATCCTATATTTTATCTGGTGATCATACCTTTGATCCAGTATGACATCTTACCAGTTCCCTCATTTCCTTCTTTATTCAATAAGATACTTATTGATATGTGTATCAATAGTACATAGAGAAGGAGGTATTTGTGACATTCCTCAGGATAGTCACAAATTCCTCCTTCTCTATGACACCTTTGTTGTTCCCAAGGTCATTAATAGTCCTTGACTTTGCAACCTCCTTCTCCTTCATAAAGACTTCTCTAACAGAAGGTTTGACAAGCACTGCACTTATTTTTCTCAACACATGTATATTCTGAATGCATTATAAACTTCTGGTAGGTATTAAATCTTATAGGGGGAATTTATATCCCCAATTCCTGGTAAATGATCTAGAAATTTATGGAATGAATGAATGAATGAATGAATGAATGAATATATAACAATTCGAGTGAAGAGGACATTTGGAGATGTCTTCAGCAAAGAGTTATGTTTAAGCAGGGTCTTGAAGGATAATAAAGAGTCTACATAAATAGAGAAGTCACTTCAAAAAGGAAATCATTATAAGCAAGTGAATGAAGAGGATTTATATTCAGAAAAGTATTGTTTGCTCTTTTTGATAGCAACCATTTAACTTTCCCTATGGGTGCTTTTCCACTCTTTCACCTGAAGAATTTTAAAAGTCCAACCTCAAGGAATGTCTTTAAAAAGAATGACAGAGCTATGTTGTGATAGTCTTTCTCCCAGAGTATATATAACCCCAAAGCATCAGTATATGTTTCCTCTGAAGCTATTCAGCATTGAGAGGCACTAACACTACTGTCATTTTCCTCCAAAGAGGTCATAATTGCATTGTATCTTCTATGCTGTTAAAATTTTCCCATCACCTTCAAGATTGGTGTATATACAAACTGAATCATTAAATTCATTCTCTTTTGAACCCTTTACTGGGAAGTCCTCAAAAAATTCCTCCTTTTATTCTGATACAATATCAGAGTTTCCCACATATAAAATGCCTGGCTTTGTAAACCTAATAATGAAAGTTTGAGTACCTCTGTCACTCAGTCTTGGAACTCACCAGTTATTATCTTAAAAGTTGGAAGATGAAAAATTTTTGAAGCTATATAAGCTAGCCAAATAGGAAATCTGTGAGTAATGAGTAAGCATGACTAAGGTGACTAACAAAGTAACTGAGATCACTATAGATGAATACTTCGGCATAAATCAAGAAATGTTAATGGTGGGATTTAAGATTTATGAAATATCTCTAGTTATGTAGAATAAAGGAAAGCCAATGCCTGCTCTATGAGGCAATGTGGAATGTGGAAGTCCTGGGCTTTACCAAGAAGCATACTGGTGCCTTGATAATCAGAATCGACCACTGGGACAAGATAGGAAGCCAAGACCATGTGGCTGAATCTTAGGGACAAAAACATAATAATAATTTTAAAACAGGTCTTTGATAAGTTAATCAACAATTTAATAAACTTAATATAGGGATGAGGCAAACACAGTTTTTTAAAAAATAGTTTATTGTCAAGTTGGTTTCCATATAGCACCCAGTGCTCATCCCCACAAGTGCCCTCCTCCGTGCCCACCACCCCCCTTCCCCTCTTCCCTACCTCCATCAGCCCTCAGTTTGTTCTCAGCATTCAAGGGTCTCTCATGGTTGAGGCAAACCCAGTTTTGATTGGAAGGATCATTCATATCTAATGAAGAGAAATTGTGTGTTTACATATGAGCATTCATGTGTTTGCTGATTGTGATCAAGTCCTGATGAGGAACCATGTTATGAATCTGATAGTTTCATTTATTTTTTAAATAGTCTTCAGCCAGTACAGATGGTCTAGCCTACATCTCCAAGAGATACCAATTACGAGTGTTCATAGGGGAATTATTTTAGGGGATTGGCAAGATCTTAAGATATCCAATCCATTTTCTTCCCTTCTTATTCTCTACCAATTTCAATTTGCTTACCTATAAGATGGAAATTGTAGGGGCACCTGGGTGTCTCGTCGACCATTGGACTTCAGCTCAAGTCATGATCTCATGGTTCGTGATTTCGAGCCCCACACTCGGCTCACTGCAGTCAGGACAGAGTCAGCCTCAAATCCTCTATCCCCTTCCCTTTCTCCCCCTCCCCTGCTCATACTCTCTCTTTCAAAAACAAATATTTTTTTTAAAAAGAAAGAAATTCTAATAGATCATAATACCTTAAATGATCATTATAAATCAATCACTGTATGAAAATTTCTTATAGCAATTTGTAATAAGGAAGTGGTGGGGAGGGGGATTGTGAATTCCCTATTATAGAGCACCTGCACTATTAATGAAGTGGTGTAGTGTTATTTGAAAATGGACTTAGATTAGTTGTACACTCTAGGGCAACCACCAAATTGTTTTTAAAAGAAGTCTAACTGATATGCTAAGAGAGAAGATAAAATAGAATCATATAAAATGCTCAATTAAAAACAGAAGACAGCATAAGTGGTAGAGAAAAACAAAGAAAAATGGAAGCATATAAGAAAGTTATGAGCATACTAAATGTTAATGCAACTGCATCAATAATCAATTCAAATCTGAATGATCCAAGTGCACCAAATAAAAGACAAATTGTCAGAGTGAATAAAAAAATGATTCTGTCACTTCAGGTAGATACAGCCTTCTTATTCAAAATGAGTAAATTGAAATGGAATATCAATTTTAATGGATGTGTATTTTCATTTCAAAAATACAACTTAAGTAGAGGCATTATTTTCACAAACTTGTAGTATATTTATTTTGTTCATAACATGTGAATCTAAAGGGAGTGGAATTGTTTAAGGCATACATAATAGAATATGCCAAGAGTGGGGGTTAAAGGTGAACTTGGCTTGTTGAAAAACCTAAAAGGAGTGCAGCAGGTTAGAAAATTGAGTTTCTGGGTTGGTGTGGTGAGAGAGAGAGAGAGCTGAAGAGCCAAGCAAAGTATACAGATGTCACACATAAGGCCTCATCTTGTGAAATACCAATTGATCTTCATACCAAGGTCTGTAGAAAGCCATTGGCAGATTAGAAGGAAGGTGGGGAGTTGAACACATTTGCATTTTAACAAATTCACTGTAACTCTTCAATAGGGTGGATAAAATGGGCAACAGAAGTGAGAACATTCACAGGGAGACTCACTTAGAACAAGACATGATAGTGGCTGGGACCAGGGCGGAGTTACCAAAAGATCTGACCTCGTGATTCATATGATGCGAGATGAATCAAGACCAATAAAGCATGAATGACCCTACATGTGTAGGAGTCCTGTTTACTGGTAGAGGAGCAGGTTCAGGCAATGTTAAGGAGTATAAGCAGTAAACAAGAAAGAATAAGAGAAAGGACACAGAAAATATAAGTGTTCAAGGTAGAAATAACATCACAAGTTCTATTTATTTTTAAAACTACGGGGTATATATGTAAATTGGCTTAAATTCATTAAAGTAACACATAAATTAGATAGTTATATATAGTTGGAAAACCAAATAGATGATAAACCTAGGCATATTTAGAACAGAGTCTCAAAATAGCAAATGTAACTTATATGCAGTAGAAAAAAAGCCATTTTTTAAAAAGAAAGCAATTTTAATAACCTCAAGTCTTTATGCATAACTGGTAATGTTGGCTTATTATAAACTACTGTTTTAAAAGTGAAATATTTCTATTACATACAATATGAACAATCAATAAACCCTTTATCATAGATGTAATGGTACCTCATCTTTTACCTATCTTTCATCCCACTTCACTTTACAAAAATATTACTGTCAAGTTTTAAGCACAGTGTGCTGCGTTAACAACCCACATGGACTTTAATCAGATCTGTTATGGAATAACAGCCACAGAATATTTAATATTTAGAAATTCTAATATCCTAAGATTAGAGAGAATTGATTTAATTGGGAGATAATTGAATTTCATGGAAATAGTTGTATTAGTCACTGAAAATAGAAACTATTTTAACTCATTTCCCAAATATATGGAACTTGAGAACCTTTAAAAAATTTAAATCAATAAATAAAATTAAACCAAACAAGACATGTTTTCTTACGTTCACATCTAGTTCATAAGATAAAATAAGGCAGATGAGGAGATGCTGACAATTCTGTCTCATTGACCATAGTTAATTAAAAATTAAACCCACTTATTCTGCATTATGTAAGATGCCTGAAGGAAAGTGACACAGGACATAG
Source organism: Hyaena hyaena (assembly GCF_003009895.1). Lineage (NCBI taxonomy): Eukaryota > Metazoa > Chordata > Mammalia > Carnivora > Hyaenidae > Hyaena > Hyaena hyaena. The sequence continues at coordinate 236,791 of NW_024081713.1, read as the reverse complement.
ACTAACTCTGTTATCACTGCAAAAGTAACTGGGATTAATTAAAATATAATTAATCTACCAAAGTTTATCTTATAGTATTTTAACATTATCATTAGCCCTCATATCCTAGAATAGATGCAACCTAGCAAAATTGACTCTTACATGAATTTTACTGCCCATTTCCTTCCCTAACTAGAGCAATGTTCCTTTAAGAGAAAAAAGAGAAGGAGGAAAAATGAGAAGAACAAAGGACAAAGGGAGGTGCCCAACTTTTGATTTGGGCTCAGGGTCCTAGGGTAGAGCCCCCGTGTCAGTATAGAGCCTGCTTGAGATTCTCTCTCCCCCTCTTCCCCTCCCTCCCTTCTCTCTCTCAAATTAAAAAAAAAAAAAATCCTTAAAAAGAATGGAGAGGAAGGAAGAAGACCAGAAAGAGAAGAACATGAGGAGGAAGAAGTGGAGTAAAAAATGGGGGGAGAGGGGAAAGAAGTAGGAGAGGAAATAATGGAAAGGAGGGAGGAAGGGAGGCAGACAAGAAGGAAGGAAGGAGGGAGAAAGGGAGCCAAGCAAGAAAGCAGGAAAGGAAAAGAAGGAAGGAGAGAGGAAGGAAACAAAAGACGAAGCATGAGGATTCAGGCCTGGAGAGCTCTACTAGGAGCCGAAGGTGTTATTGGACAAGCTTTATGTGATTGGTGCATCAGTGTCCTCTGTTCATTCAGAGCATCTCCTGGGTACCGCCCTCTCCCCTCCACAAAATAGCCTCTCTGACACCCCTTGCCATTTAAAAACTTTTTTCTTGGGACACCCCGGTGGTTCAGTTGGTTAAGCGTCCGACTTCTGCTTAGGTCGTGGTCTCACAGTTTGTGGGTTTGAGCCCAAGGCTCTATGCTGACAGTTCAGAGCCTGGGAGCCTGCTTGGGATTCTGTGTCTCCCTCTCTCTCTCTGCCCCTCCCCTAGTTGTGTGTTCTCTCTCTTTCTGTCTCTCTCTGTCCCTCTGTCTCAAAAATAAATAAACACTTAAAAAATAAAATAAAAACTTCTTTTTTAGCATGGAAACCATGACTCACCACCAACATGGGCCAGCTCTATGCTCCTTTCTCTTTTTCCTCCAGATTTACTTGTACTAGAACAGAGCCTTAACATGCCTCCCTGACAGCTGCCTGACATATATGCATGTCCGTGTGTGTGTGTGTGTGTGTGTGTGTGTGTGTGTGTGTAAGAGAGACATTTGTTCTGTGTTTTCAAAACTTTATTAGTAGCATTTACTTAGAGGGGAAAAAAATGTTACAGATGTATCTGATACTGGAGAACTGGGAATTTTTTAAATGATTTTCTAAACTATTTTCAAGATGTGATTTTTATGCTAAACTGAGCTCAATTTTTAAGTCTGAAACGAAACTGGATTCCTCTCCATGTTTCCTGTACGGCAGAGATGGACAGTAACCTAATCATCCTCTGCTACTCAGAAATCAAGCCCAATACAGACAGGCAACACATGCCCATTGAATACTTTTCTGTGTCGGAGGCTGTGCTGGGCATTGTAACAAAGGTAAGGCGGCTCCTGCCCTCAGGGTCGCTTGAGCACACAGTTCCAAGGAGCTCACCTCCCCTAGGAGTCTGTGTGTGACGGCCCCAGTGCTGTGCTGCAAACAGCTGGCCACAGCTCCTGGCCTCAAGGTTGTAATCTGATGTGGGAAGTGCTGGAAGAGAGGTAGCACAGAGTCCCTCGGGATGACGAAGTGGTCAAAGCCAATAACTTGTGAGAGGAGCCTTGGGGGATGTATTGAATTTAGCCAAAGAGGAAGGAGGGGCCGGTTATTGTAGCAGAAGAAAAGGCAAGCCTAAAGAAATGAAGAAGTAAAAGAGCATGAAAGGTTCTGGAAGTCCACATAAAGTTCCACCATTGCTGGCTGCTTTTTGAAAAATCAGATCAGGGGCGCCCGGGTGGCTCAGTCAGTTAAATGTCTGACTCTTGATTTAGGCTCAGGTCATGATCTCACGGTTCTTGAGTTTGAGCCCCACACTGGGCTCTGTACTGACAGTGCAGAGCCTGCTCGGGATTCTCTCTCCCTCTTTCTCTGCACCTACCCTGCTTTCTCGCTTTCTCTCTCAAAACAAATAGATAAACTTTTAAAAAATATAAACAAATACATAAATACATACATGCATACGTAAATCTGGCCACACTGAGGCAGCATATAAATACAGAGCTGAGGAGTGATTACACGTTGAGGTGAAGCAGTCTCCAGTTTGTTCCAAAGGCCCATACCATCCGGTCCCAGGACATGTCCCTCATTTATAAAATCTGGGCAGCCCACGGGCATTTGACCTTCTCATTCCTGGGCTTAACCTGGCAAGTCTACATTCTTTGGTATGGTGCTCTTGCCCTCACCCCATGACCATGCTCTCTTGGGTTAGGCACAGCCTGGCTCTCAGCACTTCCCATGAGTCCCAGGCTCGCTGCTCTAAGAGCATCTCCCACAGGCGTGCACACGATGGATGCTTTCTCCTTCCCTTCTCTTCATCCATTTGGGATGCTGCCTGCTCTTCTCAAATATCTCTTATCTATACTTCTTTAAAGATTCATGTCAAAGATTTATATCTTCCATGAAGACAAGTTAATTTCAACATCAATTTTATGAGGTTTTATATGAAATATTTTACAGAAAAGAAGAGGTCTGAGAAGTTTATGAAATTCTGCCAAAGTCATAGAGTTAGCAAGAGATGAAATCAAGATCTGAATCTGTGACATCTGATTACAAAAGACAAACTCAGACATCCTGTGACAAACTATCATGTGCAAAAGGGTACCCCCATACTTTTTTTTCTTACAAATAGTTTATTGTCAAGTTGGTTTCCATATAACACCCAGTGCTCATCCCCACAAGTGCCCTCCTCCATGCGCATTTCCCCCCTTCCCCCCACATCCATCAGTCCTCAGTTTGTTTCTCAGCATTCAAGAGTCTCTCATGGTTTGCCTCTCTCCCTTTCCCCCACCATTTCCCCCCTTCTTCTCCCCCATGGTCCTCAGTTAAGTTCCTCCTAATCCTCCTATACGTGCAAACATATGATATTTGTCCTTCTCTGCCTGACTTATTTCACTCAGCATAACACCCTCAGGGTCCATCCATGTTGCTACACATGGCCAGATTTCATTGTTTCTCATTGCCATGTAGTATTCCATGGTATAGATAAACCACATCTTCTTGATCCATTCGTCCGTTGATGGACACTTAGACTCTTTCCATGTTTTAGCTATTGTGGAGAGTGCTGCTATGAACATTGGGGTCCATGTGCTCCTATGCATCAGCATTTCTGTATCCCTTGGGTAAATTCGTAGCAGCGCTATTGCTGGGTCATAGGGGAGTTCTATTGTTATTTTCCTGAGGAAACTCCACACTGTTTTCCAGAGGGGCTGCACCAGTTTGCATTCCCAACAACAGTGTAGGAGGGTGCCCGTTTCTCCACATCCTCGCCAGCATCTAGAGTTCTCTGATTTGCTCATTTTACCCTCTCTGACTGGCTTGAGGTGGTATCTCAGTGTGGTACCCCCATACTTTTAAATGCAGTCTCAATTCTTCTCTGTTTTTGTTTGATTTCCTTGTTTGAGTTTATCTTTATATTATTCCTTCTCAGGTTGCTTTAAATTCCTTAAATTTCAAGAACTGAATCCACCACTTTGTATATCTTATATTACTTAGATTTGGATTCAACAGCAGCGTTTTTTGAGCATCTACTTTGATCTAAGCATCTGATGAAGTTTCTTCATGTAAATTAATCATTTCAAGTCTGTAAGACACCTAGATACATGTATTATTATTCTTACTTTTTAGATTTGGTCATTGACATCTAAAATAGTAGAGAAGAATGAATTTGAATGCAGAGAGCCTGACATCAAGCTCCAAGCTTTTTTCTCTACAAAACCCAGTGCTTAACTTCATATTAGATACAGAGAGGACATTTGGTTAATGCTTGTTAAATGAATGAATAGTTAAAAGAAGAATTCAATGACAATGTAATAAAAGTCACCCAAGTAGAGATATGTATTATGATAATACAAACTTCTTACAAATCAATCAGTTACATGGATATCATCCTGAAGAGAATGAAAACCACAGAAGATTTTGAAAAGGAAATTAAGCTATAGCCTTCAAAAGATTAAATAGTAGAGGCAGCATAAAATGAAAGAGGTGAAGGACAAAATAGACAGTCAGGAGACTGACTCAGAGATGATGTGTTAAAGGAGTGCCCTTGCTACTAGGTCAGGATTGAAAAATGTCTGCTCCTTCTCATATAACACTAGTGCTCCTAATTGAGGTTTAGGGACTGGCCATTTGCACATTCAGCCCTCTCCTCCTCATTTCCTCTTACTCCCACTCACCCATTCCCTTCTTAAATTTGTGTGCATTTTTTTTTTTATCCCCTAGTACCTACGGTGGGAAGTGGGAGGGAGTTGAAATAGAGCATGTCTTATTAATCTTTGAATACCTCAAGACCATGCTTCCCTTATTGTGTCCAAAGAAGTTTCAGAAATACTGGAATAAACCAAGTAACACATGTACCTGGTGTAGGAATTCTCAAGGGTTTACTTTCCTTTGTGTCTTATGAATTCCCAAAAGAGAGATACAGTTTGTAGCTTTTTTCCCATACATTTGGGAAAAGATTCTCTCCCTCCTCTGACCTCCAAGTAGTATTTATTTCTAGAGATCAATTTCCCTGAGCACAGCTGAGGTAAGACTATTTAAAAGATTTACCACAGTGCCACAATTGAAGAAGGTGTCCCCTAAATGTTCACTAAATGAAGACGAGCCTCTTTAAAAGCCAGTCATATTTTACATTCTAATTATGTTGTTTTACAATTTCCCTGGCATTTTAGTACTACTACTTATGTTGTGATATTTTTTTTTCTGTTTACCCACTTGTATTTACAGTGCTTCATCTTGGACTCCTAGCTTTCATATTCTGCATCATAAATCCTCCTTGTTTGTAAAATGTAATTATCTCTACCTTTGTTGATCCATATCAATATGGAACACATAAGACATTTTCTTATATTGGCTGGTATTACTCAGAGTTTTGATACACCAGAGCTCAGTGGCTTGCATGACAAAGATTTCTTTCTTTCTCATGTTACCTGTCCTATGCAGCTTGTCTGACTTTGCTCCATGTTATCTTCATTCTGGGACCCAGGCTAAGAAGCATGCGTGGAACATGCCAGCCTTCAGACAAAAGGAAAGGAGAACATAGCAAAACCTCACAGTACTCTTAAAGCTTCTGCTCCAATGTGGCAGGCATTATTTCCCTCGTACTTCTTTGGACCAAGCGCGTCACATGGCTGAACCCCATGTTAGTGGGTGAAGAAAGTATACTCCTCTCATAAGGAGGGAACAGCAAATATTTTGAACAGTATAAGGTCTGTCCACTCCACTGTGTTTCTTCTTTCTGGTCCAGCCTAGATCTTATAAGCAGGTAGCAAACTATCAGATCCTTCTGGCTTACACTTTTAACAGATGCAGTAAAGAGTGTGATTATTACAGTTTTATTATTTTAATCTTATATTCTAGCAGATTCGCTCAATCTTCAGATCCACTCCCCTATGAGTTTCCTGTTAACTAAAATTCTGGACAGCTTGTTCCTACTTCTGGAACATGAAAAGGCCATCATGTTCCTTTCTTCCTCTAGCTAAAGATACAGTGAGCTTAGAGAATCAAACATTCTTCTTTTAAGCAGTGGTAGATACCCCATTCTGAATCATTTTCTCATTGCCAGACTCCATTGATGTTGATTCTGGATACAAGAAAACTAAATAAAATAAGAAAACTGAAAACATTATTTGTCTTTGTAAAAGTAATTTTAATCATAAGCCTTAAAGTAAACAGTTTACAATTTACGCCTGTTTACGGTGCAACACAATAAGGATTATGTGTTCCATAAAATGTCAGATAAACTGTGCTGTAAGTTCTATTTTATCACAACAGTAAACTCTGTTCCTATATTTACTTACTGCTCACGAATCATCAATCATCTGCTCACAACCTAGAATAATAACAATAATGATGATACACAGCACATGGTGAATAAAGTTGTTCATCTTTACTTTGAACAAACCACAACCCCACTGACGATCATAAACCTCTGCCATTTTGTTCAATTGAATAAAAGTTAGAGCATTTTCTTGGCAAACACAGGTCATATCTTGCATAGTGAATGGTTTAATTCATAAAGTCAACAGGAAAATATGTAGAAGCAAAATAAATACAATCAAAACACAAGTTGGTGATTTAAATATAGATTTTTAAAGGATTTGATCTGATCAAAGTAGGATATTCTCTGGTTACATATTAGATATTATCCAGAACTATGTTGCCCAACACCAGAGATAACCACTTGCCTTTCATTTTTTTAAGACCAGCACATTTGGGTGCTACATAGAATAAGATGCAAATGGTGCCCAATAGATTATGATTGGTAGTATTGAGTCCAATTCTCATTTAACAGATGTGGAAACTCAGACCCATGGAGAGGAGGTCCTCTGCCCTGACAGCTTCATAAGCCTGGCTTTGACACAGAGGCGGTAAGTCTCACGATTAATTAGTGTTTGTAAGTCCTTCAGGCCACTCTTCCTGGAATTCTACACATGTTGTCTTAGACTTATGTTCAAGGCTTGATCCATCTAGAATCCAACTGCTTTAAGTTGCACCCCATCATTTTTTATTGAGTGTTCTCAAAATAAAGAAGAGAACAGTTATTGGTAGGGGAACAAATGAAATCTCTCAAGTTTTGATAGAAGGTATAAGAGGTAATGCATAGCTATGTGAAAACATAGATGGAGTGATTGTGGGATGAGTTTGAACAGGAATCTGATGGTACCAACAACAAATTAGGCATATGCAATACAGTCTAAAGTCAGCCTACTCCTAATCTCGTTTCCTATACTTCTCACTGGAGTTTTTATACTTATTTCTATAATTTGAGTGTTTGGATTCTTCTTATGGTTTTTGAAGACTGAAATACCTATTCTTAGACAAATTTTAGTGTGTTCAAATAATTATTTAACTGTTCAGTTGCATTTTATAGACATAAACTAGTATAATACCAGTCTGACAAAGAATGTATATATCCAGATTCGTGACAAATTTAACGCAAAATAATACCGGAAAATATGATTTAGGAAAAGTAAGACTGGATTAGAAAGATGAAAATTAAACACTAATTTAACTAATTTAACTAGATACTATGAACCACACGTTTTATTAACATTTGAAGATATTTTCCTCTTGTTATTTTTCTTAATAACAAAACTCCCCAATTTTTAACTATGTACTTGGCATAAAACTAAAGAACACATGGGGCGCCTGGGTGGCTTAGTCGGTTAAGCGTCCGACTTTCGCTTAGGTCATGATCTCGAGGTTCGTGGGTTCGAGCCCCGCGTCGGGCTCTGTGCTGGCTGCCAGCTCAGAGCCTGGAGCCTGTTTCAGAGTCTGTGACTCCCTCTCTCTCTGACCCTCCCCTGCTCGCGCTGTCTCTCTCTCTCTCTCGCCTAGAAATAAATAAAACATTAAAAAAAAATAAAACAAAAAACTAAAGAACACATTTCCCAGCTTCCTTTGCAACTAGGTGTTATCATGTGACTAAATTCTGGGCAATGAAATGAAGTGGAAGTGTTGTGTTACAGCTTCTTAAAAGTGTCCCCAGTAGATAGCTGCTATGTGTTATTTGTACCTTTTACCATTATCCTTTCTTTCATCTGCTGGCTGGAATACAGAGGTGGTAGTTGGAGCCTAACAATGTACATGACATACTATGTCAGTTTCAACTGACCTGAATCTCTGACATCTTTGTGAAGCCATAAAACATCCCTAGATCTCATATCTCAAAACATTTTTCCATGAGGTAAAAATATCTAAGGTACATAATTAGACGTTTCTGGATCTCAGACTAAACATAGTCCCAACTGATATTCCTTTAAATTAGAAATGCAAATCCCAGGAATGAAACAAGAAAGGAAAATGCCATTTTGATTGAGAAATCAGTGGTAGACACAGTATTTACACTAAGGTCATTTATGATGGCAAAATTTGTATTATTTTCTCTAGAATACACAATCTTCTGGTTAGTACCAAGAATGGTTAAAAAAAAAAAAAGAAGAGAGCCCAAAGGCAAAGAAAAAGGGAATAAATTAGATTCCTTGAGGTCTGAAGCAATAATTTAATACCTTATTCAATACCAATCACAGCAAAATTTCTGCTGGGGGAATAAATAAATAAAGGGAGGCATCAATATTGATTCCTAAGTCTTATCCTTGGTGACTAGTGAATGGTGGTGGTGATATTTGTGCAGATGGCAATGAGACAGAAAAACAGCCCACTATTCAAGGTTCAGTGCATGATCAAGGACCTGGATAGACATTTTTTCCAAAGAAGACATACAAATGTCCAATAAGTACAGGAAAAGTTTCTCAATATCACTAACTAATCACCAGGGAAATCCAAATCAAAACCACAATGAAATGTCACCTCACACATGGTAGAATGGAGAAATACCACAGAAAACAAGTGATGGAAAGGATGTAGACAAAAGGGAACCCATGTATACTCTTGATGGGAATATAAACTGGTACTATGGAAAGAGGTTCCTCAAAAAATTAAAAGTAGAACCACTGTATAATCTAGCAATCTCACTGCTGGGTATATATCCAAAGAAATAAAATCACTATCTCAAAGAGCTAATGCACCCCCATGTTCATTATGGCTTTATTCACAATAGCTAACACATGAAAATAACCTAAATGTTTATCAATGTATGAATGGATAAAAAAATAAGGCATATATATATATGCACCATATGTATATATATGTATATACATAATATATATGTCATAGGTACATATATGTACGTGTATACACACACACAGGAATATTATGCAGCCATAAAGAATACAGTCCTGCCATTTGCAACAACATGGATGTAACTTGAGGGCATTGTGCTGAGCAAAATAAGTTAAAGAAAGAAAGACAAATTCTGCATGATGTCACTTATATGTGGCTCTAAAAAAAGCCTAGGAGTGCCAGGGTGGCTCAGTCAGTTAAGCCTCCAAGTTGGCTCAGGTCATGACCTTGCAGTTCGTGAGATCTAGCCCCACACAGACTCTGTGCTCACAGCTTGAAGCCTGGGGCCTGCTTCTGATTCTGTGTCTCCCTCTCTCCGCCCCTACCCTACTTGCTCTCTCATCTCTCTCTCTCTCTCTCAAAAATAAATAAATATTTTAAAAATTAAAACAATAAATAAATATAAATAAATAAATAGGCCTAACTCACAGAAATAGAAATAGAATATTGGTTGCCATGAACGAAGGGCTGAGGGAAATGAGGAGATGTGGTAAAAGGGAACAAACTTTCAGTTATAAGATGAATAAGCTCTGAGATCTAACACACACACAATGACTATGGTCAACAATACTGCGTTCTTTACTTGAAAGTTGCTATGAGAGTAGATCTTAAATGTTCTCAGTGTACACACACACACACTCAGAAACATACACTCTGGGTTTTAAAAATCCTTAAATGTATTCAGTGTTTCTGCAGCCTCCAGTCCAGATTCAGTGTAGAGCTAGAGTGGTAATAAAAGTATAATCCTGCATCTGTGTCTCCCTCTGTCTCTGACCCTCCCCTGCTCATTCTGTCTCTCTCTCTCAGAAATAAATAAAAAAACACTAAAAAAAAAAAAGTATAATCCTGCAATATTATCCCCCGTATTAAGCCTTCTTTTTAGCTCCCCTTTACATTTAGGGCACACTCCAAATCCCTTAGTTGGCCTATGGCGCTGCACGATCCGGAGCTTTGCATCTTCACCACCTTCTCTTTCCCACTTGGGCACAGAGGTCTCCTTGGCATTCTTTGAAGACACCAAGTCTTTTCTTGCTTAAAAACCATTCCACTTGCTGTTTCTCTGCCTAGAATGCTGTTCACTCCTTAAAGGCAACTTCTCTGCTCACATATCAGCCTCTCCAGTGAACCCTTCCCTACCCACTACATCAGCATCAGCCCTCCTTCACTCGCTCTCTAGTTCCTATCTCTGGCATGACTGCTTTCCTTTCCAAGGCTGTTCACAATATGTGTCTACTTAACTTATTTATGGTTTCCTTCTCGCCACTAAAAATTCTCTATCAAGGCAAAAAATCTGTTTCTTACACTATCACGTCCCCAGCACTTACAAAATAATGGCACATCACAAGTACTTAATAAACACCAGAAAGATGAAAAATAAAGCAGTAGACTTTGGGTTTCTAGTCTCACAAGTAGGGAGTTAGAAATTGTCGCTCCATCCTAACAATGAAAAAGCTGAGCAGATTGAAAAATCAACTGTTCGTGGATGCATAAGGATCCCAGGATCTGTGGAGGACACAGGCTCAACTGCTATTCCCAAGACTGAAGACAAGTGCATTCAGGGAGTCACAACTTACCAGAGACTTATGAGCAGAATCTGCTGGAGAAATTAACGCTAAGGCGAGAAAACTGAACTCTTATTCATAAATTGTTGAAGCCACATCCGGGACAAGTCTGCGAGCTAAAAACCCAAGGGAACCCAGTCGCAAGGGGCTTCCACAGCATGGAAAGATTTACCTTCAGGAACTTAACCGGATTCCCACAATAAATAACAAAGAAAAATCCTCTCATGTTTCTGGCAGGGAGAGGGGGAAAGGAACCATTTTGAAATACCACAGAGCCCCCTGTACTGAGCAAGGCCTGCCCTCACGAGAAGCTAATCAACGACAGCTAAACTGCTGGGGTGTTATCAGAGCCTAATGGATCTGAGAGAAGGTAGATAACACCAGGCAGCTCTCGCCTTCCCCATGGCAAAAGGAAAATACACAATTCCAGCCCATGGTAACCATCCTATCTCACCTGAAAGAGGAGAAATAATACTGAGAAACACTGGTGAAGTTCACAGTCAAGAGGCTCAGGCTTAATACAAAAGTGAGACGTAATCATAAGGTAGAAAGCTTTCCCTCCTTCCACACCTCACCACCACATTCCTAAAGTCCTATTTACAGCATTTCCTTTTTCCTGGTATGTTATGTTCAGCTAGGAAGACAACATTCCAAGGCATACTAAAAACCAAAAAGCAGAATCTGAAGAGACAGAGCAAGCCTCAGAACCAGACATGGCAGGGATATTAGAATTAGAAGATCTGGAAATTTTAAAAATTGTGATTAATATGCTAAGAGCTCTCCTGGATAAAGTAGACAGCACATGAGAACAGATGAGCGATGTAAGTGGAGAGATGGAAATCACAAGGGGACCAAAGGACATGCTAGGGATCAAAACACTGTTAACAGAAAAGAAGAATGCCCTCCATAGGACACAGCCGAAGACAGAATCTCCGAGCTTGAGACTATATCAATAGAAACTTCAAAAACTGAAAAGCACAGGGAACAAAGACTGAGAAAACAGAACAGAATATCCAAGGACTGTGAGACAACTACAAAGGTGTAACATACACAGAGTGAGAATACCAGAAGGAGAAGAAAGAGAAAGGAACAGAAGAAACAGTTGAAACAATAAGGACTGAGAATTTCATTCACTGGAGGAGCCGGCGGCGGGGACTCCCATAGTATTGTCAAATTAATGTCAGACATGAGACTGCCTGCTTAGCCCGGGTCACTGTGTACACACCCTAGGACAACCTTTCTAAGGGCTTTTGTTTTATTTTGTTTTATATGCTGTGTTGCCTGTGGCTTTGGCTCTTAGATCGTCAAACAAGCAATATGAGATCAGCCCTCTGGACTCAAGCTCCTAGGCTAGTATATTCGGTCAGAAAAAAAAAAAGTCATTTCAGGGAAGCAATTAGTTCAACTAACCGCTTGACTGCTCTGGTAAAATTGGCCAGTTGTCTGACCTTCTTTAGAAGCTGGGAAGGAATTTTTCTCCCCCCATGACTCTGGCAGAGATATTGCTTTACCTTTCTCTGCCACCGCCCCCCCCCCCCGCCCCAATCAAAGGGAACTTCAGACCGTTGGTGCTTAAGTGACTTGACATTTTGTTGCATTAACAGATGCAAGGAACAGTAATAGATATACATTTGTGGACTGCATAAGAAGAATCTCTTATTTATTCGATTTAGTAAAAATCCGATTGCTGAACCTAGAGGGTACCTTTTGGATTTTAATAAAGCACACTTTGAAGTCAGTCTCCTAGTCATATATAAAAAAAAAAATCAGTAAGTATATTTCACCTGTCAGTGAACCATTACCTCTTTCTGAAAGTTTGCCATTTTAGCTGCTAGGGGTTTCCAAACTCTGGATCCCTAGAATTTTTGAGCAGCCTTTCAGAGTGCCACAGGGGAGAAAGGGATGCTAATGAGGCAAGACTTACATTTGCATAGCACTTTGCTTTTTATAAAACACTTTTCGTTATTTCGGTGGATTCTTAAAATAATCCTGTGATGAGGGCAAGAGTTAATATCCCCACTTTGAAAAATGAAGAAATAAAGATTCAGAGATGTCAAGCAACTTTTCTACTGTTACAGCTAATTAGGGATTGATCCAGACCTATCATTCAAGCCCTAGGTTGTTGCCTGTAAAGCCATGGCTCCTTTGACTGTTCGACACTGTTTTCCACTCCGAGATAACCTCCTGAAATCAGAAGTCACAAACACACTTTTGTCTCCCTGTGCCATCTGCTGCTGTGTGTGTGAGAGAGAGCATATTTAACAGTCTGTGTGGGGCGCCTGGGTGGCTCAGTCGGTTGAGTGTCCGACTTCGGCTCAGGTCATGATCTCACGGATTGTGGGTTTGAGCCCCCTGACAGGTTCTGTGCTGACAGCTAGCTAGCTCAGAGCCTGGAGCCTGCTTCAGATTCTGTGTCTCCCTCTCTCTCTGACCCTCCCCTGCTCATGCTGTCTGTCTGTCTGTCTGTCTGTCTCTCTCTCTCTCTCAGAAATAAATAAAACATTAAAAATTTTTTTAATAAAAGAGTCTGTGTAATATTTTAAATGTATTTCCAAATAATTTAGAACACACACATACTGGAATATACAAATGAATTAAACCAGCCTGATACCTGTGTTTTCATACATTCTAAAAACTGGTGAACACCTGCATCATTAGACCAGGAGATACAACCAAAGGTGTTTGAAAAATGCATATTAGGCAAATTTCAAATAATGGGTCCAAGGTCCTTTAGCCAGCATGTGATAGAGCTTGAATTTATCAAAGCTTGACATCGTCTCCAGTGATGCACGTTTTCAGGTGTTTTATGCAAATTAGGGAGAGAAGCACAGGTTTTCAGAGTGGAATTAATTGATAGAGGACATTTCCGAACACTCGGTGTGTGCACGTGGCAGAGAGTCTGCTGTGTCACAGTCACTTTAGGTGAGACTGTCTTGTCAGGAGCTCCTTTAGTTCTTTGGTAAGTAAACTTCCTTGTATGAAATTCAAGGGTGCACCCACCTTACACAAAATCTCCTTGTAGAGCAAATCGGGTTTTGGCAAAGGCTCAGGGCATTGGTTCAGAAGGACAGCAGGGATATAGCGGAAGGTTTTTTTAAAGGACACATGTCAACACCAGCAGAAGAAGGAGATCTGGGAGCTTTGAAAGAAAATATTTTGGAAATAATAGGAAAAAGTAGGTCAGGACCTGCCAGAGCCAGAACCTGTCTATCAGCAGTCCTCATTTTCTTTTGAGTCCCTCTACAAATCCTGATGGCCTCAGGCCACACTTAAAGATTAGTCAGGGCCCTCAAGTAAAATGCAGCCACTTTTTCTAGCAGAGGCAAGAGCCTGCCAAGCTGATACCCAAGGAACCTGGGCTTGTCCAACAGCTGTATTTTTGCACCTTGTATTTTGCACTTTGGATATTGTATCTTGCTCAAGTCTCTGTAATTTGCAGTTTCAAATTCTGTAGACCAAAGGTCAGCCAACTACCACCCACTCTGTGTTTTCGTACTGCAAGCAAGCTAGGAATGATTTCTACATTTTTCAGTACAAAACAATGACAACAAAAGCATAAATAAAATTCAAATTTCAGTGTCCATGAATAAAATTTAATTAGAACGCAGCCACGCCCACTCACCACAGTATTCTGTACCTGCTTTTGTTACACGATGGCAGCACCCAGGAGGTGAAACACACGCACGCACACACACACACACACACACACACGATGCCTGACAACCTAAAATATTTCCCAGGCAGTCCCTTACAAAGTATGCCAGCTTCTGCTCTTAGACTGACTGTTGGCCATGGATGACTCACTTTCTAATTCCCCTACCTGGCCTACCTGCTCTGACCTTGCTGGAACCTCCGGTTCCTTTTTTATTTTTTTAATGGAAAACAAATTTTAATTTCCACATTCTTTTATAACTTAGCACTCATGCATTTCACAGGATTTAAAAATCATAAAATGTTGTATTTTTAGATTAGACCTATATATAGTCACAAATCAAAGGGTTAAGGATTAACTAATGAAATTTCAATCACAGTAAAAGCCTTACTAATTTGGAAAGTAGTACATCTGCATTAGTAGAAAGTTTAATTTATGGAGTACTTTTATTTATTTATTTTTTGCTTTCTATTGCTTTTAGTTTGTTTTTTTTTTTTAATTTTTTTTATTTTTATTTCTAGGAGAGAGAGACAGCATGAGCAGGGGAGGGTCAGAGAGAGAGGGAGACACAGAATCTGAAGCAGGCTCCAGGCTCTGAGCTGGCTGTCAGCACAGAGCCCGACGCGGGGCTCAAACCCACAAACTGCGAGATCATGACCTAATCGAAAGTGAGACGCTTAACCGACTAAGCCACCCAGGCGCCCCTTGCTTTTAGTTTTTTATTTTATTTTATTTTTCTTAGTTTATTGTCAAGTTGGTTTCCACATAACACCCAGTGCTCATCCCACCAAGTGCCCTTCCCCATGTCCATCACCCCCTTCCCCTTTCCCCCACTCCCATCAGCCCCCAGTTTGTTCTCAGCATTCAAGAGTCTCTCATGGTTTTCTTCCCTCCCTCTCCCCAACTATTTTTTCCCTTCTTCTCCCCCATGGTCCTCCATTTAGCTTCCTCCTAATCCACCTATATGTGCAAACATATGGTATCTGCCCTTCTCTGTTTGACTTATTTCGCTCAGCATAATACCCTCAAGGTCCATCCATATTGCTACACATGGCCAGATTTCTTTCTTTCTAATTGCCATGTAGTAGTCCATTGTATAAATATACTACATCTCCTTGATCCATTTGTCCGTTGATGGACACAGGCTCTTTCCATGTTATAGCTATTGTTGAGAGTGCTGCTATGAACATTGGTATACATGTGCCCCTATGCATCAGCACTCCTGTATCCCTTGGGTAAATTCCCAGCAGTGCTATTGCTGGGTCATAGGGGAGTTCTATTGTTAGTTTCCTGAGGAACCTCCACACTGTTTTCCAGCGGGGCTGCACCAGTTGACTTTCCCACCAACAGTGTAGGAGGGTGCCCGTTTCTCCACATCCTCGCCAGCATCTGTAGTCTCCTGATTTGTTCATTTTAGCCACTCTGACCGGCGTGAGGTGGTACGTCAGTGTGGTTTTGATTTGTATTTCCCTGATGATGAGGGACGCTGAGCATCATTTCATGTGGCTGTTGGCCATCCGGATGTCCTCTTTGGAGAAGTGTCTGTTCATGTCTCCTGCCCATTTCTCCACTGGATTATTTGTGGAACCTCCAATTCCTACCTTGTCTCTTTGGCTTTTTGGAAATCCCTTGGTTTAGCATCCCATCTTATCTCCACACCCCTGACACCCTGCATCATCGCACAATACCACTAAAAATAGATCTGTAAGTTTTATTCAATTAGCATCTGATTTGCTAAGGGAAAAAAATGATCGCTTTCTGCCTCATGGCTCCTCATGTGCTTAATTAACACATTAACGGCTAATGAAGACCCCAAGGTACCATCACATGATATAGTGCTGGTGTTTATCCATTTTTGTCACAACTGTTCTCCACCATGCTCTGGGAGATGGAGCGTTCCTTCGGAGGCTAGTTCTAT
Source organism: Hyaena hyaena (assembly GCF_003009895.1). Taxonomy (NCBI): domain Eukaryota; kingdom Metazoa; phylum Chordata; class Mammalia; order Carnivora; family Hyaenidae; genus Hyaena; species Hyaena hyaena. The sequence goes on along the minus strand of NW_024081713.1, from coordinate 220,794 downwards.
AGCAAAGCAGCCAGTTATGAGAGCTGAAATAGAAGGAAAAAGAAATACCTTCCAAATCTGTCTTCTTGGTGCTAAGAAAAACCTTAATTTTCTATGGAGAACCAAAGAGAAAGAATAATAATTATTATGAATTATTTTTGAACACTATGTTCCAGTGAATATGCTTACAACTTATTGTTATTGTCACACTTAATCATCAAAATTTTCCCATGAGGTAGTCCTTGTGCTTATTTTACTAGTGTGAAATCAAGACCAGGCAGGGCCACATGGATACAAAATACAAACCTAGAAGTAGGACTCATGTCTCCCTGATACCACAGTCTATGGCAGTGACCACCACACTGCACTCTCTTCAACTCTCTTCAGCCTGAGGACCTGGTTAAGATAAGTGGAAATGTGTTCTCCAGATCCTAAAAAGACGGGGCTAAATGTGTGTGGGTTAGCGAGGATCGGAAGGAAAAAGAGAAACGATGGGTAGAGTGAGTTCCTATAAAAGGACATTTTTACTGATACCATTCACTACACAGTGAAATTCAGTACAAAGTTAGTCTGTCTGGGGCCTCATCCAAAGGAGGATTATCCTCAAGGATCTGAAGGACCGCATGGCTATCAGCTGCTCTGCAAAGGCAGTAAGGTTCCAGTGTATGCAGTCACAGTTTATAGAATAAGTACAGTGGGATGGCATGTCAGAATCCTTTGATCATCTAGACCAGCTCATTTTGTAGATGTGGACATTGAGACCCAAAAGGGGAAGGTGACCAGCCTGGTGTCACACAGCTGTTAGTGACGGTGTGGTAATTTCCATTACGCTATGGACCATCAATGATACAGTGATAGGAGTGTGAACTTTGGATGTATACAGACCAGGGTGAGCTAGTACTCAGCAGATCTTCTCCTATTGATACCCTTAGCATCTGACACACCTTAACTCGTTTGTTCACTGTATTCCACCAAGGATAATTACCACTAGTACAGGGTGTTTTTGTTTTTGTTTTTGTTTTTTTGAGGGGGAGCAAGTGAGAGAGCGAGAGAGCACGTGTGCACAGAGCCAGGGAGAGGGGCAGAGAAAGTGAGAAGAGAGTAAGCAGGTTCCACACTCAGCACAGAGTGTGATATGGGGCTTGAACTCATGACTGTGAGATCATGACCTGAGCCAAAATCATGAGTCAGACGCTTAACCAGCTGTGCCACCCAGATGCACCAAGGCTTTGCATTCTGTGCCTTCACAACAGTTATTACTTACATCTAACAAGGAAGAAATTTCAGTGAAAAGAAATAAAGGGTCTGGATCTAGGTCACCAAACATGGCAGTGTCCTTCCTCCCACCTGGAAATGACTCCCAGTAAAGAAAAGGAACATCATCATGGGTTCTCACAGTTCCTCCTAGGGAGGCATGCTCCTTTCTTCTTCAGGACTTTCACCCCCATAAATAAAGTTTTGGGGCCACGATGGCAGAGTTGAGTGGGTGTGTGACAGAGACACATAATATCTAGCAACCTAAGATGTTTATCACCCAGCCCATTGTAGACTATGTCTCTCATGGGCTTAACAACTATTCATGGGTCAGATACCATTTTAAATCTCTTATGAACAAAGCTCCCAATTTCTCAAATCAACTTAAAATGGATTCTATTGTACTTTCATTAGCAAAGTCTATGTGAGGTCTTAAGAACAAGAACTGTATTTATTCATTCAACAAATGTGATTACACTCCTAGAACGTCCATAAAGTTTAACTGGGATTTTGAGAAATCCTCACAAGAACCTTGTGAGGATTTATTACCTCCATGTTGCACATAAGTAATCTGAAACTTTTACTGGTAAGATAACTTACAAATGTCTCAATAACTAGGTGGCAAAGTCATAATTCAAATACTTTGTCCAACAAAATTATTGGTCAGGTAAAATGATTCCCATTTTGCCAAAGAGGAGACTAAAGCACAGAAAGCCAAAACCAGTTGCTCAAGCTGCACACTTAATAAACCGGAGAGTCAGGATTCATATATGGGTTTTCTGATTAAATTCTGGAGCTCCTTCTAGTGTTTTATCAAATGCTCCATAGACATATTCATATCTACTAATTTTAGCAAGTAATCTTTCCTTAGGAAATGATTGCTAGGGATACAGAGGTATGTTTCTGAAATCCCATTATCCTTGGCATCTAAATTATATACATACTGTTCATGACTGGGGTGGAGATAAGCGGGAAGATTTCTGCCACAGGCAAGATAACAACTATCCCAATTGGAGTTCTTCAATTTTGTAGTTTCTCTGGAGATTTAATCTGCATTCTGGGTCTATAAAAACCATTCTGGCTCCTCATATAATAATTCCAATACCTTTGTAATAATATTTCTCTTCCATTTCCCTGAAAATAGAAATGTATTGCTTAAACAGACCATTTTTATTTACCTTGTGAATCATATATGAGAAAAACATAGCCAATTTGAGAGCAGCACAGTATTTCCTTAGGGCCTCTCACTGGGGATTACATGATGCATCAGACTTGATGGCAAATGAAACACAGAGGGGCCCACTGATACACCAAATCCCATTTTGGGAAGTCTGTTTCAGTGGAAGATTGCAAACAAGCCATTATTTTGTCAGTTGGAACAAAAGCCCTGATTAAAAATTAAAATACATTCTGTACTGATAAATATACAGCTGCCTAATTACTTGCAAGATTTATATTTTGCGGTGTTAATTCCCTCATAATGGTTATTTCTTACTCCCTATAAAGCAGAACACAACGATCTTGACAGTGACAAGCTTCAATAAACATTTGGTTGTCCCTTTTATTAGATAGATCAGTTCCTCGTTATTAATGTTTTCAAAATCCCATTTTAAAGTATTTCAACAGTATGGAACTGTGTCCTTTCCATCAAATGGCATTTAATGTAAGAAGACGTATATATTTAGATACTTAATTATGAGTGATTTAAAATTTCTCTTCTGCCAACCGGACCTTCTAACTTGCCATCACCTAGTTTTTCCTTAACATTCACACACGTACATACACGACCGAAACATAACGTAACAAAAGCACCAAAATAAATAAGACAAACAGAATAAAATAATATCTTTCAGTAGTTCCAAGGAGCTTTTGGAGGCCGGGGTGAAAGCTAAATGGCTGCCATGATTGAAGAGAGATCATGAAAATGATCTCGTAGGTTCGTCAGTTGTAAGACATGTATCAATCTGGTGCAGAATGCTGATGGAGAAGGAGGGTTTGGGGAGCAGGGAGAGGGGCTATGTGGGAGATCTCTACTTTTCGCTAAATTTTCTGTGAACCTAAAAGTCTCCAAAAAGTAAAAAGGAAAGTAAAAAAAGAAAAAAGATTTCAAAGAAGGGCTCTAGGTTTTATTGATTTAGTGGCTCAATGGCATCATCAAGGACCCAGTTTCTTTCCATCCCTTCTCTGTAGCATCTTCCAGTGGCTCAGGTTTGCCTTTGGGCTGGTTCCCCACACAGGGCAAGATGACCGCTGGAATTCAAAACATTACACCCACACAAGACAATATCCTAAGGCAGAAAAAATACAGCATTTCCTGGAATCTCCTGCTTAAGAGGAGAAATCCTTGGGGCACCTGGATGGTTCAGTTCATTAGGTGGTTAAACATCTGACTTTTAATTTCTGCTCAGTTCAGGAGCTCACAGTTTGAGATCTGCATCCGGTTCTGTGCTGACAGCATAGAGCCTGCTTGGGATTCTCTTTCTCTCTGCCCCTCCCCAGCTCACTCTCTCTCAAAATAAATAAATAAACATTTAAAATAATTTTTATTTATTTATTTATTTATTTTTTTACAAAAAGAGGTGAAACCCTCGAGGAGAACTGTCTTTTTGGCTTCTGGCCAGGATTGGGTCACAAGCACATCCTAAATAAATCACTGAATAAAAAAGATTAAAACCACCAAGTTATGATCAGAATTTACCCAGAGTCATGTGGGGAACAGGTGGATATCTGAACTTAAATCGGTGTTCGTGGGGGAGAGAAAAAAGACTGGCGAATGAATATTCAAAGAGAAACCAACAATTTCTGCTACTGAGGATACTATTGGAAAATGTTACTTTCTACTTGGCATTTCTGCTCCTTCTAACCTTTCTCTCTCCTGATGACCACAGGCAAGACCCAGCATGAAGTGGGTCCCACAGCTGACTGAGGTAGGGAGCTATCCCAGTACTGCACAGGGGGAAATGGGGAGCCACAGACGGCTATTCTTGCTGTTTTTATCTCTGAATGAGCACTAGACCAAACCACTATCACAAATCTTTTGAGGAAGGCAGTTTTGTAAAGTGACCCTTTTCCTTTAAAATGTATTGGCCTACCGCAGACAAAGCTGCAATTTGCATTGTAAAGGACTTAGCCAGGGCTTTTGCTGTCTTCTTAAAGCAGTGTCATATCCTACAGTGTTCAGCTGGGGAATATCGGCAGAAATCTTCACGATGCTGTTCTGATTTGTCCTTGTAGCCTCGTACCTTTAATGACTCCCTAGATTTAGAGGATAGAATCCAGTCTTCGGAATTCCTCACTTCTTAAGCAGAACTGCTCATTTCTATGCCAAGGAATATACACAGCCACATGACAACTGAGACACCTTCCTGCAGTGGCTTTCAATTTGGCCACGCGTCAGAACACAAGAATATGCCGAAGTCCATATTTCTGTGATTCTAATTTGGTAGAACTGAGGCATGTCCCAAGCCACAAGATTTAGGCAATGGGTGATATTTTTATTTATTAAAGCAAACATGGCTGTCGTATGGAATAGAGTGCAAAACTGCATACATTTTTAAAGTAAAACTATGATCATGTAAGGAAATGTTTTTTGAAATTTCTGTAAGAATTTTCGATAGTTACTTCAAGCTATCACCCTAAACATATCCACTAACTCTTAGTGGCCAGTAGAGGATATTTAGGGGAAAGTGTGAAATACTTCCTAGGTAAGGAATAAACTAAATGCTCCTCTGTAGGAGCCATGGCAGGTGGAGGAGAGCTTTATGATGACTGTTATGAAAAATTCATTATGCAGCCAGTGCCTAATAAGCCTGAACTTTCAGTCTTAAGAAGGTACAGATGTTTTTTATGGTTTAATAAAAATTCCTTCTTGAAGTTTACCTTATCAAGTTGCAATATTACACTCTTCTGTCTCCTCGACCTTTCTGCAGCTGGTTCACTGTTTGTCCTTAAAACTCCTCACTCCACTTACCCTGAATAAGTAAGGATGCTGTGTCATAATCCACAATCAATCAACATAAATAAAACAATTCAGCACAGATGTGACCTGAATATACATTTAGAGTCTGCTAATTGCACAAAGCAGTATCATAAGGTTTCAAGGTCAGACAAACCAGCAGTGAATTTACTCTGTGGAAAACACAGAGGGGGCCATGCTGCTGTTTATTATTGTAAATGCTCATTTGCAGAGTTTAGGAGAGCTTGCCACTCTGCAGACATTCCATAACCGTACCAATTGCTTTTTCCTCAGGTAGCAATGTGAGTAGTGTAAAAAGCAAATAAACATCAGACCCAAAGTGGGGTTACTTGCCACCACAGCAAACCAAGACTTAACTGCAGGAATGTGATATTTAACCAGTCAACCTGTAATTTCCTTTATCAGCACTAGTAAGGCAATCTGATAGACCCCCGCTCTTTCCGCAAAGGAAGGTGACCTTGCCTGAAACAATCTTTGTTTTTCTTTTACTAGTAACTTTCTTGTCCTATCCCATTTCTGCCTATTAAAGTCTTCCATTTTGTATGGCTGCTTGGAGCCCCTTTCTACTTGCCAGATGGGATTCAGCCCAATTCATGAATCATTGACTAATGCCAATTAGATCTTCACATTTTCTTAGTTGAATTTTTGTTATTTAACAGTAGGTAAGGAAAAGACTTGGTTACTACAAAGCTACAGAGAGGTAAATGCAATCTAGTCTAAACGCTCCTAGAGACCTAAAAAATGGGGAAGAAAGAGCATAGACTTTGGATTTGGTCAGACAAGGTTTGAAATCTGATTTTAACTCCTTACTAGTGATGGATTCTTGAACACTTATTTAACATAGCCTATGATGCCTCATCTTTGCAATGTGGATCAAAAACTAGCACTTGATTCCGATTTCCAACAAGAAGGAGAATTAGCACAGGCTACTGACTTCTTCTCCTGACATCAGTGGTAGGTCCGGAAACTACTGAAACTTTTAGAAACCTAAGACATAACAGACACACTATGGGAAACACTTGGAGAGCTGCTTGAAGTACCATGTGAGTGGGAAGTGGAGAGGGGCACAAGGAAACTTTTGGAGGAGTGTCTCTGTTATTCCTGATAAACCCCCACAACTGAAAGTTTATGTTAATAAGATGACTCAGGGTGGGGGAAGTCCATGCCAGAAGGACCAACCATGTGATTAGAGGGTTGGAGTTTGAGCCACAACTTTTGAGGAGTACGGAAATGGAGACGGAGTTCAACCATATGAGCAATAATTCAGTCAGTAACACCTATGTAGTAGAGCCTCGATAAATACTCTGGATACTGATGCTAGGGTGAGCTTCCTAGGTTGGCAGTACTCTGAATACTATCATATGTCAAAGTTGGAAGGGTAACCCACCCCTAAGGACACAGAAGCTTTGCATTTGGGAAACTACTCATCCCAGATTCCACCCTCAGCATCTCTTCCTTCACCTGATTCTGATTTTTTTATCCTGTTTCTACAATAAAACAGCAATCATAAGTACAATACTTTTGTGAGTTCAGTAAGTCATTCTAGCAAATAATCAAATCTGAAGGGGTCCATGGTGACCCTTAAATTTGTAACTAGCTTATCTGAAGTGAGAGCCCTGGGAACCTGTGGACTCACAGCTAGTGTCAGAAGTCTTGGGCAGACTTTGCAGTCCTGATGACTGTGCCCTTAATCTTGCAGTTTGGCTAACTGTAAGTGGGTACGTTGGTAAGAGATGTGGAGTAAATATAGTAAAAGAACAGAGCAGTAGGTGGGAACATTTATTTTGAGGACCTGGTCCAGAAAAAAAGCAGGAAACGTTAAGCAAGCCGAAACTTTTAAATGAAAACATCTGAATAATGACAGAAGGAAATATTTTGAGAGTTAATTGAGCTAAACTTCCCAGAATAATGGGAAGGAAAGGAAGGAAGGGAGGGAGGGAGGGAGGGTCTAAACATCTGACTGGAACATTCTGTAGAATGTCAAACAAAAGTGAGAAAGAAAACCATACTGCAGGAAATTTTAAGGCAATTAAAGATAAGAAAATTCTAAAATCTCTGGAGAAAAAAGAACATCACATTCAAAGGGAAAGATCATATTGACCTCAGCAACACTGGAGGCGAGAAATCAATAAGGAAATATTTTTAAAGAATTAAAAGCAAATAGTTCTGAACCTAGAATTTTACATTCTGCCAAATTGCTATTCAAATTTGAGAGAGAGTGTGTGTATGTTAAGAGGGTAGATAAACCTCTCTAGCAGATAAAGGCTTCAGTATATTTGACACATAATAACTTCATTGAAGACATTTTGGAGCAAATATTAAAATAGGACAAACAAATCAAGATGTTTTAAGTCAGCTCTCTATATAGGGACATAATATAATTCAGTTTGTAATTGTCAAAGGGGCTCCTGGGTGGCTCAGTCAGTTAAGCGTCTGACTTCGGGTCAGGTCATGATCTCACAGTTAGTGGGTTCGAGCCCCATGCCAGGCTCTGTGCTGACAGCTAGCTCAGAGCCTGGAACCTGCTTCGCATTCCATGTCTCCCTCTCTCTCTGACCCTCCCTGCTCACACTGTTTCCTCTCTCTCAGAAATAAATAAAACATTAAAAAAAAAATTTTTTTAAAGACCAAAGGACCATTATTATTTCCATAATAATATAGAATTAAAATTTTATATGATATTAATAGCCTAGAATTTGAGAAATGGGGAATAAATATCATACTAAAATTTGTGTCTGAGGGTAAAGATATACTCATCAATTCTTACCAAAAAATAAAAATAAGAAACAAAGAAGAAGTAGGATAAACAAAGGTAATAGAAATCAATCCAACATGTTAATACTTACAATAAGTATAAGAAGAATAAGCTCAACAATTAAAAGACAGAGATTATCAGATTGGGTCTTAAAAATACATGTAGAAGACCTGGACACACTTGAACAATAGAATTTGGAAAGGTTGAAATTAAAGGATGGAAAAAGAGGTAGAAAAATCTAAAGAAAAAATTCTAGCATATCACCATTAATATTAGACAAAATGGACTTTAAATTTTAAACATCTTAATTAGGGACAAAGAAGTTCCCTACACACTGATAGAAGTTTCCATTCACCATGATGGAAAATATAATAATTTTAGACATGTATATAACTAATGATGGTTTTCCATATATAATACAATAAAATGACAGATCTACAGTTATAAATATGTAAATTGATCACCAGAATGGGACATTTCAGTGTGACTTCCTCACTTAGTAATCAATCAATTGGATCTAATAAAGTATATAAAAGATTTAAACACAATTATAAAGTTGACCTATACGTGGACATAAGTACAATGCTGCACTCAACTATTTCAGAATAAGCCTGCTTTTCAAGAATATAAATGACTTTGGGGAGGGGGGGATGGGCATGGAGGAGGACACTTGTGGGGATGAGCACTGAGTGTTATGTGGAAACTAATTTGACAATAAACTATTTGTAAAAAAATAAAATAAAATAAAATAAAATAAAATACAAAAAAAAGAATATAAATGACTTATACAAATTCATCATGTACTAGAATATAAAGCAAGCCTCCATAAATTTCAAAGAATAGCTATAAAACAGACTATTTCTTGATTCATATCAATTCAGTTAAATATTAATTATAAAAAGTAAAAATTCCCCACACATTTTGAAATTCAAACAAAAAATGTAACTAAATAACTCATGAGGAGATATCTTAATTACCTAGAAGTGTTTAATAGTGAAAACACTACATATCAAAACTTATGATACACCTAAAACACCTAAAGTGGAGTTTTAAGGAAAATTTACAGCATTGTGCACTTGCATTAGAAAATAATAAAATCTAAACATTAATAAGATACAGAATCAACTTCAGAAATTAGAATGAACAGCACAATAACCCCAATGAAATTAGAAGAAAGGCAATAAAATAAAACAAGAAATTGGTGAAAAAGTGAAGATATTTTGTATGATTTTAATGATGAATATGTGACATTTTACATTTGTCAAATCCACAAGACAAAAAGTGACCTCTAATGTATACTATGGACTTTAAGAATGTGTAGAATATATGGAAAGAAAGCACACAGGATTTAATTAATAATAATATATCCACATTGGTCCATCACTTGTGATGAATGAACCACGCTAATACAAGATGCTAATAATAGGAGAAATAGAATTAAGAAATAATAGTAAATAGGAGAGTAAAATTCTTAAATTACTCAAAAGAAAATTCACAAATGTACATGAGGAGACATGTGTAAGAATGTTCATGACAGTATTTTTCATGATAACAAAAATCATTAATAGTAGTATTATTAAGTAAATTATGGTTTTTTCATAGGATAGAGTATTACACAATGGTGAAATTGTATAAATTACAACTACACAGCCACACAAAGAATAATCTTAATAATACACAACTTTATAAGTGTTTTATAAAATTAAAAGTGACAAAACTGTGCTAGAGATGCATAAACTTATGACAAAGCTGCATTTGTATCTGAAACCCAGCAAAAATAATAAAATGGGGGTAATGATGCCTAATTGGTAGAGTTGCTTTAAGGATGAGGAAAATACATACATATAAAGCAGCTGGCCCGTGGTAGCTATTCAGCCCACAGAAGCTCTCTTGAATATTATGAGACTATTATTATGAGTGTTGAAGAGAAAATAGACTCATTTCAGAATAAAGGGCCACATAATAATTTGCTGGATTTAGGCCAGCCCCAGAAAGAGGGCTTATTAAAGGTGCTTCATCGACAAAATAGCTTCTTTCTGTTTATCCCCGAGAATCCCTTCTATGCTGATATATCTAATTGACCTGACTCTATCCAAAATCCTAAAAGAAAATGCTATGCTTTTCTTCTCTTCTAGTGGCTTTAAAAAATAACAAAAGTCTGGTCAACGTGATTTAGGAAAATTTGTCATTATAGTCAAATGACTTCTCTCCCTCAGATAGCCAACTTCTCTAGAGCAACCTCCATAGCATATATGTATTTGTCTCCGGATGCTGCTACAGCAGTTCCTAGTGATTCCAAACACCAAAAGGGACATGGAAACCTCTCTGTCTTTCAGTACCACTCCAGGAAAATAAAATCATATTTATATATGCAAACACAGGTAGCTGTACAGTAGAGTAGAGCATAATATAGCGCAGGATGTATCGAAAGAAAACACGCAGAACTACTCAGATGCCAAATCCCCTTCCTTTTTCAACCTAGCAACTGAAAAGAAAATTGAAACAGGCCAGGCATTTTGCTGTGGCAAGCCAAAACCACACTGACAATGCTGAGGCACAGGGATGATTTAGTTTCTGATGTGAGCAAAAACTAAAATTACCTGCCATTAATAATAATAAGACACACTGAGAAACTCGTAGAAACTTGGATTCCTTGTTCATTAATAAAAGTCAGAGTATAAGCTAACTTATTAGAGAAACTGGGAGAATAAAAATATGCTTTGATCCCTAATGCAAGGAAAGACGAAAACTTATAAGAATAACACCCCCAAGACAAAAATAAATAAATAATAGACATCAAGGACAGCTCCACTGATCCTACAGCTATTTTGACTATCCTCCAAAAAGGCTGTACTGGTGAGGGCATGGCGAAGACAACCATCCCCACTCCCTACGCCTAGTCACATTTCTGTTTTTGTTTTTTTGTCTCCCTCTCTCACCACACGGCAATTTTGTCAACCTCCTAACCCACACTGCCTCCTCTTCTGTTTATTTCTTGTATCGCTGAACACAGGAGCCAGGCACCTAAAGCCAGAAAACTGCAAGTCATACCACCTTCTCCCTCAGCTCTGCCTAACCATCTAATCCATCACTAAATTCTGCTGAGTCTGTCACCTTCCTGCTTCTTGAATCTGCTCATTCATCATCCCCACTGCTACTTGTTCATGCTACCTCTTGCCTGAATTACTGCAACTGTCTCCTGGGCTCCTTACCGATTGTTTTGCCCTTGGATCCATTCTCCAAAAGTAGCTGGTAAAGTCGCTGGGATGCACATCAAACCTTCAGTGACTCCCCAACAATAAAATGATAACATTTAAACTCTTATGGTAGCGCATTCAAGACCCCAAGTGAGCCAACCCCTTTTTAATGCCCCAAACTCCCCTCTTTCCACATTCCTCCCTTTCATTTCTGTCTAAGCCACACTGTCCAAGAGAAATATGATGGGAGCCATATTTTCTAAAAGGGGAAAAAAGTAAAAAGGAAACAAATGAAGTGAATTTTAGTAAAATATTGTATTTAACCCAATATACCCAAACTATTAATTTTCCAGCATGTGGGTGGCATTAGCCACATTTCAAGTGCTCACTAACCATAGATGGCCAGTAGCTACCTATCAGATACTGCAAATCTAAGACACCCACATTTCTTCAGCCTTTCCCATGCCACGTCTGGCATGAAGTCCCTCCCTCCCCATTCATATCCCAGCCCACTGTGGCTACTGTCCCTTCTCTGCTGCGCCCTTCCTGACTCACCTTCTCCAAATTATGTGTCTCTTTCATGCATTCCAAGAACACCCTGAGCTTTCCTCAGCAAGGAATATATAGAAGTTTTTAGGTTTTCTTTTTCTTTTTTAACCTGTGTCACACATATCTTAAAATGTCCAGCAATCAACACAGTATTTAACAGTAAGATGGACATGTATGGTCTTTTAGCTACAATTGCTCCCAATCATGTGAATGTGAAGCCCAGTTCAGCTTCTGGGGTGTATTCCAAGGTCAAACCAATCAGCACATTTTAGCCTGAGGAATATCATGGCTCCAGGATAGGCATACGAGCTGAGTTGGTCCAATCAGACGAAGGGTAAAGAACGAACTCACTCCAGAGTTAAGGCAGAGGCTTTTGCTTTTTTTTAAACCACAGTATGTGATTTAAAAAAGTGTGCTGCCCTATTGAAGCTGGCAGCTTCCTTATGAGGAGCCCTCCAACAGAGCAAAGAAAAAGAAAGAACATTAAATAATCCAGCTTTGAAGCCTATACTGTGTCTGGATTTCAGGGTTTATGAGATAATAAATTTCCTAATTTTTAAGGCCAGTTTGAATTAGTCTTTTATTACCTGGAGCCAAAAGTATATAACTGATCTGGTTAACTCATGTTAAATGCATGCTTATTATGTAACAGACTTTGTTCTAGACTTTTACAGATGATATCCCTTTCCACCAATCCATATAGGCCTAATATTTTCGGTGCATTTTAAACTTTACTTCTATGTCTTATTGAAAATCATTTGCAGAGATCGGTTCTCCTATGCTAATTAGGGCATTTTTTCCCTCCTACCATCCCCAAGATGAGAAGTATTCTTAATAACCATTTGCTGGTTTTTGATTACTGCAGACCAGGAGCTGAAGGTGGTCATACCTTTCTGCCTGTGAGTGTTTGCTGCTGTTAAACAGTCCCTGCTCCACAATTTTATATAGGTATGGAGGCCATAGACCATTTGTCTCTTTACTCTTTACACCATAAGCCAACATGATGGCCAACAAAATGTGACAGAATATCACAATACACAGTGATATTGAGCCTTGATTAGATGGGATTTAGGGTCATCTTCCTTAGGGAGAAAATGGGAGTAGCGAATATTGTCTGTGTGGAAAATACTGAGGTGGACATTTAGTGAGCTGTGGCAGAGACAAACCTAAGTATTCAGAGTCCCTTTTTCATCCTCCTCTCCCTGAGTCCCTCCTGTGCAGCTGAGTTGGAAGCCATATGACTAAGACTGACCAAAGGAGTGTAACCATATGTAATATAAGACACTCCAGGTCTGGCCCTTGTAAGGATCCCACGTGATAATCCACATTCTTCCAGGAAAGTCTGTGCTAAAAATGGTGCCAGTACAAAGTAGATGTCAGAATCCCCAGGAAACTGCTTAGAGTTTTCTCCAATCTCTATTAGATTGACACATGAGCCAGGAAAAAAAAAAGTTCTTAGTAGTCTAAACCACTAAGATTTTTAAGGTTTGTTTTTAAAGCAGTTAGTGTTACTTATGCTGACTAAAATAGCATTCAATAAATATTTGTTAAGTGAATTGGGTTCGTATAAGATATCATTTCACCCTAATGGAAAGTGCACAGCAACTTCTGCCATAGCAAAAGAATATAAAATGTAAAAGGAATAGAATAGAATAGAATAGAATAGAATAGAATAGAATAGAATAATAAAATAAGATTAAATAAAATAAAATAAAATTCAGGACTGTACACTCCACGAGAGTCTATAGCATCTGTATCTAAATCACTCACCACTAAATGCTCAGAGATCAGCACATGCCTGGCACAAAGTATGTCCTTAATAAACATTTATTGCCACTTTTCCTACAAGGGATTTGTGAGCTTCATAAATGCTTTAGAGTTTCATAATTCCTCTTTAAGCCTGATTTTATGTAGAGATACCCATTTTGTGGAATTCTAGTTGATTTTCCTTTTGCCTTTATACTTTTCTTTGTGTTTCAACTTATATTGCTTAGTCATTATTACAATCAGAAAAAAGAAAAAGTTATTATAAGAAATTAAATCTCAATGTTGGATATTTATAAGAACCCCCCCCCAAAAAAGGTCTTAAATTAAGATTTTAAGTGAAAAGGCAAATACTAGAGAAACCAAGAAATACATTCAGAAGCATTAACTATAACAGTGGTCATCATGAAAGGATTCTATCAGGCAGCAATTTAAGCAAATAGTAACATGAGACACAATTACAAGAAAAACCAGCCTCAAGTTTTTATTCTTTGTCTTACTCTGTACCAAAAATAAAAATAATAAACTGTTCTGAGTTATTTAAGCTTCTGGAAAATCAGTTTCTATCAACTGGAAGCAAAATGAATGATTTAACATTGTGATCCTTAATGTACTAAAGTAAAATACACCATTCCTTTTTACCAAAAACTGTAATTAAGGAAGGCTACAGTGTCTATTTGAGATTTGGAGAGATAATCAGGAAATAATATGGGAGGGGAGTTGCAACCCAGAAAGGATGAGGGAATCTGGTAGATTAGACCTTGTGTGCTTTGATTTAGCATCTTGTTCAACTACTCAGCATCTTACTCCCTAAGGAGTATTTATCTTTAAGTTTTGTGGGAAGAGTGTAAATTGCACATAGGAATTAATTAATTTAATGCTTCAGCGTCCTACCTAATCAGATTATAAATCACTGTCTCAGAAACTATCTCTTGTAATCATGACATCTCTAAGAGGTAAATTTGTAGATTGGGTTATTGATTAAATGTGGGGAGGGTGAGAGACATAAAATCTTAGGGATGACTGCCAGAGTTTGGCATGAGCAATTGGATGGCTAATGGTGCCATTTATTGTGGCAATCCGCAGTCTAATGTGTATAGGAATTACCTGGAGAGCTTTTAACTATTTCACTTCTCTGGTCCACTCCCTACAATTCTGGCTCAGTAGATTTATAGGGAAGAGCCCAAGATTTTAAATTAAAAAACAAAAAAAGTTTTAAGCCTCCCTGGATGATTCTGGCGCTGGTAAGTAAAGAACTACCTTTTTAGATATTTATCAACAGGAGGTACCCTGAATGAGAAACATATTTGAGGAAAAGGTCTTGAGTTTTAGGGCCAAAGAAGAATGTTCTGCTTATGTGAATCTGAATAAATATTTCCCATCTGCACTGTCATGTAGCCCAGAGAAGAATGAACATTGAGAAGCACAAGGCCTGGACATTGAAAGATCCCTAAACCATTACAATGGGGGTGGCTCTAGGAATCCAGGACCTATGTGGGCTTAGCAAAGGTCAACCCCAAAAGGCTGTATTCCCAAGCCCTGCAAAGGGAAGGAGAAGGTAGATTACATATAAGAAAATAAGGCAAATGGCCTGAGGTAATGTGAGTATTGTCAACGTTCATTTGAGATCCAGACGCTTTAATATCTGTCCTATGTGCTTTAGTATTTTACATTCATTAAACTCCTAGCATGATTTCATGCTTACAAAGAATGACAAACAGTATTGTGGGAGAGAAGAAAAGCGGGAAATACAGAGGTAAAAATGCAGTGGCAAATAGCCCTACAAAGATTCCTAGCAAAAAAGGTAAGCTGCTTATAAGAAGCATGATTTGAACTTGAAGCATAGTGAATAGAACTGAGGCTTGAATTTAAATTAACCTTGCCGTTGGACAGGAAATATTTCCTCCAGTAGAAATTAGGCATGGCCAAAGAAAGAGCCATGTTGTTTATGTTATTATCACTGGTTTTAAAAGTTCTGGTTTAAAAGCTCTGGTTTATCCATTCATTTCAACATTCAAAGATGGTAGCCTTAAAAGAAATGTAAAATATCATTTTTGAATAGTCCTATGGGTGCAAAGCACTCCTTAGTTTCCAGGTAAGTATAACTTTGGCAATTTTCTCAATTTAAAGGAGTGCTAGAAATGTATAGAAGCCATACAGGATATGATGATCTGCTTCTCTCTCTGGGAATTTTTCTCTTTGAGGAAAAATGGACCAAATTATGAGGTGCTATTAATAGCCACCAAGGAGAATAACTTTGAATAAAATTCACAGAATGTACCTATAATGTCTTCATAGTCAGTAATTTCTAACCAATTTCTGTTTTAATGGCTCAATACAATTCCATTGCTTTTGGCATTAAGAGGCTTCATTAACATACTTCTACTTTCATTGAACTCTAAAACTAAAAAGATAAGGTTGACTGGTATACAAGAAAAAAGCATTTAGTGCATTTTGGCTCACCAGCCACTCGGTGCATAATTTTGTCGATGTTTAATAAATCCTCACACCAAAATTCTATTTTCAAAATCATACATTTCAGTTGTTCTTTCCCATTTTAAGTAGACTAGGCTAAGTAATGGATTATTCCCTTTTAAAGTGGCCAAAAAAAAAAAAATACATGATTTTTTAAAGTAGATGTCAAGTGGCAAATTTAAATAATAATAAAAATAAATGGTTGGAATTTTCACTTACCCTTGAAGGATCAAGCAATTGGTGTTTTAATTTGTTTAAATGGAATAAAAATACTCTAATCCATTAGGGAGTAGGTTGCCATGTAAGTTGCTTACAGTGTCTGGCATTCACACACACTCATTATTTAGTACATGATACTTTTTATAAAGATGTGTAAACTCTCTGGGCACAGGTCCAGTTTTTAAATCTAGTTTCTCTGAAACAAAGAAGTGCTCCAGGGCAGAAAGCTGTAAAAAATACAAGAAATGACTGAAGAGAGAGCCACCTATGGAGTGTGTGTGTGTTGTGGAGGATTTTCAAGGTAGAAGGCAATAGGACATCCTACTGTTCTGAGGAGCTTCAGAGTTTAAACCATGAAAGGAGGAGGCTTCAAATAGAAACCAAATAGATTTAAAGTGGGAAGGCCATTGGAGACGCCAGTTAGGAAAACACAGGTTAGCCTGGGAAGGCCAATTATAAGTGTACTGGGCCTGCATGGTTGCTGTGAACATTATACAGATGACATGCTTTACTGCTTACCCTCTATTCATTAGGAAAATCCAGGTACCCTGTGAAGCACTGTTGTAATCTTGTTGAATTCACACATTCACTTCAGATGCTATTGATAAGACTCCGAGTATCTGTTTCTTTGGCTCAAGCCACCTACCAAGGAAATGGAGGAGATGAGATTCGAACTCACATCTGATTCCTAGCAGAGATGAGATCTTCCTTCTAACTTTCTGGCATAAGTTACTCCTATTCATCAAAAGAGTAAACCTAGAGCAAAATTATTTATGAAATTATCTAATGGCACTTTTTCTTGTGCCTCAGGTTGGCCGCAACACAATTGTACTTGTTGAGTTTTTGCTTCTTTATATATCTTATTAATTCTAATCCATGCTTCTGAGATTCAAGTTAGGTAACATATAGTTATTTCTGGGACCTGCAGGAACATGAAAATCTCGGTCCCCCATCCTTTGTGATCTTTAAAAATGCAACAAAACGTAATCTGCCCAAAAAAGTCTGACTATACTGCCTGACTCTTTGTCTATCCCATCTACTTTTGCTCTTGCTTTGTTCAACTTCCTCTTCCAAAATGGTCATAGCAATGTCAATAAGGATCATACCAATTGTTGTGTACACTTAAGTTAAGCACATAGTATTTGCCAGAGTATCAGTCATCTACTACCACAATAGCACCCTGTAACAACCTTCTCAAATCTTGGTGAGCTTTTTTCTCTCACAGCTAGATGTGGATCAACAGGTTTAAGCTCAGAGTTATGAAGCATCTCTGTTGCCAGTCTGTGTTTGACTCTTCACTGTAGGTTAGGCCCAGGTCCCTCTCATGCGTCTTCATTGTGCGTCGCAGCCTAAAGAGTAGGCAGCTGCTCAAAGGCAGCTCTCCTCCTCCTCCTCCTCCTCCTCCTCCTCCTCCTCCTCCCCTTCCTCCTCCTTCTTTTAGCACTTATTTATTTTTGAGAGACAGAGCATGAGCAGGGGAGGGGCAGAGAGAGAGGGAGACAGAGAATCTGAAGCAAGCTCCAGGCTCAGAGCTGTCAGCACAGAGCCTGACGCGGTGCCTGAGCCCACAAACCATGAGGTCATGACCTGAGCCAATGTCGGACACTTAACCGACTGAGCCACCCAGGTGTCCCCAAAGGCAGCTCTTCTGATGGGGGCACAAGAGGGCAAGTAAAATTATGTAAGTGCATCTCCAGTCTCTGCTTGTGTCTGTCTTCTGCCAAAATAGTATAAAAGCCTACACTCAAGTCCACATTGTCTAGAGGAGAACAGCCACCTCTAGAGGAATGAACTGCATATTCATACAGAAATACAGACATAGGAAAGGAGCCCATGATTCCTTGGGTTTCCCATTGGGACCCATGATTCAATCTCACAGAGAGCAACAATGTGAATTTATTTCACATCAAGCTAATTCTACCAGCCTAGCAAAGTTGGAATTAATTTTCCAATACTCCCTAAAAAGCAACTGAGGTAGAAAGTTTTTGAAAAATGCATGCAATCTGACAGCTATTAAAGTGGCAAATGTGAGATACAAACTTAAGTCTGCCTAATTCCAAAGCTCTGCTGCTCATCTCCAGTCATGACATCTCTCAAAACAGAAGGGAGTGAATGCAAATATTTCTGGTGAACTTCACATTTTATGAAACAGTTCCACATCCATTGTCGTGCTGATATAGCTGTCAGACAAATTTGGACCTTTTCAGGGTCTGTTATTCACCTTTCTTCCTGTCATTATCCAGCTACTGCTGATTACCTTAGTAGGACAGTCACTTGGCTCTCTCCAAAATTAATTATACACACCCACCACTTTTTGCTACTTTCCACTGAGCTAATCCTTAAGTTTAACACAAAAATTAAAGAAATGAAATTTGTTTTTAGAAAAATTATGTTACATTTGGTATAAATGTAGATCATGCTGTCTTACTACTCAAACTTAAGTCACTTTTGATTTTGTTTTAATGCATATTGCAGACCTACTATGTGTCAGCCATGTCATACTATCTTAGTTTGGCTGATAATAGCACAATAAAGCATGTGCTCTTAATACCATGTTACAAGTAAGGAAATGGAGTCTACACAATTAAGTAACACAGCCAAGGTCACAGTGGGTCAGCTCTCTAGTGTGATTAACCTTCTAGTAACCTACGTTCTCTTTACCTGTAATTCTCATAAATTGCCCCACCTCCACCCGCACTCCAGACTGTATGATGTTTAAGTACCATCACAGATCTTCTACAGACACAATTACGTCCTTCCAGAAAGACATTTCCTGAGCAGGTGTATTTTCACACAATGAATGAAGAGGGCAAAGAACAGAGATTACACTAATTCGAAAGACAATAACATCTACAAAAGATAAAAATTATCCAAATAAGAATAGTTGAGATTTTAAGACTGAAATCCCATCGAATACACTAAGAAGTATTCAGAAATATGATTTTGAAATATTTTTTCTTTGACATAAGGAAGGAACTGAACCTCCAGTTTGAAAATATGTGTGTAATTTTTTAAAAACTGCTACAGAATAATTGACACCAGGATATTTCTTGGTTAGGTTAATTTCAAAAGTATAGAAATACTGCAGTGCCTGACCAAATGAACGTTAACTTATGACCAACGTGCTGTCTGGAAGTGTGGAATCACTATATTGTAGACCTGAAACTGATACACTGTATGTTATACACTAACATACACTCTATGTTAACTAACTGGAATTTAAATAAAAATTAAAATATTAAAAAATATATATGTCTTTGGGATGCCTGGGTAGCTCAGTCCATTAAGTGTCTGACTTGATTTCAGCTCAGGTCAGGATCTCACATTTTGTGGGTTTGAGCCCCATGTTGGGCTCTGTGCTGACGGTGTGGAGCCTGATTGGGATTCCTTGTCTCCCTCTTTCTCTGCCCCTCTCCCACTCACACATGCTCACGCGCATTCTCTCTTTCTCTCAAACTAAATAAGCTTAAAAAAATAAATAGATGGATACATAGATAAACAGATAGATAAATGTTAGAAAAATTAATATCTAAAAAACTAAAATAAAATATGACCAACAGCAAGGTGGAGATGGTGGGAGACAAGTGAGAGAAGCATTTTCCTTTTCTGTCAGTTTCTATAGGAAATTTATGCTATATAAAATTGAAATCCATAATAAGAAAAGGCACAATGTTTCTAAACTTTTAGTAGTCCTCCTAATCATTTTGTCTTGAACTAAAGAGAACTTCTAGAGATGACTATTTATTGTGATGAAGAACTATTTATCCAAAATTCAGTAATTCTTTCTGCTTCATTTTAATTTCTTTTACTAAATTCAAATCAAGTCCAAATTTAAAATTATACTTAAAATAATACATCACCTCTAATTTCATAAAATTATTTTCATCTGTCTGGACAAAGAGAGAGATATCAGTATAACACCTCCCCAATAGTGACCTTAATTTTTTTTTGGTTAATGGAATTTATGCCAACTTTTTCCATTTTCCTGTTTAATATTTTAATGAGCATGATCATTTTTATAAAAAACAAAAAGAATAACTGTTTTTAAAGAATTGTGTGTACAGATATTCAAAGGGTCACTTTCCAATTTCTTAACAAAATACTTCTTTATAACCATGTAGTTTATTTTATTTAACAAATATTGGGGTGCCTGGGTGGCTCAGTCAGTTGGGCAACCGACTTCGGCTCGGGTCATGATCCCACGGTCTGTGAGTTCAAGCCCCACATCGGGCTCTGTGCTGACAGCTCAGAGCCTAGAGACTGTCTTTGGATTCTGTGTCTCCCTCTCTCTCTGACCCTCCCCTGCTCTCTCTTTCTCAGAAATAAATAAAATATTTTATTTTATTTTATTTTTTTATATTTTTATTTATTTCTAGGAGAGAGAGAGACAGCGTGAGCAGGGGAGGATCAGGGAGAGAGGGAGTCACAGACTGAAACAGGCTCCAGGCTCTGAGCTGGCAGTCAGCACAGAGCCCGACACGGGGCTTGAACCCACCAACCGCGAGATCATGACCTAAGCGAAAGTCGGACGCTTAACCGACTAAGCCACCCAGGCGCCCCTAAAATATTTAAAAAAAAAAAAAAGAAAAAAAAACAAATATTGACTGAACACTTAATGTACGCAATGAACTCCGCTACAGAGTGAGGGCACCAGAATGAACAAATTCCTACACTGGAGGAGGCAGGAATGCAGTAATAAGAAGAATTTTAATGTTACGTGTTAAGAACGTAACTAAGAAAGAGGTATGAATAAGGTGTTCTCAGATACAAAAGAGGAGAAGTCCCCAAGTCTGTGGGCCTTTTATCAGGCTTCTAGCAGTGGGTAACAATTGACCTGAGATTTGGAGAATAGTTAGGAGTTTGGGTAGTAAAAAAATAAGAACAGAAAAGAAAGAAAAAGGACTAGGGGGACATGGAAGAAGAAGAGGAGGAAACAGATCAAATAGCATGAGCCAGATCATAGAGATTTGAAAAAAGGTACGTAAATTATAAACCAGCTAAAGATATGACAGAACAGGTTAACAGAATATAAATATAACTGGGGTGAGCTTCTAGAGCCAAGATAAGAGCGTGCATGATTAATGCAATCTTCTTGCTAAAAGAAAGCTAGAGAAACACAGAACTCCAGGTCAACGAGAAAATGGAGAAGACTGCCAGCCAACAACTATTTCTCGAATAAGCGCAGGCCCTATTGCCTCTTGCCTTCCCCAGATCTGTTCCCTGGAGTCCCTGAGCCTGTAAGTCCCATCCTGTCATTGCCTTGTCATTGCCAAGTCAGCCCCATCAGCCCACCTCCTGAACAAGATGTATTAGCCTCTCAGTGCCACCACTGCAGACTGGGCAGGTGATGAGCCCTGCACCATGTGCACAAGAACTAGGCTCAGTCGCTTTTGAATCATAGCCTTCATGTAGCATCCAAACTGCTGGGCTTCTGCCTCCCCTTTTCTGCTCTTGATTCTCCAACTCACAGTGTGAAAACCTTTCTCTAAACCTAGCACACATAGCTGAGGTACTCACACCCTATCCAACTCTTTCCAGACTCCTATCTCAGAGGGACGAGGGAATGTAGGGCCCTGTTTTCCACTACAATTTACTAGTTTTTCCCCTATTCGGAACAGACCCATACTGCCATCTGCCTGGGGCTGAGTACTGTTGTTTATCTAGTACTGCTGTGGCCAAGCTCTAGTCTCCACATTGGATCTCCCTGGCTATTCAAACTCGCCAAGATCAAAAAGGCTACTGCACTTCCCGGTGAATTCTGTAGCTGGGTCAGGTCCTTTGAGGTTCAAGCTTCTCATTGCAAGTGTGCTTTGCAGCCACCGTGGAACTTGGGACATATGCTGAGAGGGAAAGCTCTGACCAGAAAATCATGGTATCAAAGAAAGTCATCAAGGTCAGCTTTCAGATCTGTCTTTGTGTGTAAGATTAGGGGTGAGAAAGCACTTTTGTAGATCAGTCAGGTGTTAGATAAATTATATGTATCTTAAGGTTTATATCAATTCCTTAAAATTACTAACGGTATCCTTTACTAAGAGAGTGAAGTCAGTGTCTGTAATGTTACGTTTCGGTTTGTTTCCTTTTTTATCATTTCACTACTTGTGCGTTATACAAAGATGTTCCCATGCAACCTGAACAGTGACCAGCATGTCTTCCCAAGATTCACATTGACAAGGCATCCTCCCGGTTTTCTTCACCATTTTGTTTTATAATTCTGTAGAGGACCACACACACACACACACACACACATACACATTTATTCAGGCATTGTTAATAGCTACCCTCAGCTGTGAAAAAAGGAATTGCCTTTTTAACAACATACTTTGATTCTCCTCTTAAGAATAGAAAATGATAACCTGAGGATTTTGCCTTTAGAGTCTAATTCCACAAACGTTAATAGGTAAATTGTTCTGTGTGGAAAAGAACGTGAACTTGAGGAAGGGTGAGAAAAAGAGATAAAGGAAGGAAGGGGAAGGTGGGTGGGGCAACATGAGGCAAGTGAAAGCTTAGGCTATGGAACAGCTGAACACTTGTAAGAATAAGAGAAATGGTCTCAAACTTCTGGTTGTTTACCTTTCTGTCCTGTCGATCTCTGCATTTTCTCCAAATCTTCAGTCAAGTTTTCCATACATACCAATGTGTGCTGTGAGTGCTTTTATGATTTTTTTGTTTCATTTTTTGAAAATTAAGAGGGAAAGATGAATTCCATACCCAGAACAATGTGAAACAGAATGGGGGCAATGTGAGTGTGATAAACAACTCAACTGAGCTGATTTCTTTCACCATCTGCATGTGAGCCCGAAAAAAATCACCTCCCCTCCCTCTCCTTTCTCTACAAACTCAAAAGTATACACAGTTTGTGACATTTTAATAAGGCATTATAGGCTTTTAATAATAAGATTACTTTTTTAAGGTTGATAATTCCCAAAGAAAAGGGAAGACATAAGGGTCCCTAAGGCCAAACTACATTCATCATTGATCGTCACTTAATTCTGTATATTAATTTGTAAGTAACTAAGACTGAAGATCTTTAAGAAAGAAAGAACAGTGTTTTTAAGGATAATGGCGAACCAGCTGCATGCTTCAGGGCACAGGGATTGCAGGGTATGGAATCCTGACACCAGGGGCCTTTAGCTAGAAATCAAAGAATTGGTGATGGCAAAGACGTTTGGATGCAAAAAAAAGGAGGTGGAAGAGCCTGGTATCTGTGTATAAGGTGAACCTGGAATTAGAAGTGAGGAACTTCCTAGGGGCTACCTCACATCCTCAAGGTGCATGTCAAGTGGACAGTGGCATGTCACTCAGACGTTGTGAGGCCTTCCAGAACAATTCTGCCTTCCCAACTGGTCTTACCAATTGCAGGTCTGATTTTTCAAGTGTTAAAAATTATGAATAAATAAAACAGATTCCTCTTCCCTCCAAAAAATAAGTCAGTGGTTGTTTGATTCAAACTCCTGCTTAATATGCATAGGCTTGTCTGTACGTTTCTGACAGTGTAAAGATAAAAGGCTCCACAAGGAATCCAAGTATCTTTATGCAGTGAGCCCCTCTAGAATGCAGCAGATGAGTGGAGGAGACAATACTTTCTGCTCTTTATTTCCTGCCCAGTGCCCTCAGGCTTGTTTCTCTGGGACCCCAAGAAATTCATGTCTCAAAAACTCTGAGGCATTACCCTGTTCCAGCCAACTGGAACTCATCCAAGGGGCTCCAAGTGTGTGTTTGCAGGGAGGGTTCTGAAGGGAAGGATATTTTAAAACAGCCAGACTCGGCTGTGGTCAGCACTATCCAAGGAGAATTCTGGAGTTGAGATTTTTGGCTTTCGTTCTTTTAAAATACAGTTTCCCTGGGCTTCTGCCACAAACACTGTGACAGATAATCTAGGGGAAGGGCCTAGGAATCTGGAGCTATAAAAGTTCCCCATAAGATGCCAAATATATCTAGATTTGGAAATCACATCTTAGAATACTCTTGGCTATTGACATTTAACAAGAGTTCCAGGAAACCCAAAACCCAACGGTGATTCTGTGGTTTCAAAGCTCACATAGAATTATCTCACTTCTGCCTTGATCCAATCAAAGAGACATTTCTGTGATAACCACTGGGTTTCTCAGTGGGGACTTAAAATAAATACACACTTAACCGTTCAATAAATGTATAAAGTTCATTTCATGATGTGGGTATAGTCATTTTCAAATTATCTATTTACGGTCTTAATAAAAGCTCAGAAGAGCAAATCCTGAGTTTTCAATCATGATCTTAGTGCCTAGAGAGAACATAGGAGAATGAAGCACACGCAGAGGATCTTCTTGTCTGGAAGTGCGAGGGATTAGAGTTTGTGCTGGTCAGAATACACTTGTTTATGCTACTGCAACCACTCCTAGAATCAGAACAGATTATAACTGTAAGCAGTTGTTTCTCCCTTTTGACCACCGTGGGTCAGTGGGGTCTCTGGTTTTCATAGTGACTCAGAGACAAAGACTAAGCAAGTAGTCACCATCTTGAACATCGCCAGCTTTTATCTGAGGGGGAAATTCTGGAGAATCTCATGCCAGCAACCACTTCCCACTGTCAACTCATTGGCTAAACTAGTTGTGTGGCTCACTGTATCTACCACAAGGGAGCCAGGAAATACAATACTAAAAGCTTTCTGGAAGGGGGAAGAACTAGAAATATTTGGCAAATGGTAGCAACACTAACCAGTTATTCTTCATGTCCTTAAAATACTTTGTGCTTTAAACCATGACTGTGGAGTCTGAGCAGCCTGAACCGAGTATGTCCCTTATCGCTTAGTGGTTTTTTTTTTCACAAGTTTCTTAATTCTCTGAGTCTGAATGGCCTCATCTATTAAATGCGGATAATAAAATGCCAGCCTCCCAGGCTTGTTGTAAGAATTAAATAAGGTTAAAAAAAAAATGCAAAGCATTCTTCACACAAAGCACACTGAATGTTTGCAGATCCTGTTTGCAGATGTTATTATTCTCAAACAGGAGGAAATGGTTTTGCAGAGTATGAAGTGGGTCTTAGCAGACACTGCTCTGGTCTTACATAGCAGAAGTTGGATTGGACATGGAGAAGAATGTTTTGTCAGAGAGGCCAAATGAGACCCCTACAGAGATCTCCAGGAAGTGAAAAATAAACCACCTTTTGGATGACCTAAAAGCAAGAGAATGATCACCTGATTTCCCTTTTAGATGATAAATCTGTTGTAACTCATATAGTTTTCTATTTTAGGATTTCATGGTTCTCTTCTAAATCCCTCATCTTTCTCTTCTCATTTACTCCCTCCTTCTATAACAAATCTTTCAGTGTTTTTTTTCCAGGGAATCTTCACAGACGTTGCCTCAATGAGGCAGTGGCTAAACCTCCTCACCGAGTTTAACCCAGTCAAGAAACAAGTTCATAGTTGTCTATGTATATTCCTTCAAGGAAGGAATGCCCCTTACCCATCTCTACACCTCCAATTCTATGCTGAGCTGGCCTCAAAGCAGGTGCCCCAGTGTTTGAACAAATGAATAAATGAAAGTGGTTGAGTATTTTTACTCAAAATTTCTTTTTTGTTCTTTAAGTCTCAGAAAAAGGCAAAAGCCATCAATTAAATAAAATATTAGATTGAGAGCAATTAAGATACTAAAAATACTCACCAAACTACACGCCCGAAAAACAAACAACCCAGTGAAGAAATGGGCAGAAGACATGAACAGACACTTCTCCAAAGAGGACATCCAGATGGCCAACAGACCCATGAAACGATGCTCAGCATCCCTCCTCATCAGGGAAATACAAATCAAAACCACACTGAGATACCACCTCACGCCAGTCAGAGTGGCTAAAATGAGCAAATCAGAGAACTCTAGATGCTGGCGAGGATGTGGAGAAACGGGCACCCTCCTACACTGTTGGTGGGAATGTAAACTGGTACAGCCCCTCTGGAAAACAGTGTGGAGGTTCCTCAGGAAACTAACAATAGAACTCCCCTATGACCCAGCAATAGCACTGCTAGGAATTTACCCAAGGGACACAGGAGTGCTGATGCATAGGGGCACATGGACCCCAATGTTCATAGCAGCACTCTCCACAATAACTAAAACATGGAAAGAGCCTAAGTGTCCATCAACAGATGAATGGATCAAGAAGATGTGGTTTATCTATACCATGGAATACTGCATGGCAATGAGAAACAATGAAATCTGGCCATGTGTAGCAACAGGGATGGACCTTGAGGGTGTTATGCTGAGCGAAATAAGTCAGGCAGAGAAGGACAAATACCATATGTTTGCACGTATAGGAGGATTAGGAGGAACTTGACGGAGGACCAAGGGGGAGAAGAAGGGCGGAAATGGTGGGGGAAAGGAAGAGAGGCAAACCATGAGAGACTCTTGAATGCTGACAAAAACTGAGGACTGATGGATGTGGGGGGGAGGGGGGGATGGGCATGGAGGAGGGCACTTTGGGGATGAGCACTGAGTGTTATGTAGAAACTAATTTGACAATAAACTATTTGTAAAAAAAATTAAAAAAAGGAAAAAAAAAAGATACTAAAAATATAATCACTGATTTGACAGAAAAAATAGCCACCTCTTAGCTGTCACTTGAAGTCTATATACCATCTAAACCATGTCTCTATCCTTCTGTCTATACAGCCAAATGTATCCCCTCTAGCATCTTCAAGTTACTTAACTAGGTCATCAGAACAAAGGGATGACAAAAACTTGATTAACTTCTTGAATTGAATTTTCAATGCCTCACATGGATTGCTGATATATTACTTGGATTTCTTTTTCTGAAACTGAAGCCCTCCAGGTAAAATAGAATTGAAATCATGCTGTTATGACTATCAATCCTCCGGTCTCAGAGAAGTCACTTAAAAATGAGCACTGGACAGCCGCCTACAAAAAAGGCACAGGGGAAATGACAAACAATATGAATCAAAGGCAGAACAGATGGCCGGAGCAGCTGAGGCCTGACAGCCACACTCAGAATATAGTGTCCCTCTTCCCCATGTAGGCTGATGTCAGCTCATGTGACTCTGCCAAAAGAAGCAAATCAGAGTCCGCTGTAGCTTATAGAAGGTGGTGCATACTAGCTGCCCTTACAGAGATTTCTCCTTGAAGTATCTCATTTTCCTAACTATGTTAGCTACACTGGGGGGCTGGGGATGCAAACTCCAACCCACTGCTCGTCCTTCCTTCCACAATAAATCAGAGTTAAAATTGGATACCGCTAATTATATATTTCTAAACATCTGGACACCTGGCTTTTCATACGATTTCATAACTTGTTTCTCCAATGAGAATTTGAAAATTAGATTTATGGTTGGATTTTTCTTCTTGTAAAGGTAATACCCTGTCCTATAAAAATTTAGAATATTTCAATATGTATAAAAAATTTAAATTCAGTGTTAAACAATATAAATGACTTGATTTATTTCTCTTTTTTCCTGTGATTTCACGTGTAAAGTCTTATAAATATTTTAGCCTTAAACAGTCTCATAAATACTCTTTGATTATGTCCAATAATTTTTATCAATAAGATTGTTTCTGTTTGCAATTGTTTTATGTATTTGGGTGTTCTGAATTCGGTGCATAGACATTGATAATTGTTAGCTCTTCCTGATGGATAGACCCTATAATTATTATATAATGCCCTTCTTCATCCCTTGTTACTGCCTTTTACTTTAAAGTCCAGCTTGTCTGATATAAGTATAGCTAGTCCAGCTTTCTTTTGACTTCCAGTAGCATGATAGATATTTCTCCATCCCCTTACTTTCAATCTGAAGGTGTCCTCAGGTGTAAAATGAGTCTCTTATAGATAGCAAATAGGTGGAGTTTGTTTTTTTATCCATTCTGCTACCCTGTGTCTTTTGATTTACATTGACATTCAGTGTTATTATTGAAAAATATGGGTTTAGAGTCACTGTGTTCTCTGTAGGATTCATGCTTGTGGTGGTGTCTCTGGAAACGTGTGTTCCTTGCAACATTTCCCTCAGAGAGTCCCCCTCAGGATTTCTTGTAGGGCTGGTTTAGTGGTGATGAATTCTTTCCATTTTTGTTTATTTGGGAAGACTTTTATCTCTCCTTCTAATCTGAATGACAGGCTTGCTGGATAGAGGTTTCTTGGCTACATATTTTTTCTGTTCATCACATTGAAGATTTTCTGCCATTCCTTTCTGGCCTGCCAAGTTTCAGTAGATAGGTCTGTCGCCACTCTGATAGGTCTCCCTTTGTATGCAAGGGCCCTTTTGTCCCTAGCTGCTTTCAGAACTCTCCCTTTGTCCTTATATTTTGCCAGTTTCGCTATGATATGTCATGCAGAAGATCGATTCAAGTTACGTCTGAGGGGAGTTCTCTGTGCCTCTTGGATTTCAGCTTCTGTTTCCCTCCCCAGATTGGAAAAGTTCTCAGCTATAATTTGTTCAAATACCCCTTCAGCGCCTTTCTCTCTCTCTTCCTCTTCTCGAATTCCTATAATTTGGATATTGTTCCATTTGATTGATCACTCAGTTCTCGAATTCTCCTTTCATGCTCCTGGATCAGTTTATCTCTTTCTCGGCTTCCTCTTCTTCTACAAAAGTGTCTTCTAATTCACCTTTTCTCCTCTCTGCCTCTTCAGTCTGTGCATTGGCCACCTCCGTGTTATTATTCACCTCACTTATAGCATTTTTAAATCCATCACAACTATTTTTAAGCTCCATGGTCTTTGTAGCAATAGCTTCTCTGATGTTTTCCATGCCTTTTTCAAGCCCAGAGATTAATTTTATGACCATTGTTCTAAATTCTTGTTCAGCTATGTTGCTTAGGTCTGTTTTGAGCAGTTCTTTAGCTGTTGCTTCTTCCTGGAATTTCTTTAGAGGAGAGTTCTTCTGTTTTATCATTTTGGCTAGCTTTCTGTCTGTTGTCAGTTTGAAAAGCTTGTTATGCACTCTGCACCTGTGAGTACTGCTGTTTTAAAGAAGGCTCATTGACTGTCCAGGGCCTGTCTGTTTATGAAGTGTTCTTTTAATGGTGTCCCTTGGTCTCTCTTGCTGAGACTTTGGTTATTTTATTTCCCTACTCGTAGTGATATTTGGGACTCTCCACCATGTTACTTTGTCTTGTCTCTTGAGGTAGCCCTGAAAAGGAAAACAGACAGACAAACACAAAGGAAACAAAGGCACACAACACACAGACAAATCCAACAAACGAGCAAACTGAAGGGAAAAAGAAAAAAAGAGAAAAAAAAAACAAAAGACAAAGGACAGTCTAAAAGCATAAAACCAGAATTCCCAGCTACAAATAAAGAGCAGAGTGTATGCACTGCTGATGGAAGAGCATATACAAAGAGAAATGACAGGTGCGGGGGAAAGCAAAATTGGACAATGACCAGGAGAGAGACTAAGAGGCTTAATACAGAGAGAGAAACAGGAGAATACGGTAGGGGGTGAAGAGAAAGAAACGAAGATAATGTTACCCAAAGAAACTATGTAGTCTGATTATTCCAGAGAGAGAGAGAAAGGAAGATAACAAAGGAGGTGTAGAATATGCATCTATAGAATAGATTAATTGTATGTTTAAGCAAACCGATGGCCAGAGTGCCCGGTCCAGCAGAGGCGAAGGATAAGAATGAGATAAGAGAAAATATATATGAATAGAAAGAATTGATCTAGAGTTAATCAATGCATCAATGTTGGTCTTGCCCCAGGCTCCAGTAAAAAAAAAAAAAAAGAGGAAGAAGAAGAAAGAAAGGAAGGAAGGAAGGAAGGAAGGAAGGAAGGAAGGAAGGAAGGAAAGAAAGGAAAGAAAGGAAAGAAAGAATTAAGAAAGAAAGAAAGAAAGAAAGAAAGAAAGAAAGAAAGAAAGAAAGAAAGAAAAGAAAGGAAAGAAAGAAAGAAAGAAAGAAAGAAAGAAAGAAAGAAAGAAAGAAAGAAAAGAAAGGAAAGAAAGAAAGAAAAAGAAAGAAAAGAAAGAAAGAAAGCAGCTCTCCAGTACTGATGGGCATGGTTTGGTATAGGCAGGTCTCCCCTCCATTGTGGTCCCACGGGCTGCTCCCTAAGGCCCCGTCTTGGTGGGTGTGGGGAGAAAAATGGTGTCGCCCCAGTCCCTTCTTAAGCCAAGCATTGCAAATCACTCTTTTGGGTCCCATCTCCCTGTGCCACGGGCGTACCCAAGGTGGTCCGTGTTCTATGTCCCAAGTCCTGCCTCATTTCCAGATCTTAGTCCACACACTTTATTGATACCACCCAAAATGTAATCCCTCAGGCCAGGCCACTTCCCAGCCAGGGATCAAGCAGAGAGAGCAGTGGAGCAGTTTCTCCTGGCACCACCTGGGACAGGGCACCCAGCCCAAAGACAGCGCCACAGCTAGCACTAGCATCACTCTCCAAATGCCCTGTGGTTAGAGATGCGATGATAGGATCCCTCTCCATCCAGGCCGAGGTTTTTTTCTTCTCCAGGGACAGTCCTATGAGCAGTTTCAGCCACTCTTCTCCTCTCCTCTCAGCGGCTCTCCACAGCAGGGGCTCCCCTCCTTCTGTGTCTCCAGGTCCCCACCCATTTTTATCTTCCCCAGTTCACACTCACACACCTATGAGTCTGTCTTCTTAGTGGACTCTGCCTCTTTTCCTCCCAGACTCCTGCGGTTCAGTGTCCTATGGCTTCAGGCCTTCTCTGTTTGAGAGATGGGGGTGAGCAAAATGTCAGAGCTCCCTTCTTTGTTGCCATCTTGCTTCCTGATTATGTCCAATAATTTTTTCACATTAGTTATAGAGGTAAAATTATCCGGTCCAAGGAGACGAACATATTTAAGATTTCTAATACATATTAACAAATTGTCCTCCAGAAATTTGTAAAAAAATTACAATTCAAAAGCATATTAAAATACATTCAGATCACTGCCCCTTAACAGTTTTGAATATGATCCATATATTTATCAATTTGATAGGCAACTAACAAGATGACATCACTCTAATTTTTCTATAATTGCTAATCTGGGACTTTATTATGCTATTTATGTGTTTAGTTTTTCCTTAAAAGCACATGTTCCTATGTCTTTCTCTCCAACTGAGTTTTAGTGTCTTCAGATCAGGGCTTTTCTGTATTTACCATCGTCTCTGCTACAATGTCATTCATGGCACATGCATTTAACAAACATTATTAAATGAATTTTGTAAACAAAGTTGATCTTACATGATCAACAGCAGAGCCAGAGTAGGATTTCTGAATTTCCCCAATACACTGGAATGTTTTATGTATATGTAACTGTGGACATTATAAAATCTTTTGGCAAAAGTCCTTTGTTTTTTCATCTTTAAAATGAGAAAAATAATGATAATGCCAGTTATAACACAGAAAAGTTGTGAAAGCAAACCAGGTAATGTGAATGAAAAATGGTCACCAAAAAAGTCACTGTATTCATATAAATATAATCAATGTATTTAAAATATAGGATTAATAATTGATAATATTCTATTAAGGAAAGGTTATTTGAAAATATTATTTTTCGGGGTGCCTGGGTTGCTTAGTCCGTTAAGCATCCAACTTTCGCTTAGGTCATGATCTCGCGGTTCGTGGGTTCGGGCCCCGCGTCAGGCTCTGAGCCTGGAGCCTGTTTCAGTCTGTGACTCCCTCTCTCTCTGACCCTCCCCTGCTCACGCTGTCTCTCTCTCTCTCTCCTAGAAATAAATAAAACATTAAAAAAAAAAGAAAATATTATTTCTCATTTCTTTTTTTAAAGTTTATTTTGAAAGATAGCACAAGCAGGAGAGGGGCAGAGAGAGAAGAAGAGATAGAGTCCCATAGAGCCTCCATGCTCTCAGCCTAGAGCCCAACGTGGGGCTCAATCCCATGAACCATGTAAGAGTCGGATACTCACCCAACTGAAAATTTCAAGTTTTGTCTTCTGTCATCTATTACACTCTTTTATTTTTCTAAATATTTTAACGTTATTTATTCTTGAGAGAGAGGGAGACAGAGGGTAAGTTGGGAAAGGGCACACAGACAGAGGGACAGAGTATCTGAAGCAGGCTCCAGGCTCTGAGCTCTCAACACAGAGCCCAATACAGAGTTCGAACTCGTGAACTTGGAGATCATGACCTGAGCTGAAGTCAGATGCTTAAATGACTGAGCCACCCAGGCACCCCTATTATACTTTTGTAAACTCTAGAATCTATCTTTGTCNTGTTGAGGGAGCACTTTCTCTTCATCCTGTCCTGTCCATAAATGTCTAAATCATGACTGAATAGAAATGAACTTTCAGGACAATAGAGTTAGCTGGTATAGTGAAATATTTATTGCCAGCTGACCTATTAGCATTATTCTTGCTCAAGTAGTACACAACTATGGACTTTTCCTCTGTATATATAAAGCCCTTCCTGTATCTTCCAAATACCTCTGAGTCTTTAGAAATAATAAACATATACAACGCTGGATCTGAAAAAGGGAAAGGCCTGGTTTGCATGGGAAGGTGCTCTAGATTAAAAGCCAGGTCGAGAAGCCTCCATTTTACTTTTGGCCATGTAAACACCAGGTCAATGAGGTTTTTTTTGAAATGAAAATTCATTATCTGAAATCTATTCTATACAAAATGATTCCATTTGAGATGGTATTTTAGAGTTCATATTGGCAACTTAAAATAATAATTTTGTAAACTTTAAGCTTTTTTTAATGTTTAGAGAATGAGCTCACATGCAAGCAAGTGGGGGAAGGACAGAGAGAGGGAGACAGTAGGGCTAGAAATCATGAGATCATGACCTGAGCTGAAGTCAGATGCTTAAATGACTGAGCCACCCAGGCACCCCTATTATACTTTTGTAAACTCTAGAATCTATCTTTGTCCCCAAGTCTAACAACAAACTTCATAAACATAAAAAAAAAGATAATCACTATTGGGTTTATGTTTTGTTATTAGTCACTTAATAAGAAATTAATGCAATTTCCAATAATAAATTCAAAATAATAGAAGGTGAATAAGAAATGAAACCCAACATATAATTTGAAAAATATGAAGCCACGGATATACAGAAATATGTACACCAAAAAGATGTACACAGTTATTAAAAGTGGGTTACTGGGATATCTGCCTAGCCAGTTAGTTAAGCAACTGACTTCGGCTCAGGTCATGATCTTGCGGTTCATGGGTTCCAGCCATATATCAGGCTCCATACTGACAGCTCAGAGCCTGGCGCCTGCTTCGGATTCTGTGTGTGTCTCTCTCTCTGTCTCTCCCCTGCTATGCTCTCTCTCTCTCTCTCCCTCTCTCTCTCTCTCTCTCAGAAATAAATAAACATTAAAAAAAAACCAATTTAAAAAAAAAGTAGGTTGCTTTGAGCTTGAACTTGATTTGAGGGCTTTGTAGTAGACTACAAAGAAAAGGGAGAAACCTTATTAGTTACAAAATTTTAAATCCAAAGGACAGACATTTCTCATGAAAAATAGTAGTTTTCTACCTCCTCTACCAACCCCCATGTCAATTATAGTGCTTAAGTCTAAGAAATTTTTATCCAGGAATCTGATGCAAATGTGAAGTTGTATATGAAGTTGTAGACAATATCCTTAGTACCCAATTTACTTTAAATGAGCAATTTTCATAAGGATATTCAATTCAACCTGAGCAGATAAGGCCAAAGAACAATTTCATAAATGCAATTCTATTAGGTACTAAAGAATGTAATCCAAGTAATCAATTTTCCAACAAATTGGTTTGGTCTTGGAGTAAAATTCAGACGATCTAAACTACTTCGAAGATTTTTCAAAATCCACTGAGCTTTTATTCCTCAAAGTCCAATTTAGAAGATTTGGATAGGCACCAGGAATTTGGGTTTTTCAAAAGCTCTCCAGAGAAGCCTAATATGCACCTCTATCTAAGAACCACAGCCTTAGAGAAATGAAAGGATTGCCTAGCCTTCAGGAATCCTTGGTGAAAATTATCTTTCAAAATTAAAATTCTTGCTATCTGTAAGAGCCCCACATCTTCACTTAATTCTTTTGTTAATGTTAATTTTGAGACAGAGAGCAAGTAGGAGAGGGGCAAAGAGAGAATCCCAAGCAGGCTCTGTGCACTGTCAGAAGAGAGCCCAACATGGGGCTCAATCCCATGAACCATGAGACCATGACTTGAGCCAAAATTAGGAGTTGGAAGCTCAACCACCTAAGCCACCAAGGTGCCCCTTTAATTAATTCTTGAAAGAAAGTTCTGTGGGAACACAAGCAATAGATAATGTAGATCTAGACAGAGAGGAAGTTAGAGACTCAAATAGAAAAGTTAATAGAATAGACAGAAAAATACTGTGACAGAAGAAATTTACCCACTGGAATTTCTGTTAAAGCATCCAACTCATTGAAAAATGAAAGGAGGTCAAGGGATCTGGGTACTCCAGTGAAAGTGGGGCTCGTGAAAAGGTACCAAGACTGGGTGCTGGAGGAAGGCAATTCAGGAGATAATGTAAACCGGCACCCAATATTATGACTCACTTTGAGCAGAAGCTTCATCCTTGGGACAACAGACTTGCCCAAAAAAAGTGACCGTCCAAAATGCTGCTTCCTTGGTCCTCAGTGTCTTTCCCACAAGATAGGTCATGGACATCAAATAACTTTGTGTCTGGGAATGTTTTTAGTCCTCTGTTCTGGACTAACCTTATCTACCCCCAACCCCCAATCCTGCTCACAGAGGCACTAAGCCCCATTCTGTGTCAGGGGTCTTTTCATTGGAAGATCCCAGTGGAAGTGACCTGGGACTGAGACAGGATATAGAGGCTTCACTCTTTACCCCAGGACCTCTCGCACCATCTTTTCCTCTCTCTTTCCTTGACTCAGTTGTTCTTCAGTCATCGCCAGGCCAAAGGAGAAGCAGAACCAAAGTGGCAGGAGGAAGGGAAAGGTTAGATAGGAAGGGAAAGATGGTAGATGTGTGTCACCTTGGAAAAGTCCTTTTATATCTTGTCTATCCTTATTCAGTGACCCATAAATCTGTAATTCTGCTGTATTGAGAAAAAGTGTCTGTGTGCGCGCGCGCGCACGCGTGTATGTGTGTGTGTTTGTGAGATTATACCTTTTACTTACTAATAGGTTAACTTTTAAGTTTCTGTGAGTTCAAAATGTTGTAAAATTCCTGCTTGGGCATATATTTCGCAACAACAGTTTAATAGGCCAAGACTCAAAGTTTGCAGCTCTCTTCATTTCTAATCCTATTTTATTTTCCAAACCATTAACAAACATCTTCTCATCAATTCCAAAAAGAATTCCCCTCATTCTGTCTTTTCCATATATGAGGAACGACAACCTATCATCTTTTTTCATCTCTTTAATTACATATGCAGATGTTGAGGATAACAACACTGTGACAAATATATGGTGAACTCTATCCACTGGCAAGTAACAATATTTCTTTTCAAATTATGATAAATAAATAGGAAACTAAATGTGTACAGATAGTGTATCAAAATAATGGAGTGCTTTCTAATACTCATTTCTTATTTGTATGTGATGATTTAACAAATATAAAATTCTGGCTCCAGATGCCAAGATATTCATAAAAGATACTTGTTTGCAAATGCAACAGTAACAGTTCATCAAAGGGCTGAAAGAGGTGTCTGGATGAACCTGCATTTCTACATTTTGTAAGAGCTCATGTTTCTAGGTTCAAGCTGGAGTGAGAACCGTGAATCGTGGTTTCTTATTTCCCTGCAAAGTTTCACCAGGTCCCAGGGACTTACTTCCTGTCCCTAGGGAACCCACGGTCCCCTTGACTGTGTTAATGAGGCACTTGGGTCTTCACACTCTCCTCTCTCGCTGCTCTCTCTCTTCTAAACTCTGGCTTGAGGTAGTTTCATTCTATCTCTGACCCCTACTTCCAAAACCTGTTCTTGACAAAAAACAATGAAAATCCTTTAAAGGAGACTTCAGATTTATGAATTAATTCCTTCAAATTACACAAACATAGATCAGTCAAGGCCTTCTGCAGGGACTTTCTACATTTAAATTATGGCCAGTTCCGCTGTTTGGCAACAGACCACATCAAAGCACTCAAAGCAATGTGCTTTAGTGTGTTTGTCAGCAAGAATTTCAGAAAACAGAGAGCTCATCTCAAAACTTCAAAAACAGCACCCCAGCAGCGCATGTGTATTTCCACGGCATCAGGAGGAGAGTCTTGGCCAAAAGGAACATTTTGTGCAGCAGATATAAGATAAAATGTTTTCAAAAAGTTTTATACAACTGCAAGTTGTGGCTTTTATATCTTTGTTGGACATGGTGAAGTGTGTTCTCTCTCTCCGCAAATGCCTCCTAACAAGCCATTACAGGTCTATTTTTGGTCTCAGTTGTCCTTCCCAATAGACCATCTGTTAGGAAGGCCATGTAGGAAGCATGGACTGCAGACTATGTTCGAGTGCTAGCTTCGCCTCTGACAAGCCAAGTGACCTGGACCACTTAGTTTTCTGGTAGCTTTTCTACTTTGCAGAACAGCCAAACAAGTGGCTGTGAGGATTGGCATTAAGGGGAAAAATACTGGTAATGAAACAACTTTGGGAGGAGGCAGTAAATCAAAAGTAGACAGAAGAGAAAGTCCCGTCAGGAAAAGAGATGGCTCAAAAAGGAACACATCTCCTAAGTACATCTCCATATCCATGGAGAGAAAATGGCAAAAGGGATGTAAGGGATGCAACTTTTTCCATTAAAAAAATGATGAAATGACTCAGCTCATTAAAATGTATCATGCTCCAAATGTTTCAGATATTATGCTGGGTATTTCATTCAAATGAGGAAGAAAAATATGTATCTAACTAATTAATTCTGATGAACACAAAATGATAAATGATGTAGTCAGAGTATAAATGGAAGGCCATAGGAGGGCAAGAGGGAGCCACATACTTTGCTGGAAGATAGTTTTGTGTGTTGGGAAATCTCAGCAAGGGTCCATGAAGAAGCTGACATGCTGACAGACCTTGAGCAGAATTCTGACAGATGAAAAGAGGAGTCAGAGACAATGGTGAGGCATTCCATGAAGAAAAAATCAGAAACTACAGAGGACACAGGGCTGCATTATTCAGAGCCTTCTAGGTGGGATAGATCACTGGTTCTCAGCCAGGATGATTGGCCCCCCAAGGAACATGTCTCAATGTCTAGAGACATTTTTGATGTTGCCACTGGGCAGAGGAGGGAAGGGAGACCAAGGATGCCTCTGGCATGTAGTAGGTAGAAGCCAGGGATAAGATGAACTTCTTACAATGCATAGGACAGTGTCCCACAACAAAGAATTACTCAGAACAAGATGTCAATAGTGCTGAGGCTAAAAAACTGCTGTAGATTATGGTTTGTAACCCAAGTGCAGGAGGCATCCCTTATGTGTTTCGAACAAAGGATTTTAAAAGATTATTTTGGGGGCGCCTGGGTGGCTTAGTCGGTTAAGTGTCCGACTTTCGCTTAGGTCATGATCTCGCGGTTCGTGGGTTCAAGCCCCGCGTCGGGCTCTGTGCTGACTGCCGGCTCAGAGCCTGGAGCCTGTTTCAATCTGTGACTCCCTCTCTCTCTGACCCTCCCCTGCTCATGCTGTCTCTCTCTCTCTCTCTCCTAGAAATAAAAAAAAAAACATTAAAAAAATTAAAAAAAAATAAAAGAATATTTTGGCTATTGCATGGGAACTGACTGGATGAGCAACATGACATGATGAGGGAAGTCAGTTGGAGGCTACAGCAGTGGCCCTTGTGATAGACAATGGTGATTAGAACTATGAGTTTCATGTGGAGAACAGAGAAATGTGGAATGGCCCAGGACATGACCTTACGTCAAACAGGATGTGGCAGTGGATTTGAGGAGAGGGACGAGTAAAGAGGGGTGAGTATTTGCAGATTATGCAACAAAGTGGATGGAGTGAATGAGAGACCTTCAGAGACATACACTGAAGATGAAAAATTAATTCATTTGGGGTATTCGAAGTTTGAAATTCATTTTAGACAGAATAGATTTCAAGCTGAATCAGATAATATGGATCTGGGTTTTCGAAATAGACATGGAGTGGGGATAGAAACTGGAGGGTTACAAACAGAATATTTAAAGATACGGAAATGAATGCTACCTCAAGAAAGCATAAAGCAAGAGATGATGCCCCAAATCGGATTCCTACAGAATAACATGAGGCATCGGGGCAGAAAACAAAAGAGGCAGAAGTCACTGTTCGAGGGGCAGCAACAAGCACAGAGAGGATGGTTTCATGGAGGCCAAGAGGAAAGGAAGTGACCGCATATGGCAGATGCTGCTAAGAGCTAGGGAATACTAAGGATGAAAACAGTCCGTCAGATTTGACAACGTGGAGATCCTTGGGGGTATAAAAAGGGGAACTTTAGTACAGAAGACGGATGGAGTGGGTTGAAGGCTGTGTCACCATGGGGAGGACTTCCTCTCCTTTCCCCCAGTCAAGGCCATGCCCCTGCCCCCCTGCTGACTTTCTGCCCACTTCAGCACCTTTTCAACCCAGACCCTCTCGGGACTACGTCTCCAGTAAAATGCTGCCTCACAACAAAGAGTTTGGAGTTATCTATACACCATTTTTTCTCACCTTGTCAAATAAAAAAACAATCTGAGCTTAGTCAGAAGACACTTTATTTAGAGTTGCTGCAATAGGGAGAATCTGGGACCGCAAGATCTGCAAACGCCTTAAAGGTTGGTCAAAAGGGTTTTTCTTTTATGGAGAAGAGCAAATAAGGCTCCAAAGATCTGGATGTGGGGAAGTGAGATGAAAAGGTAGCATGATGGAATATTTTACCCTGAGGCTAGCCTATTTTTCTGGAAGGGCCCTTAATGAAGAGCTACATGCTGCCCCAGCCTGAGGGTGGATAAAAGGTTTCAGAGCTAAGGGAAGGAAATACTCTTTACCAAAGTGTGGCTAACAAGCATTTTGTTCTGATTGATAGTGAAGACAAGCAGTTTAGCGAATCATTTATGAGGCCAAGAATGGGAATTTGGAGGAGCTGTGCCTGGCCTTAGCATGGATAATAAACAAGGGGGCACTATAAATCTTATACAGGGAAGAGTGGTGTTTGCAGCAAACTGCTCTCTGGAGCACAACAGGTGGGGAAATTTTTGTTAACCTTTGATGTTTGCCAGGATCACAAGGCTCAGGCAACATTCAGCCACAACACCTTCCATATATAGTATACAGGTAACTCTCTCAAAAAGTCTTTGTTGTAAAGCAGCATTTTAATGGAGGCGCAATCCTGAGAGTGTCTGGGTTAAAAAGGTGCTAAATTGAGCAGAAAGTCAGCAGAGTGGCAGGGGCATGGCCTTGATTGAGAAAAAAGGGAGAAATACTTCCCTATGATTACACGCTCTTACACCCTCACACTGGGGTTGATGAGCAGAGGTGAGAATGAGCTGCAGAACAGATGGAGGTTAAGCTCTTTGGTGTCTGTTTGCTACTGTAGTTCAACAACATTTGGAAAGAATGACAGTGTCTTGAGGAAAGCCAGCCAGGGTCTGTCCACTTATGGCAGCCAGGATTAGCAGGTAGGAGGGCACTAGGCCAGGTGCCACTGATACTTGGCTTAGTGGTATCTGGAAATGTAGCCAGACAGAAGGTCTATAGAGGGTTAGACCACAGAGAGGCTACTTCACCAAACACAGGCAAGATACAGTGTGGACACCGAATCCCCTTCTGGGATGGCCATATTCACCAGGCTTCTGTTACTGTGCAAGAAGAGTCCAAGCCATAGTCATTGAGAAAAACAAAGGAAAATCTAGTTACAATGCTTCTGAGCAAGTTCGAGGTCTTCATAGGCTTAAAAAACAATCAAAGTTACACAAAAGAAGACACACACACACACACATATGTGCACACTCACAGACGTCTTGAGGCCTTGCTACATTCCGGCACCTGCAAACTAGTAAACCTCTTCTTTTTTGGTCTGCTGCTACAAACGCACATGGAATTCTATTGGTTATAACCAATAGAGTCCTAAATCACACAAAATTACAACAGTCAAAAAGCACTTATGCTCTGAACAACATTGCCTTAGCATACATAAAGTGAAATATGCCAGAAATATGAGAAGAAATGGGCAGAAACACTATTTTAATGGGAACTTTAATACTTATTGCTCTGCACTTGACTGATGAAGAAGAACAAATAAATAAGGATATATGTTCTGAATACTAAAAATAATAAGACTAAATTTGAGGAAACATATCATACTCTGTATTCCGTACAAATCGTTCTTCCATTCAGCATATTTTTGATTCCACCACATTGAATTGTACTAAGCAATAGGTTTTCTATGGGTCATAAGTAAAGCTCATGCACTCGTGGAGTTTTCGGCCTGGTGGAAGAGATAGTCTTTGAACAAGTAACCAATAAATATTCAATTAAAAATTGTAATTTGCCATAAGAAGAAAGTATGGGGTACAAGGAAAGAGACTATGGAGTGGGAGGGGTAGATTTCCTTTAGATCAGGTGGCTTGGCTTGGGAAGCTCTCTCAGAAGGATGAGGTCAGGGCCAGGAGATGGAACCAACCAGGCAAACCAGGCAATTCCTGGTGGAATTTCTTTCAGCTGATCCACAGTAGAGATTCCTGGCATTCATTTCAAGCAAGGTGATCTCAGATTTGCAGGATTAACTTATACAGGGAGTCTAGCGTATTCATCACCGTGTCCTTCTCTCTGGATGAAATGGAGAAGGAAGGATGAGGTGATACTGAGATTAT
The DNA here is from genome assembly GCF_003009895.1 of Hyaena hyaena. Classification (NCBI taxonomy): domain Eukaryota; kingdom Metazoa; phylum Chordata; class Mammalia; order Carnivora; family Hyaenidae; genus Hyaena; species Hyaena hyaena. The sequence goes on along the minus strand of NW_024081713.1, from coordinate 179,967 downwards.
GGGAGTTCTGAGTCATTCATCATTTTGGGAAGATACCTAAGGATCTTCTATGAGGCTAGACGCATTATCCTACTTTTATTTAATGTTTAACAAGTTGTAATATAGTTCTTATTATATTCAGGCCTTGCCCATTAACTCATTTGACCCTCATTGCTAATCTATGAAGTAGGTAAAATTACTGTTCCCATTCAACAGATGAGGAAAGTGTAGGAAGTCAAGTACCTTGCTCAAAGTCACACAACTGACAAGAGATGGCCTAGAACTCAAGCCCAGGTAGTGTGACTCTAAACATGCTTTTGACCATTTCACCCTGCAAGCTTTCATTAGATCTCAGCCATTTATTAAAGTCCCACATCTACACCTCTTTTTCAACATTAGCGGTTAAGACTCTTCATAAGAATTGTAAAGCTTATCCATCTCAGTGCAACCCTGAGCGATGAGCCAATTATCAGCCCAATAATGTCCAAACTGGTGTACAACAGGAGACTGCTTTGAGAGATATTGATAGATGTGCACTGGAGAAAAAGAAGGGTAAGATATGTGTTGTCGAGTGCATTCAAGAAATTCTGCAGACTACAGTCTTACCCTTGGGTACCCAATGACTACCTCCTCCAGAAATCTTGTAGTAAATAAAACTACATAAATTTAGAATATCATCCTAATTTATCTGAACATGGGACACTCTTCCCTCCCCAAATCAGAGCTCCTAATATTCCACTCACAAGCTGTACAGTGAACGCCAATTTGTGAATCAAATAGTACATTCTCAGCAGGGTTAAGAATTCCTACCCTCATTACCACTCTCATTTAACATTGATCTGTAAGTTCTAGTCAATGAAATAAAGTGTAAAAAAAAATGGGTTAAGAAATAGAACTCTTCGAAATACAAATTTTATTTCATTTTATTTTTGCTGGTATTGCAGTTTTTGCCTAGAAAATCCATGTGCATCCACTGAAAACTAATGGAACCCATAAGAGTTTAATAAGTTATCCAGTTAAAACTAAGTGCACAATAAAGTAAAATGTTTCCCTATATGCTAGTAATAACCAGCTGTAAATCATCATGTGAAAAATAAATGGTCTGCTCACAAAAAGGACATAAAACATTTAGGGCAAATGAGAAATATGCAGGTACTATAAAAGGAAATGACCACTCTTTACTAAGAGACATCATCCTCACTCTGATAAACATCATGAAAGTTCACACTTACTGAATACTTACTGTGTGCAGGGCGTGTTAGTACTGCTCTGTATTACAGGTGTTATCTCAATTAATCTTCACAATACCCTAGGAGGTAGACTCTCTTGTCTCCATTTACAAATGAGGAGACTAACATTTTGTGTCAGAAAGTATAAAAGAAATCTTGAATAACTCTGAAGCACACCATGTTCTTGGATGAAGTTATTGTAAGTAGTGATAATGTTAATTCTCCCTTGAATTAATGTACAGTTTTAATAAAATTCCAATCAAAACCCTAATAGGATCTTTTCAGCTTGTCATAGTAAATTTAAATTTTTATCTGGAAAATTAATGGGCAAATACAGCTGAGAATACTGGGAATAAGAAGACTAAAGGGGTTTTTTTCTCTAACAGGTATTGACCCAAGTCAAAAAGCTACTTGAAAGCTAACCCAGAAAGATAATACCTCAGACAAATGAGATGTTATTGGATGATAAAGGGGTTATTTCAGATCAGTGTGGAAATGATGTACTATTTAAGAAATGCTGGGTTAAAATACCTCATGTTCTGGAAGAGAAAGGAGCACGGATCACTGACCAGATGAACACATAGATCAACATATTCTGTCATCTGTCTTTAGGCTGATTACCTGTCCTTGAAGAGGAGCATTTTCTGAAACACTGACTGGCAGGATAAAATTATTCCAGATGTAATTATCCTTGTTGTTTTTCTTCCTTCCTGAAGGAAGGGCAATATATGGAAGCATCTGGGTGTTAAAACACATTTTCCCTTTCCTCTCCCCTTTTCCCAGTGAGCACCGGAAGTTTATTGACTAACTGATCATTCAGCGCCACGGGAAACATACCAAGAACACAAATGAGAACAATGGAGAACAATGGAAGGCAGTATAGTTAGAAACAAATCTAAGAGAAGGAATAGCTCAGTAAGGGATGGATTAGCAAAGCAACCTCTATGTAATGGGGATTTGGAAATGTGTAGGACTTTTATGTGCAGAGGAGAAAGAGATGAGAGGAAGCGTCTAGAAATGAAGGGGGAGATGGACGAATAAATGAGGGCAGGAAAACAGTGTGAATCCAAGAGACTAAAACAGAAGGCCCACCTGGGAGGTGGGTACTGTGTACAGAGAAGAAAACAAACCTGAAAGTAAGTCAGAGCAGTGAGATGTGAGAGGAGCCGGTGCAGATTTGGAAGCAGGTGAGGGACCCAGACAGAGAAGGGCATTAAAGAGAGAGGACTCTGGCTTGAGGATGGAGAAGAGGAGGGATAAAATGAAATCAAGGGACCTGACATGAAGGCTGATGCTGTAATCGGGGTGTGAAGTGACACCCCTTCACACACATCACACATGATGCTGACAGAGTGCAGCAGGCACTTTGAAGCAGCCATAGCCAAGACAGACTGAAGCCGTGTTGCAGGAATTGTAAACACCAGGGGTAGAATCAAATACAGTACCGGGTTAGTATCCTGTAGAAATGAGATCTTCCAACAGTGCCTCAGTCCCCAAAGAGAAAAAATAAAAAAATAAAAAAATAAAAAAGGTCACAAAAGCCTTTTCCTCACCTGCATCCCACGGTGGTGCTTAAAGGATTCCAAGGATCTTAATCCAACCTCTACCTTTGTGTAGCTTAAAAGAACAAAATTTACATGTGTACTGTATTCCTAAGAAAGCCTTGGGCTTTCTTTTTTTCTACCACAATAAGAGGAAACTTGGAAAAGGAAGTAAATTAGCTGAATTCTTTTTTCTGTTCTCACACCGAACACCTGTGCAACTGTGAGCAAGTAAATTTTTTAAAAAATTATTTTATTATTTCTGAGAGAGAGAGAGAGCGTGAGCAGGGGAGGGTCAGAGAGAGGGGGAGACACAGAGTCTGAAACAGGCTCCAGGATCTGAGCTGTCAGCACAGAACCCGATGCGGGGCTCGAACCTACAAACCACGAGATCATGACCTGAGCCGAAGTTGGACACTTAACTGACTGAGCCACCCAGGCGCCCCAGTGAGCAAGTAACTTCTGAGTCACAGTTTATTTTCCTGACTTTCGGCATTACTGCAAAAAATTCAAGGAAAAAAATATATGTATCTTAAACCTGCCAACCTAGTGTCAAGTACATATAATATAATAAATTGTTTCTAACAATTATACACACAGTGCTTTTGAAGGTCGGTCAGTGGTTTTCCAAAAAAATTATATTTTTCTTCTCCTGCGGGCTCATTTATGACAACAGCCCCTCTGACCACCACACACATGTGATTGATTTCTGTTACCTTAATGGAATGGAATGGAGATGGTATCCTTTTATCAAGTGAACTCCCTCTCTCCAAGAGTGGCAATACCAACCACAACATTCTCCGGGACAGTTTGATGAAATAGTTTGCTGTAATTAGTTTTCCCAGGGGAAAAATGAATAAAAGAATCTCACCAGGTGTTAGGGCTCAGCAGCTTATCCAGCTGATTCAAATTCCGTTATTTATTTTGTACATCTGGATGGTAAATGCAAGTATCTATAGCATCAGTTTCTCCAGGCTGTCTTCAAACAGGTTTAATAGAGGATTAGGAGTTTAAATAGGTTTCCAACTGTTAAAAGTAGTTTTCTCATTTTTCATGTTGACATTCTCAAAACCAATTTATCTTCTTGACCTTCTGGCTTGCTGCTCCCCCTGGAATGGAAGGCTGGCTCTAACCAGAAGGAAGAAGAGACTATATGCCACTCTGTGATCTCCAGAAAATTGACCCAGTGGATACTTATTAAACACCTACTACATATGCATAGCTGGGACAGGAACTGAAGAAAATTCAAACACATGAATGTTGTCATTTTGTTGGAAAAAGTACAAAGTTTCATATGAAATATTGAGCTTCATTTATAAGAAACAAAGCAAGGGAAAGCAAAATGTTTTATAAGATATTGTGGGAGAGATAAGAATGTGGAAGCAAATGAAAGGAGGAGAATCATGAAAATCTAAAAGTGGTTCTCAACCCTGGCTCTCCATTTGAATCACTCAGGAACTTCTTAATACTAGCAATACCCAGGCCATACCCCAAATCAATTAAATCAGAATTTCCAGCAATGGGAATTTTCCATAAATATATATTTTTTAAATCTCCCAAGATGGCTCCAGTGTGCATCCAAGATTGGAAACTACTAATAAAGAGCAAAGATAAAAGGTTCCCTGAAGGTCTGGAGTTATGACCACTAAGTGAGGTGGGATGGAGGTAGAGGGAGTGGGGAACAACCCTGATTCTGAATATTAAATGCATTTTATTATTCTGACAGTGAAAAACCATTCCCTATAGAACAATAAGTACAGGTAGTTTCTTTGGTTAAAGAGCCCTGCCAAAAACACCTGGATTCCCAGTTACAGAGAAAGGCTGGTACCATGTCAACAAACAGGACTCTAATGCAACATCCATTATTAGTTATGCAGCTATGGAAGTTAACCATTCCCATTATTCCAAAAGCTGTCTCCAGGAAGAGTTGCTGCTGGGGATTCAGTTCAGATTGTAACCATCTGAACAGAAGCAAAGAAGAAACTTCATGTTAGTTTGAATACATTCAGGAAAGGGAAGGTGTAAGGGATAATACCCATGGTAGAAGATGCTTCATTATGAGACAAAAGAGGATCAGAGGAATGTCCTTATCACAGGAATTCATCTGCCCGTCAGTGACTCCCACCTTCCCTTCCCCACTAGCTAAAATGCTGCCACTAGGAGTATTCCTCTTCTCTTTATATGCTCATGGGAAAAGGCATAGATTGTTATAATCTAATGACAGTTTGGCAATATCTGATGAAGTTAAAGGCAATATTCTATGATTTAGCAATTCTGCTAAAATATACACACTAGAAATAAACACAGCAGTGGTAGTCTGGGTATATACTCTGTATTATCTATTATAGTGAAGAATGGAGGTGAGGGGGTTCCACTATTTGAGAGTAGATAAGTAACACAGTATATTTGCACATGGAGTGATATGTATCACTTATAATAAATGATAGATTGATAAATAGATTAATACAGATAAATTTCAAAAATAAAAATTTGGATGAAAAAATCAAGTACCAAAATAATATATACAATAGATACTATTTATTTAAGTTTTAAAAACACACAAAGCAATACAATCTAAATGTTTATGACTTAATATGTACATAGAAAACGTATACAATTCTTTTTCTAATGAGCGAGAGAAAGGGAAATGTAAGGCTGAATACAAAGGGAGCTCTAGTTATAATTTTAAGATTTTGGTTCTTAAAAAAAGTATTCTGCAGCAAGTATGATAAAATATTAACCACTAGCACATCTGGAAGATGGGTATGTCCTTTACTGTATACATTTAATATTTATTGGTAAATAAATAAATGATTAGGGAAAGTTTCTAATTTTTAGATAGTCACTCAAGCCAGCAGTCCAAAACTAACATAGTATTTCCTATGTTCTGTCAGCTGCCAACTCATTTAACACATTTTGTACAGCACTTTAGATACACTCACAAATTTGGCATTGTGGACACTACTGGATGGGTACTATTATGCACATTTCACAGTTAAAGAAAATTAAGCTGATGGGAGGCAAAGGACTTGTTCTAGGTCTGGGAGCTAGAACACAAAAGGTATCGTCTGACTATTGCTCTTTCCAGAAACTTCCTTAGGAGGCTGTTGCTGAGATACGTGGAATGCATTTTTACATAGAAGCAATGTCACCAGTGGTGAGGTTTCCAGGCATGCCCATTAACTCCTGGCTTAGAGAGAAGGGCGGCGACCATCAAGGAGCAGCATTCTCCAGGGCATGGATGCACACAGTTTGATTTTACAGCATGTGGTCAGGGAACTAGACACAACTAGACTTCCACTATGAGAGTCATTCTTTCTGAATTCACATTTAACTCTTCTGATCATTTACAAGAGAAAGTATTAGTTTAGTACATATATGTTCTTAACACCTTGTAAGGCTTGCCAAATTATCTTTTTAATTAAGAGGGCTTGGGTCTCAGACTCCAAATTTCAGCAGGCAGCAGTGTCTAGCTTGAAATTAGCAATAAGGTTCTATTTCTCTATGTTTATTTTTGTCACTACTTTCTGATTTTGCCAAGACATACTGGTTTTCCATTATGGTAGCAAGTAGCTTTCCTTTTTTTTTTTGGTCTCATTCACTGTGTGTGTGTGTGTGTGTGTGTGTGTGTCTAGAATTCATCTTTATTTTTTTATTTATTTAAATTTTACTTAGTAAATATACAGTGCCTAATTGGTTTCAGGAGTAGAATTCAGTGATTCATTTCATTTTTAAAAGTATGTCAATTTAAAGAAAAAATATTAATAGCACACAATAGTGTGTGGCAAAAATACTTAAGAACTACTTGGAGCTTAAACGGTGCTGTCCTAAGCAACACACATCCTTTGGCCTCTTTTTTGTTCCCTCTCTGTACTTCACTCCCATCTCTGAGTTGTCTCTGCCTTAATCCCTAGGACCCTCCAGCACATGGATGTCGAAGAATGGCAGTCTATTAATAATTCAATTACTTGTCACCTTTCCCTCCTTCTTGACCTCCAAATCCCCAACTAAATCTCTAATTTCTTCAGTGGAGTTGGACTGTTTCATAAATAGATGTGAATTTAATCACTTACTAATTCACTTGTCTGTTTATTCAAATAAATAACTCTTGAGCCTCCTATAGCACTGTTGGGTACAATGATACAAGCTTAAACTTCCTGACAAATGAAAATGAAAAACTGATTAGTTAAATAATACTAGGTTGTATATGCTATTAATAGATGTTTGAGCAAAGTACTATGGGGAGTGGGGGGTGGAAGAGGGCAGTAACTCTTTGTTATGGGAAGGAAGAGAGTAGAGATGTTACATGGGAAGCAGTATTTGAGAGGAGTATTGAAAGAAGTTTGGCAAAGATTGAAAAAGATAAATTGAACAGTAGGTACAGATATGCAAAGGTTCAGAATTCTGCACTTTGAAAGGGATCAACATACATAAGAAATAAAGAGGAGTTCAATATGCAAGGACACATAAAAATGAATGAGAGGGGGCAGAAAGGCTAAACATGAGACTTGAGTGCATGGCCATGTGGAGAACCTCAGCCGTCTTACTTCTCAAGGCCATGGGAAGCTCTTGCAAGTTTTTGAAGAAGTAAGTTTGATCATCTGACCTGTGCTCTGGAAAGGTAACACCGTGGATTAGAAACATGTGTAATTAGAGATAGAAATACTGGTGAAATACTTGGACTTTCCATGACTTTTCCAGAACATAGCTAGCTCTTCAGTTGAGATCTAGGGAGCATTAGGGCTCATCCAGCCTGAAAATGAGTTTTGTTCTTCTCACTGAATTTCCATGTGCTAAATCTATGCTATGGTCAAAATCCTTTTGGAACTACTATATCACAGAAGCAGCCTTCAAAGCTGAAATTCATGAGATGGAGGCTGACAGGTTCTTTACCCATATGCTTTCTTGATCCATTATCCATTGTTCTCTGTCCAGCTCTGTGCCATGGAAACAGACCTCTACAAGTCTATGTCACCTGGATTTAATCAGGCCCTGGCTTTCATTTGACTTTTGTCTGTAAGAGGCCCAGCCAGGAGATCAAAGAGGAGGAAAAAAGAGGTTGAGTATTTATTCTCCTGACTCTCAAGACTGCCTGTGGTTTGGCAGCAGCTGCATTCCCTGCCATAAATCCATGGCTCTTGTTGAATGGCCCTTCTTCAGTAGCTATAACTCTCCATGATTCTAAGAACAGCTCCTTACCAGTTGTGCTAAAAATGTGCTTGGAACTTGTTGTAATTAGGAATTGTAAAACATGAAAGAAGTTTACACTCACATATCCTAGAAACAGAAGGCAATGCCCACCACACAGGGCCACATGGGGAAAGGACCAGGATAGATGAGCAGGCAGAGGAAGGTGATGGCAGAACATGGCCCAGAGCCTTTACTGGGGTTTTCACAGGAAGCTGGGGTAAGGCAAGGTAGTCATGCTGTGTAAACTTAGAATTGGAAGGTTTGAATAATTTCAACATACTCTGGGCTATAGGGATGGTTCTTAGTTGTTTATTACCTGGCCCTGGTGCGGGATAGATTTAGGGGAGGAGGTTGGCTTAGTAAGTAAGAATTTGAGTTAATGGTTGTATACAAGCTCTGGATTGGTTTGTTTGCATTTCAAAGGTAGGAGGGTTTTTGCCATCTGTAGAAATTAGCCCTTGGAAGTGCAGTCTTTCCAGGATCAAGGCCCCAGATGCCAGAACACCAATAATACAGAAAAGAAGAAAATATAATCAATACACAAGTGTCTCTTAAGGTCTATGGGTGGCACCAATTTCCCTTTAGTACTTAGGAGCGTCACCATCTCCCCATCTCTTGTGGGTTTCCTTAGACCTGTGCACACCTCTGTACATAGTCCTTTCATGAAACTCCTGAGTTAGCCTTTAAAGTGGGCAATCTATTTCCCCCCAGGACCCTGACTACTACAAGTGCTAATCTCCATTGTACTTTGAGCCACATAGAAACTATTATGTCACAATAATTTCTTAGAGCATCAAATTCTTCTCATTACAATACTACTGTTTTTTGACATGATACAGTAAATATTTTCATTTAAGATGCTGATCCCATCTCTGTTTATTAAAATTAGTTATGAAAAACACAACCAGCCATAACTAATTTTCTAGTAATTCAGTGTAGTCCCTTGGTCTTATTTTTAAACACTCCAAGAGTCAACAATATAATAAAAACTAATGTTCTATAGTTGGAAATTTGAAGCCTTTTTTTTTCTTTACTGGAAATTCTGTCAAATTTTTTATTGACAGTTCATTGCGTGGATTCCATTCAGAAAAGAGAATAGTCATTTCCACTCCACCTCATGCTAGGAGAGTGGGAGCCTCTAGGTAGAATGGAGCTTCTGAGAATCCCAAGGTCATGCCTTTCCCCTGCCCTCACCAAACTTCAGCCTCACTAGGTTGTTTTGTTTCCTCGGGTGGGCTAATCTCCCTTTCAGCTTTGGAATGAGGTATTTCCTCTGCCTAGGTTACTCTCCATCTAAGTTTTTAATCCCCTCACTCAGTAACTCCTACCTATTCTTCAGTTCTCAACTTAAACCTCATTTTCTCAGAAAGGATTCCTGATTGAATCATAGGTCATGCTCAGAACGGTCTGTTCTTTTCCTTCCTCACACTTCTCTGTTGTAACTTTAGTCTATTCCTGTAGTTATTTGAGTGACAGCCGTTTCTCCCACAAGAGCATGAGCTCCACGGGGCAGAAATCATCATCGGTTGTTCTACCGACCGCTGCTTGCATGGGCTCCACACAGGGGGAAAGGACGGAGTTCCCAGTGAACAGAAAGTGAATGAATGTTGGAGCTTTAACAGCTCCCTTCAAAGATGGTTCTCTGTTTTACCAGCTACAGGACAATATTTATTTCAGGATAAAATGCTTTTGTTTATAGATCTCTTCTACTGAAAATGTTTAAAGTGTATTAATTAATCAAAGAGTATGACTTTGAGTGAGTTATTTAATTTCTCTGGACCCATTTTGGGAAGTGAGATAATATCTGACTTTTTTCTATTTCTCATAAGATTGTGGTAAAAGTCAAATGTCACGATATACGCATAAGCACTCTGTAAATGTAATGGGATGGAGTAATTATTTTTAATTATCTAGATAATGAATTCTACTGTTTATCTCCAAAACATAGCCTGCCATTCCTAAGAGCCCATGAGATGAATTTCCAAATCAAGTGCCTTCAGAATGTGGAAGGGTGTCCATCGTGATGGATTTATTTATTGATTCATTTACTAAGCACTTACTATGGGACAGTCTCTGGAAGAAATGTAGAAACTATAAGTTAAAAGTTAACAGTCTTTGAGACTTTGAGAGAGAGCAGAGGTTAGTGCTCTAAAGTCCTCCAGCCACTAGACAGAGGGCAAAGTGAGGTCCTATGTCAGCACATTCCTGTGAGATATATGTGAATAGAACTTTTAATGTTGAAACTATTTGCAGAGCTATGGACAGGGTTAAGAACATCTACAAGGCATGTTGATGGACCCAGGACTACCAACAGTTACCACTGTAGGTTTAGAGAGTCAAGGAGAAGAAACAATATTACTGGAACCCAATTGAGAGCTAGATCCACGGAAGATGGGCCAACTGACAAAAACTACGGTTGTAGAGAAAGACACAATAGTCAAAACTTCATTGCAGCAAGAAGGGAGCCAGAGGAATAAATACACCAGTGCCTTTCTCTTCTCCTTCTTGGATCTCCTCTCATGCCTCCCACTGACCAGGCCAAGTGACAGCCAGAGAACAAGGGAGTCGGGTGATGATACCCTTCATAGATGCTGGCATCTCAAGGGATAGAATAGAGCATAGAAATGCAGAGAATAATGGGAACAGATGTAAAATAACCAGCCCAGAACTTTCAGAATAAAATTCTTGCCTCTCTTTGGAGTGGTCAAAAAGGCCTCTGAGGAATATAAGACCATATCAGTTTCCTAGGGTTGCTATAACAAATTAGCACCAACTGCATGCTTTAAAACAATAGAAATGTATTCTCTCATAGGTCAGGAGGTTAAAAGTCTAAAATCAAGGTGCTGTCAGAGCCATGCTTTCTCCAAAGGCTCTCAGGCCCCTTCCTTCATAGCTTCATAGCTTCTGATGGTTGCCAGGAATCTTTGGCACTCCTAGGTTTGCAACATTCCAGCCTCTGCCTCAGTTGTCACATGGCCTCCTTTTCCATATGTGTGTCTCTATGTGTTCACATGGCCTTCTTATAAAACACAAGTCACTGAATTTAGGGTTCACCGTAATCTGGTATGGTCTTATCTTAACAATCACTTCAAGGCTCTATTTCCAAATAAGGTCACACTCTGAGATTCCAGGGGGACGTGAACTTTGGGAGGGACACTATTCAACCCAGTACAGAGAACTCTTGAGCTAATTGTCAAAAGTTCATAGATACCCAGCAGGCATTCTGGGACAGAGGACATGGCCCTCTGACCACAGCATGTGGGCAACCAGCAACCTTGTCCCCACTATAAAGTCCAGTCTACACATTGTGAGTTTTATGCTTGTTCCAAAGCTGCCACGACTATCCATGGCCATAAGAGGATAGGAGGGTAGCAGTGGGTTTAGGGGCTGCTGGCTGGTGGTCCCAAAGCTTGGTATCTTTGGGAATAGTTCATCAAAAGTGGTCTGAGTGTGGAATTGAACCTAAAGGGAAACAATGTCATGAAATCACTTTTACAAAAGACGGGAAGAGACGATGTCCACAGAAGTCAAACAAGGAGAGGGTCAGAGGAGGGAATGCCAGTCTGAGGAGGGCTAAAAAGATTGCTTTTCCCTCATCAGGTTCAGTCTAGCCAGGACAGTCCGCATCTGTGGGAATGTAAGGAAGAATCTGGGGAACCCTCTTCCAGAATCTGCAGTGGGAGGTTCAGTTCTTAGAGGAGGTACAGGGTCTAAACGGAAGAAATACGTTGATTTTAAAATGTTGAACTATAAGCTAACATGTAGCAACCAGAGAAAAGAAGTTCTACTGAGCACAATGAGAAAGCTGGCACATCTGAGAGCTTGGTCAAGGATAATATCACTGGATCAGGGTGAGATCTGATCAAGCACAGAGAAGGGTATTGATGGTTCTCCTCAGATTTCCTCTTTCTCATAATCAGCCTAACAGCACAATGCAATAGGGACCAAACAATATTAAATTTTTTAGACTGTATTTTTCTAGGAATGGTTTGCTGGAAGATAGGAGGTTGAACATAGGCCAGTGTATTTAGTGTATTTATTAGAATTACATGACAAATTCATTTCTTAGTATCTAGTATAGTATCTCCCTAGCAGAACATGACATTTAGCAAGAGTTTCCAAACTGTGTGCCTTACTTAGAGAGTCGGCCATGCCTTGGGAGGCACAAGAGAGTAAAAGGAAGTGTGCGTGTAGGATTGGGGTGAAGGGGAGGCTTCCGTGTAATATTTTATGTTAACAAATGGCACTACAACGACACTTGTTTAGAGAGTGAATCACCAGAGGTGGTTCTACCATCACCTCTGCCACTAAAAATTTTGTAACAGTTGATGACTCACTTTAATTCTTTGTGCTGCTCACATTTCATTTCGAAAAGGGCAAGAATTAGACAGTTTAAAAAAAAACCACTTTGTAAATGTAACATCATTATCTGAAGATAAAGCATTACTATTAACATTAGCATCAACATCATCATCATCATCATCACCATCATCACCATCATCACCATCACCATTGACTCAGTTTGACATTTAAAGTTTATCTTTCTTTGGCTGCCCTTCCTAATTTCACTAATTTCATTTTCCATCACTCCCTTATCCAGACCTTTGGTTTTCATCCACAAAACTAAAGTTCATTCACATACCCACTTTCATATTTCTCTGCTGGCTCATCTGAAGTTTGTCACTAGACTGTAGTATCCAGAACTTGCCGGTTTTACTCACTGCTGCATACCCAGTTTCATACTGCCAAGAACAGAGTAGATGCTAAGCAAATATTTGCTGAATAAATGAATAAACAAGTGAATCTCATATGGCCTGGGAGTGGGTGATTTATGGCCAATTTCTAGGTTAGTGATCTTAGAAATCAAACCACAGGAAACTTAATTGAATTTCTGATGCTCTAAATGGCACTTTGATATCTTGAAAGCCCTTTGATCATCAAAATAAATAACCACAACTGCTGGCACTAATATTAAGGGGCTCCTAACTAGTTTCCCAATATCCAGTTCTCCCCTCAGCCACTAGAGATGATCTCCTAAATGAAAAAGTTGGATTTGCCAGTCCCCTTTTTAAACTCCTATGTGCCTGGCACTTACTTACTTATTTATCAATGAATTTATTCCTCAAATATTCATTAGAAAAATGAAAGAAAAAGACAGAAAAAAGGAAGGAAGGAAAGAAGGAAGGAAGGAAGGAAGGTTTTTTAGAGTGTTAGAGATATGTGGATGACAGACTATCAGACTAACCAGCCTAGACAGTGTCACTGGCGAGAAACTTCAGGAAAGAAACTGTGAAATGAAATAAGTGCATCCAGACAAAGCCACATGATGTTAGCTCTCCTGACAGATAGGTTAGCTGACAGAACTATAGCCCTGATTCCACAATGAATGAGAACACAGAAGGTATTTTTCATGAAGAACCATCACTTCTGGAATTTTCAAAACTCTTGAATGTGAAGTAATTCATATATCTGGCAGTCAGCTTACAGAGAAGTCTTCATGTTTTGCGATGGATGAATAAATGAATTAATGAGTAAAATGCTGTGTACGGTGAGGAAAATGCAAACAAGAATGAAGGGCTCATCAGAAGTAAATCAAAAGCCAGATGTAAAAATAGAAATCAAAAGGGCAAAGAAGTAAGAAATCATGTGGGGAAGGGGATAAAACAAAATGTGAAGCCAGAAATCCTCATTTTAGATGATTCACTCACCAATGGACTGACCTTGCATATATAGCTAAACTTGAAACTTGGTTTTCTCTTCTGCACAATGGAGGTGATCCCATGTTCCTGCCATGCACTCTCCTATTCATCTGAGGAAATGATGAAATAATTTTCAAAAGCCTTTTGTAAACACGTATCATTGTACCTTTTTTATCACAGCTTTATTGAAACATCATTTACGTATACAATTGGCCTATTTAAAGTACACAGTTTAATAATTTTTAGTATATTCACAGAGTTATAATATGATTATCATCATGATTGATCTTAGAAGGTTTTCATCACCCTGAAAAATGCCCTATAACTATTAGCAATCCTTCTCTCATTCTCCTCCACCACCATCACCACCCCCACCACACATACACCCAACACCACCATCCCTGCCCTAGGCAGCCACTAATCTACCTTCTGTCTCTGGAGATTTTTTTCATTATGAACATTTCATATAAATGGATTTATACAGTATGTGGTCTTTTGTGACTGTCTCCTTTCACTTAGCATAGTTTTCAAGGTTCATCCATGTTCCAGCATGTATTAGTATTTCATTCATATCTAATATATTATCTAATAGTATGCCTTCCAGGGATATACCACATTTTCTTTAGCCATTCATGAGTTGATGAACATCTGAGTTGTTTGTGCTTTTCGCTATTATGAACAATGCTGCTATGAAATCTGTGTGCAAGTTTTTACGTGAACTTATGTTTTAATTAATTTCTCTTGGGTACATACCTAGGAGTGCAATTGTTGGGTCATATGGTAACTCTGTTTGACATTTTGAAGAACTGTCAATTTACTTTCCAGGCAGCCTTACCATTTTACAATTTTACATTCAGGGTAACTTTGAGGAATACCCAGGAGACCAGAGTGGGCAGTGGAGGAGTAGAATTTAAGAAAGTTCCATAACAGGGGTCAGATAATGTAGGCCACTGCAGGCCATTGAGATAAATTTATTTAAATGGTAAATTTCAGGCTTTGAGGAGCAGCATGAGGGTATCAGGTACTCAGGATATGTGTGTGGATGCTGGGGAGAGGGGAATGGAGAAGAAGAAAGGGCTAACAGAATGAGCATTTAGAAAGATATTTAAAGAAAGCTTGGGTTCACTTGGGGAACTTGGAAGTTACCAAACTGACAGCTACATTATATCTACAAAGAGAATGAGATCCAAAGAGAAGAGAATTTTCCAAGGTTGCAAGGTTAGTAGTTAAACGAGGGCCAGAATGTGATCCAGTCTCTTTCCACTCTCACTGCACCGAACGGGAGGCCAACCTCTCAGGCCAGGAGCAAACCAACAGGACGTCAAGAAGCAACAGAGGATCTTTTTCCCCATTCCATTGCTTTCAGTTGGAGAGAGAGTAGAATGTGTCATGTTCCCCACATCTCCACAAGGTGTTGGATTTTGTATTGGATTGGAGAGAGAGAGAAAGAGAGAGAGAGAGAGAGAAGAGAAGAGTAGAAAAAGGGAGAATAGGCAATACACTTAGCCATAAATTCCTTCCCCTTCTACAATTACTGGGTCTTGAGAAATCTACCTACTTCCTTGGGCTTCAGCTATTATCACTTTTAAAATACAGGATCCATTTAAAATGGAGACTACATCCAGTCCACAGATATACTTTGGTTTTGCTATGTTTGAAAACAATATAAAATTTGTTCATATAAAATTTGAATTTCTGGATTTTCTTGAAAAATGTGAAGATCTTGCAGCACTGGGCCAACTTGCTGCATGATACCAATTATCTATGTGGAAGGGTCACCACTCACCATATGCCATCATCCCTGCTTATGCAGGTCTTTACATTGCCCACCTGCCCCAAGTGTTTCTCTAACATGATCTCACAATTTTTCCAACTGGAAAGTTCTGCGAGTTTGTGATATTCTGATTCCCAACATGGTCTTGGCAAATATTTCTCAAGTAAGGTTAACCCACATGTCTATCCCTCAGAATATCTCCTCTTCTATATTGATTCAGGCTCAGCTGGTTTCTCCATTTACCTGTTGTCTTTGCACACATCCTCTTCCTGAAGCCCTGGCTACTAGGTCTCAGTGGTGCAATTCCAGAGCCTTTGTCCATCATTTGAACACGCTCTCTTTGTCCCAAGCTAAATGGCTTGGTTTCTGGCTTCTGCCTAGGCATAGTTTGGGAGAGAGGAAGTGACAGACCCAGCTTCCCCGCCTCCCTCCGAGAACAAATCCCTCTCTGCTCCTTCTTATATCTTCATCCCACAAACTCCAGGGTAGTAAATGAGTCAGAAACAAATGGTAGCCACTGTATATCTAAGGAGAAAAAGCCAGTGTTGACACTAGCTGCTCAGCCTGCTAAAGAGTCCTGCAATAGTGAAGAGCAAGTAAACAGATAAAATAGAGGCTGGTGTCATCTGACAGAGCCCCAGGAATAGCCCTGTTGAGGATGTGGTTGGAGGAAATTGAGACAACTTAAGAGCAGGAAGACAGGAGACAGTGATGCTGAAGTCATGAATAAAATCCCAAAAGCATTATCAATTTTACAAGTCTGGGAAATTGTGAGAGTCTTTAAGAACATTCAAGCAAAGACAGGAAAGCAAAAACACATTAAGAGTGCCAGGCTGAAGCAGTTATCACAATAAGAGAAAATAAGGTAACTGAATTGAGTCTAGGAGGATTAATAGATTATGAGAAACAAATCTTAGCCATGAGACCACAGTATAAGAAGTAGGTGTATTTGAGGGCCACCTAGAAAACAAGTTAAGCTTAAAATTAAAGCCCTAGAATTGCAGCCCCCTCTATGGGACATTGAAAGACAGAGCTGGCTAATGGCCTAATCTTCAAAAAGCTCAAACCCAACTAGAAGAAGGGCATTAGACAGACTCAGTGCCTTTGTGGGACTCAGTATATGGACAGGTTTGGAGCCTACTTGCACTTCTGTGTCTTTGACCATTAGGCACAGAGTATCCAAGACTAGAATTTATGTACACACAACTTGCTATGGCTGCTAACAGTAGGGCCAGGTTGGATTTGTTTTGCTTTGGAGGCTTAGTGGGATTCTCTTAGGGGATGTTAATGGCAGCCAGATGGAGCTAGGGAAGACTGGAACTCCCACCTAGTAGTTCACTGAAGTTCTAAGTAAAAATTTGTAAGGGGAAGGCTACCACTAAGCTATAACCATCTAGTCACAGAATTGAGAGTCTGAGACTCCCTACGCCAGGTATAGAGAGAGGCCTTAAATGACAACCATGGACCCTCCAGCTCCCTCTGCTTCTAAGGGCTCAGTCACTGTGGGTGCCTGACAAGCACACTGAACCAGGGAACTGGAAACAGAGGAGTGAATTCCAGTGAACTGGAAGAATGTTGTTTTCTATCCTAAAACTCCTCGTAGGATCCTTCCTACCCTCTGTGAGAAACAGACGTGAACTTGGCGCCACCACGCCTCACCACTTCTCAGGGATAAAGCCATCAACAGGTGAGCAGAATCAAGGTGTAATTCCCTCTTGCCTGACTTGGAAAGCTATGAATGCATCTTATGTGACAATAGAAGGCCAAGTAAGAAAAAGATTCAAGGAAAGAGGAAAGTTGAGTGAGAGAGAATTTAATGTAACAGACACTTGTTAGGTGCCTTTTAGGTCCCAAGCTCTGTTAGGAATTGAGGTTACAAAGGTGAATGGGATATGGACCCCTGCTCTCAAGGATCTTGAAAAATGTCAAGACAGAACAATGTGTGCACGTATATTGACAATTCACTGTGATAAGGACTAAAATAGAGATAGGACTTAGCTCCTTCAGGGCAGTGAAGATTGGGGTGGAATGAACCATGGTGGAGAGAAGGTGAATGGACAGAGCCTTCATAGAGAAAGCACCATTTGAGTTGACCCCTAAAACAGAAGTATAAGCTTGTCTGGGGAGGAGGGAAAAAGAGAAAGATGAAGCATTCCAAATAGAAGGAACAGAGGTATAAAAACAAAGAAAGAGATGTCTGAAAACAGTCCTGTATCACTTGGATACTGTGGCTAAGCCCCAGCTCACCATGATTTCTGTGATTTCTTAAATGTAACATGTTTATAAATTAATTTGATATACATTCTTCCTCAAAACTATTCTTTCCATTGTGTTCTCCTCATGAATGGTAATCCTCCAATTGCCTAACAGGAACATGGTTTACCTTTATATCTCATGTATATATATCTCATACATATATATGTATATATATACACATATATATATGTATATGTATATATATACACATATATATGTGTATATATATATGGTAAAAATAAGGTTAAAATCATGTATCACCTTATTTATATCTATCAAGTCTTCTCCTCCTTCCATAGTCTCTATTGTTGTGAATTCAGCTCTGATGTTCATCATTCCCTGTATGAATTCCTCCATTAGCTTTCTAACTCACCTGTGCCCAGAGTCTGTGCTGTATCCAGTCTGCCCTCCACATAGAACCCTGAATGAACTTTCTGAGATAAAAACCTAGTATATAACCCCTTGGCTTAAAATCCTTCTAAGCTCCACCCTAGTTTTTAGCAGAAGTAACCATCTGACTCCTCCCTACAAGTGGCACCTCTTTTTCCCCATTTCCTCCTAAATGGAACAAAATTGCTGGAACTTTAAGGTCCAGAGCTCTTCTCACTGCGATGCCTCCAACTGGAACACCTTCCATGCTTCATCATCCAGATGGCTCTTAGCTCTTCTTCAAAAAACAGCTCAGATTTCTCCATCTTTAGGAATTCATTCCTGAAACTCCAGCCTGCATTGGATGCCTTTAGCACTTGGCCACACTGTGCTATAATCAGTGCCTTCATTACTTGACCACCTTCCCCACAAGAATAAACAATAGACATTACAGGTCCAATAATTTATCAAATGAGGCATCCATTGTACCTGGCACAGGACCTGGGTATAGTAGGGCATGAATGAATGAATGAATGAATGAATGAATGAATGAATGAATGAATGGTTTAAATAAATGAATGGCTCAATCACCCCATCATCAGTCAATCTACTACTCCCCAAGGTCTCAAGCCTGAACTTGAATTCTCTGTTAGTGGAAACTTACTCTGGAACTTTTATAAGGCACTTAAGAGAGCCAGCTGAATCAAATACAATCAAATTACTAATCAATTTATTCACTTCTCTGTTCTCTAAAATTAGGAGCATGGGTATGAATATGTATGAACATGTGTAATTATAGACACTTACTCACATAAATTATCTGGCAGGGCTCCTGGTATTATCCTCATAGGAGCAAGATGTTTATTTTCACCTACCTTCACTATAGAGCTTCCTCTGAAACACCATACTCTAAAAGCAAAGTGGCTAAAGACTTTCCCCACTTGTATAACTTATTCATTGCCTGTTTTCTGATATTCTGCTCTCAAAAGCATCAGAATTCTCCAGTGGCATTCGTGGGTGGGCTAGACCTATGGGATTAGGGGAGATGAAATGTGATATTGCTGGCTTTGAACTTTTATCACATCCCCGGGAAACTAAATGTTTCTCTCACTGGGCTTCTTTTCAAAGAATTAGTTGATGATACTGAGCAAGTTCTCCATTCCTTTGATTCTTAAAAAGAAGACAGTGGGATAAATGGTTTGTTTGGGGTTTTTCCCCCCTTCTGTTACATGGAGAGGCTGGGATTGTATATTTTATTTCTAAAAAAATTCTCAAGAAACTCACATCACGTGCTAAACTTGAATGCTGGCCTTTCGTTGTTGCTCAACAGTCCATGGTGGGCTCTAGACCAGGGGCAACATTATGGACTAATCTATCATACTGATGGCAGAGAGTTTGAAAAGCATGTGCTCTAATGTCAGGGGAGCATATCTGTCACCTTTGTGGAGCAATAATGTGAAAAGAATAGGCTTTGAAATGAAAAGATATTTGATTCAAATCCCAGCTCTACAACTTACTAGTTGTATAGACTTGAGCAACTTAATTAACTTTATGAGTCTCTGCTTCCTAATCCATAAATCAGGAAAAATAATAAATATCATAGAAAATTATTTAAAACATAAAACACAATAGCATACATAAAACATCTATCAAATTCCCAACATTTAGAACATAGTTATTAATAGTTCCTTCCCCCTTCTATCTCAGGTACTTACTAAATTGAACACATATTCTTTGGTAAGTACTTAGTTGAGTCCCCAGTTCCTAGAAATATGTGATTCAGTGAGAGAATATGATCTACTTTATACTAAAATTTAGTCCTATACAGGATATCAAAGCTTCCACATAAAAAGCATATAAGCACTATTAAGTATAGTTATTAATCAAATACTTTAGCCTCCTACAGTACCCATGATGTTTTCTTGAGTTCCAATGTGAATGATGGGCAATCTTGTAGTAGACTCAAGTTTGCAATGGTGACGAACACTTAGGACTACTAACCTCCTAAGTAGTTATTAAGGGTTAGCAGAACTTGATATTCAAATAAGAACTAGGGTATTACAAGAGTTTATATGCAACTGTAATTCAGTATTCTGCTAAGTCTTTCTGCTCAACAATTCTTGGCAATCCCATGGAGATCCTAATGTCAATATACACATGAATATCTTCAGTAATACTAAAAGCCACCTGTCAGTGTATCATCACTGTTGTCTTCAGTAGGTCCTGGTTTTCATTTGCTGAGCTTCTTGCTTTCCAATTTTGAAATACTGGGAGTTTAGTTTTATCATTATCAATACTATTATCATTGGGTATTTTTTAATCTGTAATGCAAATTGATAAACATGTTTATCAGGATTTTTGACTGAAATTTTCCAAATAACTAGATTTTTAGTTACATACGTTACCCCCTTCCCTTACCAGCATAGCATATGTTCCAAAGCCCTCAATGGATGCCTGAAACCACAGTACCACACACAATGTATACTATGTTTTCCTATACGTACATACCTATGATAAATTTTAATTCATAAGGCAGTCACAGTAAGAGATTTAACTGATAACTAGCAACAAAATGACACAGAGGAGCACCTGGGTGGCTCAGTTGGTTAAGTGGCTAGGCTCTTGATTTTGGTTCAGATCATGATGTCACAGTTCGTGAGATCCAGCCCCATATGGGGCTCCATGCTGACAGGACAGAGCCTGTTTGGAATTCTCTCTCTCTCTCTCTGTCTCTCAAAATAATTAAATAAATTTTTTAAAAAATAAAACAATTAGAACAACATACTGTAAAAATTATGTGAAAGTGGTCCCTCTCTCTCTCTTTCCTCTCTCTCTTAGAATATCTTATTATAGTATACTCACTCTTCTTGTGATGATATGAGATGATAAAATGCCTATATGATCAGATGAAGTGAAGTGAATGATACAGGCATTGTGACATAGCATTAGGCTACTGTTAACCTTCTGACAATACAATGTTAGAAAAAGGATCTGTTTCCAGACCATGATTGACCAGGGAGTTACTGAAACCATGGAGAGTGAAACCACAGATAAGAAGGTACTACTGCATATTGTGCAAGTAAAATATTATGCATCACTTTTCCTCCCATTGCTAAGAGATAGATATGTAAGTTTCCCCAAATTTTACTTGTATAGTAAAACTCCTTTATAATTAAACAAAGGTTAATTTTTCCTCCTTTTGAAATGGAGCAAAAGAAATTAGGTCTTTATTGTATTTTGCTTCTTATAAGTGAACATCTGACAAAAATGTTTAAAAGCTGCTGGCTGACAAGATGCCCATCATGTTTGGAAATATCTAGGAAATTGGCCAATTCATCTCTGCCTTCAGAATGACTTAATTTCTCATGGGCTCCTAATGAGTTTACTTTACTATTCAGGGAGCAATTATTCCATTCAGTGATTTACAGAATCCTGCCCTGAGAACCTGAATTAGAATAGGATATCTATGACCAGGAACTCAGAAAGGGTTCTACTGCTGCAGTATAAACCCAGTCAGATTTATGGTCCATCAGTTGGTCATTTTAAAACCTTGCAAGAGGCATCATGGAATTATCTGATTAGCTATGTTGCCACCATAAACTTGCGAAACTGTGGTTCCATGTCAGTCAGTTCCAGAAAAGGATACTGTGAAGTCTCACATCCTTTCTAGCTTCAATTCAAATGTGCCTTATGATATTGTATATGTAATGAATTAAGGCAACTTTCCAGTGATGAAATCCTTCCTCTGATACCACAGGATATATTGGGTTGCCAGTGGCAAACCCCATAGTAAAGATGAAAGACCTGGAGTATACTTTTTCGAGGATTTAAGGCTATTATTTTGTCATAAAAATCAAAGGTTGTTAGATCTGGAAGAGCCAGAACATTTATTTAATCTAATTCCCTCTTTTTTAAAAAACTGGACTACTGCGGCCCAAAGAATTGAAACAATCCAGCTAATAAATCAATTAAGTTAGTAAATAATCCAGCCAAAATGTTTAATACACAATATTAACATTATGTGTCTACTTAACTCTTGATAATCACAAGAGATAGGCAAGATAATTGACAATGTCATTTTCTAAGCTAGAGTATAAAAGATTCAAGGTTGACCATAGGGAATGAACACAGGGCTTCTGACCACGATTCCAGAAATTTGGCATTTTTCTGCAGCTACATAAGAGTCCCGCTAGTTAGTCACAAATCAGGTCCAAGAATCACATCTGCTGGAATAAGCCAAACGGGAATTAGGCTGTACCGTATAACTAATTAGCCCAGCCTCTTCGTTGTTGCTGCTGTTTTGTTTTGTTTTGGGGCTGTCAGTTGGTGTGTCAATGTTGTAATAATTCTGTTCTATTCAAATGGAACCTGAATATGGAAAAGTCATGAATTTAGTAATAGCAGGTAACTTTACTCTCCAGCCAGCTATAGCAATATTAGAGCCTCCTTTCCCTTCTCCAATTCAAATCTAAGTCCCTTTGGAAACCTGATTATGAGTTACTTAAATTAGTGATTCTTAAGAACCAGCCACATGATTTGCAGAGTAGACCCTTATGTCTTTAGACGAATCACTCTATCTCTCTCAAGTTTCCTGATCTGAGAATAAGGAGGCTGGGCCAGAAACTGTCTGATGCTCCTGTTATATTTTTAAGGGGTTATGCTGCACCCTAGTGGTGGAATTTATACTTAACTTCCATCCTGTGTATCAAGCCCTACTTCATAATTTGACCTCCCATTCTGCTAGTCTGCAGTGCCCTATACCTCCTGCCTGGGTACAAGTTGTTTGGCCTTTTGAGCAGTCAACTTAGAAGTAACCAGTCACTGAAGTAATAGAAGCTATTTGACAATTTAGTGATGACTTTACATAGTCTGGTCTCACCATCCCCTCTATTTACAGCAGAAGTTCTTGAAAGTTGTCACTTAGGATAAATATAGTAGCAAATATCTGATATCTGATATATGGATAAATATCCTGACAAGGCTGGCCACTTTTTTGCATTTGTTTCTTCGCAATTGAAATGTCACCTCCTTCAGGAGACCGTGTTTTACCATCCCCTCAATGTAAAGCAGCCACCATATCACAGTCATACCACAATATATCTTAATATTTCTGCAGAATACTTACAGCATCAGACAGTGTTCTCACTTACCAATTTATTTGTTTATTGACTGTCTTCCCTGAAAAAAGAGAACAAGATCCATTGTTAGGCATGTAGTTGAGACTCAAGAAATATTTGTTGGATGGATATATGCATGGATATCAATATGGATGGGATGTTAAAGATTTTCCAGCCAAAACCAAAGCAATAGAAGAACTTATCCTAGGACTCAAAACAAAGCATTGGCTGAGCAAGACAATAGCCTTGTAATCTGATTCCCAATCCAGTGATCTTTTTACTAGAATTTAAAAAGGAAGAAGATCTATTCAAAAGCCCTAAGATATCTAAAGAGAGAAACTCATTGACTATATATAGAATAAAGTGGAAAGGGGAGGAGAGGTTGGTCATAGAGATTTATAGGTAAAAGGCAAAAGTCCTAGGCTATTGCACTACTCACCTGCTTAAAAATAATTTTGGCATAAAATTAATGAGAATTATCTTCATTTAATTTTGTGATTTTTTTTTGTCACTTTCAAAAAATCTATCATTTTAATTATTGCTATAATGGATTTTCCTCTTTCAGGGGAATAGACACTATTTTAATTTAACTATGGCAGGAACTGAGTAAATTACACGGCAAAGGCCGTGGTCACAGAAAGGTAAAGAATTTATATCAATAACTCACTCTACTTTCATATTAACAATATCCCCAGGTCTCTTCTGGGCTGACTTTGTATTCTGTATGTGTTTTTACTGTTGCATTTAGTCATGATGTATTATAACTTCTTTGACAGTTGGTCGTCCCAGCTAATGAAACTTTTAAAATAATAACTAGCATTTTAGTGGGCACAATTTGCACTAACTAGTGTATTAAAATCTTTACGTATATTATCCCACGTTTGCTTCCTAACAAACCTCTATATTTTAGCTATCATGAATTTACAAATGAGGAAAATTACAATAAAGTAGCTTGTCCAAGCCTTCACAGTTTAGAGTTAAATCTCCTACTTCAGGCTAATACAAAACCTCTTGACTTCTTCACTAAACTATACTCTCTCTTATTTGATTAAGAGTTCAAGTAAGACCTTTACCAGATTTACGTTTCAACTACCCAGTACCTATGGCAGAACCTGACACATAGTAAGAACTCGACATTTGCTCATTGACTTCGGTTATACCAGCTCTAACCTGTCTTTCCAACATTTTCTTCTGCTTCTCTTCTAAGTAGACTCTTCAGGATGACCTACTACTGCTCAAATATCATGTCTCTGCCTCCCTTCCTGCCATTTCTAATACTCAATCATTCAATCACCAATACTAAATCACTCATCTAGAACTCATCCATCCCTGAATGAATGTCATAGGAACAAAACCTAGGAGGCTAGATTGTGAAATCCATTGTTGGACTTGGTTCTATTGATGGTGAGGTGGGTTTAACCATAATCCCTGAGCTTCCAAGGCTAGTACCCCTGGGTGCTTGGAGGCCTTTATTGAATTCAACTTGTCTATTAAGTGACAGAGAAAGATACAGGGTGAGGTACATGTTTTATTTATGTCATGATCATTCTTTCCAAGATGACAGTCATAAGAACCAAAATGACATACCATATTTCATAAACCTGGAGGTTTTGCTGTAAGAGAAAAATCCCCGTGTTTAAATGATAAGATCTGTATTCTGATACTCGGTCATGATCTTAACATTGCCTCTCTTCACTAATGCCCTCCATCCTCAGTTCTGTCATCTGCTAACTTGAAGGGTCATATGCTCCCCAGTAGACAGGATTACATTCCCCATGTGAAAGGTGCTAATATGCTTGTGTAAGCAAACATATATGGAAAGTATAAAACTCAACCAGTTATTAAAGAAGCACAAATTACAAAACATGTGTATAAGTATATACATACAGTGACTATATAAACTGTGTATACACACACATATATATACATACATATACATGTATATACTTTATATATGAAGAGTTTAAATATCATGTGCTTATGTATGTAAGTTTTATATACAAGGTACTTACAAAGTCCTATTTAATGTCATGTAAATCTTAAAAGGACAAATTTTATCAATTTTAGAAAGGTTGATTATACTTATACTCTTAAAAGAGCTAAGGGCAATGAAAACTGACACATGGTTATAAAAAGTTAATTTGTCAACATAATTCTAAGGAAATATGTTATATGTATGAGGATATTCCCTAAAGAGGAAAGCACAAGGAATGATCTACACAATATTTGAAAAATGGTGTTGTTAATTTGGCACATCACTTAACATGGAATAGCATTCAGTAATTGAAATCACTACCTCTATAGGTATGCTCTATATCGCATGGAAGATTATATACTATGTAGAAACTCTATATCCATGGGCACCTGGGTGGCTCAATCAGTTAAGTATCCAGACTCTTGCTTTTAGCTCAGGTCATGGTCTCACCATTTGTGAGATCAAGTCCTGTGTCACTGTCAATGTAGAGTCTGCTTAGGATTCTCTCTCCCTCTCTCTCTGCCCCTCCTTCTCTCTCTCTGTCTCTCTCTCAAAATAAATAAATTTTAATTTAAAAAAACTCTATATCCAGTAAAGTCAAAATGGTTTAAAGTAGGAAAAAAATCATAACTACTTCTGAATTAGGAATAGATGTATTAGGGAAGGCTACATGCTATAAAAAATAATCTCAAAATCTTAGTAGCTAAAACAAATAAAGCTTAATTTCACACCGCCATCACAGTCTGGTTTAAGTCAGTGGGCAGTGGTGGGTGCTCAGTCTCTACTCCACACAGTTATTTAGAAACCAGTGCTTCCATCACTTTTTGAATCCTCATCCTTATGTGAAAGGCAGATTGAGGGAGTGAGACATGGAGAAGGCTTACCTGCCCTTAACTGTCTCTACTTGAAAGGGACAAATATGAGGGAGACTTGGTGGCTCAGTCATTTAAGCATCCAACTTTGGCTCAGGTCATGATCTCACAGTCTGTGAGTTCAAGCTCGCATCGACTCTTGTGCTGACAGCTTAGAGCCTGGAGTCTGCTTTGGATTCTGTGTCTCCCTCTGTCTCTGCCCCTCTCCCACTCACACTCTGTCTCTATCCCTCAAGAATAAATAAGCATTAAAAAAAGAACTGACAAACATGGCTTCTGCTCAAGGACTTTGGCAAGAATGAGTCACATGGTCCCTGACCAAACCTAGATGGAGGGACTGGAAGATATAATGCAGGTGAGTGCTCAGGAAGAGGAGAAGTGTGGGTGCGCCTCTGGCCAGGCTGTGTCACAATATGTATATGAATCGATAGTAAGAGGAAATAAAAATGGAAAGAGTAGGTTTACTAGGGAGTAGGTTTACTTGCTAAGTAAAAGTTATATTTTAGGAGATAGATAATTTGTCTTTATTATTTATGTCATGTTGTATGTAAGAGATACAAATATATAAAACAAAAACAGCTTAAAATACTGGAGTTAGCTTAAATAATGTTTAAGACCAATTCCACCTCTTCATTCCAGTGGTTTGTAAATGCAGCATATTGAGATTTTAATATCTAAATCCATTTCTGTCCATACCTGTTCATGTCTTCTAAGAACCTGGACCTCAAGAAATATGGCCTAAATTTTGCACTCCATTTGATGGGAGATCTGAAGCATGGACATTCATTAATAGGATAGAAAATTTTAATTAAGCTCCCTATGCAATTATAACTTTGCTGGTTATTAACACTGATGAGAAAAATTACACAGCTCTGATCACTGGCAGAGCTATTAATGGGTTTCTTGATGACATAACATTTGTTTAATGGAAGTGTTTCCTTTTATGTACAAGTGCCATTTGAGGGCAATTTGTCATTGTTATTAATTTAAGATCATTTGATCTGTCACTCAATACCAGGTCCAATTAAGAGGGAGAGTATGGCATAAGCCTCCACTGAGAATCCCTGTCAGACAGAGAGGTTTAATAACAAAAATAAAATTGGGACAAACATCAAAGTCTCTTTAAAGGGTCAGGCCCCTTAGAAGACACAAAAGACCATAAGTGCTGTACAAAAACAAAATTGATTCTTTTTTTCCTTCCAGAAAGATGAAAGCTGTTTTTGCAGCTTGGGCCATTAGTGATAAAATTCTTTGCATGGAAATTAAGGTGATCATTTCTTTCTTATAACGAAATAATGAAAGTCGCCTTGCAGATAGCCAAACCCAGCCTTGAATGTTCCTCATACACATGCTGCTGTGGGACCCTGATCAAATTGAACACATAGGAAACAATCACTTTTAAATAAGTTTTATAGTGCAAAAGTGAGTGTATTAGTTTATGAGGACGGCCATAACAAAACACCATAGACCAGGTGGCTCAAACAGCAGAAATTTACGTTTTCACAGTTCTGGGGACTGGAAGTTCAAAACCAAGGCATCTGCTGCTTTGGTTTCTCCTGAAGCTAATCTCCTTCTCTCCAAAAGGCCGCATGGCTACTTCTGGCTGTGTCCTTACATGATCTTTTCTTGGTGCACATGTACTCTTAGTGTCTATTCATGTTCTTTTAAGGATACCAGTGATACTGGATTAGAGTCCCACCTTTCTGACCTTATTTAACCTTAAGTACCTCTTTAAAGGCCCTATCTCCACATACAGTCAATGGGGAGTTAGCAGCATATAAATTTGGAGGGACACAATTTAGTCCATTTCAGTTATCAATATTAACTTTTTAATTCTAAACACAGATGAAATGAAAGAGATTTCCAAATTCTAGGCCTCCACTTTGCTGTAAATCTAGAAAGACAGGCAGAATAAATATACCTGTCCTCTCCTGCAAGGAAGTATATACTCTTGATGATTGCTTATCTATGATATTTTTCCACTTCATGCCCTTCTTCAGAGTCTTAACATCACCCAATTTACAGTTGAAAGGATCTATAAGGGAGATTTGCCAGCCTCTCCAAGGACACACAGCCCCCAACTTTAGTTTCAA
This sequence comes from Hyaena hyaena, assembly GCF_003009895.1. Lineage (NCBI taxonomy): Eukaryota > Metazoa > Chordata > Mammalia > Carnivora > Hyaenidae > Hyaena > Hyaena hyaena. Next base: position 151,873 of record NW_024081713.1, on the reverse strand, counting down.
ATTATTTCTAGTGTGATAGTCTTTTTTGAAAGAATTTAGGAGTGCAGTAGCAGCAAAGAAGCACCCAGGAGATAAAGAGGGGTGGGCTTGGATGCCAGCTATATGTGCCCTGCAGCCACATTCCTGCTTGAGGAGATAGTAAAACAATTCCCAGATGGGAAGTGGGAGTCTAGTGTGGCAGACTGGTGGATACAAATGTAATTAGCCAGGATCTTGACATAAGAGGAATGCAGATGTCAGGGAAAGTGCGGAAGTCAACTTTCAGACATGTTGAATGAGGTACCCATTGTTGAACCAAGAAGTGCTCAAGTCACAGAATCAAAGAGGAACACAATGAGCCGTGTGCATCATTTTGTACAAGGGAGGAAAAATTTTTCCTCTATGCACCATGGATTCTTGGTTGGGTCTCTGTAATAAAAGACAGATTAACAAGAGTAAAACAAACAAGTCTATTAACATGAATATCTCATGTATAATTGGGAGAAACTCAGAGAATAGTAACTCAAAGAGGTAGCTCAGAATTCAGGCTTATACAGCATCTTCAACAGCAACAAAATAAAACTAAATTAAATTTGTAGAGAAATGACAAAACAAAAAAACGAGTTTCTAAGCTTTTGAGGATGGCAAATTGTAGGAAGGTAAATATATGGGAAAATGATGGTAAATAAAGGCAAGTTAGTAAAATGCATTAATGTAGATTCTTCTGCTGCTCATCTCCAGACTGATAAGAGTCTAAAGTTGCCTCCTCAGGTAATTAATGTTTCAGAGGTACATTTGAAAATGCATGTTCTGTTTTTAGGCAAATAGAAGAAGGGCAGGGAGCTTTTCTGGAATCTGCTCCTTCTCAACTGCCTTCAGATCAACAAAATGGCATATTTTGGAGTGACATATTCTAATTTCCTTCAATTGATAGGGATCTAGAAGTTGAAGATGGGACAGGAATAATCAAAGAGGAAAGTAGAGAGAGTAAAGACGAGGTCAGCAGTATACTGAGAAAAGATATTTGAGTTCCACTTTACCTTTCGTAGGAGGTGGTATGGCATATGCGTTAAGAATAAGTGTCAAGGGGCGCCTGGGTGGCTTAGTCAGTTAAGCGTCCGACTTTGACTTAGGTCATGATCTCGCGGTTCATGGGTTCGAGCCCCGCATTGGGCTCTGTGCTGACTGCCAGCTCAGAGCCTGGAGCCTGTTTCAGTCTGTGACACCCTCTCTCTCTGATCCTCCCCTGCTCACGCTGTCTCTCTCTCTCTCCTAGAAATAAATAAAACATTAAAAAAAAAAAAAAAGAATAAGTGTCAAATGCTGACCACCTGAGGCCAAGTTTTTGCTTGGCCACTTCCTAGTTGGGAAAGGCTGAAAAAAATTACTTTGATATCCTGTGCCTTGGACTTATTTTTTTTTTCTTTCTCCTATACCTTTTATTAAAAAATAAAATGGGGCACCTACATGGCTTAGTTGTCTAAGCATCCAACTTTGGCTCAGGTCATGACCTCACTGCTCATGAGTTCAAGTCCCACATTGGGCTCTGTGCTAACAGCTCTGTTCTGACAGCTCAGAGCCTAGAGCCTGCTTTGGATTCTGTGTCTCCCTCTCTCTCTGCCCCTCCCCTGCTCAAACTCTGTCTCTCTCACTTTCTCAAAAATAAACATTAAAACTTTTTAAATTAAAAAAAAGAAAAATGACTAATAGTACCTCTTTATAGGATTGTTGAAAGAATTATAAGAAATAACAAATGTAAATCACACAGTAAATGTATAGCAAATGTCTTCTACTTACTACTAGCTTCCTAGCATTTGACAAGTGACTTAATATATTTTACATTCTTCATTTGTATAATGTGGATAATAATCCTTTTCTCAAAAGGTTGTTAAGAGAAATATTTTTACTTATATAACTTTATTAATGTATTTATTCATTTAGTACAAGTATATGGACGATCTACTTAGAAATATAATCTTAATATATAGTATATATTACTTATATATACTAACAATAAATTTATTTTTATATACACTTAACTTATCATTTTAATGATATACATAAAAGCAGCAGCAGTGACATACCAAGTAGCGGGTGAATGGGGCAGGATGAGGGAAAATTCTTAAATAATAATAAAACAACAAAAAGGCAGCCTGCTTTCTATTCTCATCATGCCCCTCACCTCACAATGCTAAGCACAGATGAGTTAAGAGGCTTCTCCCCACTGCAGAAAACCACTCCCCCATCTCATCACCTACCTACCCTGCCCACTCCTGCTCCTGCTTAAAAGATGCTCTGTACATATTTGTTTCTCTAGTCATTGAGTCAGCGATATGAACAAAGATGACCCTGGGCAAGTATTAGGTTAATAAGTACCAAGTCTTATTTTGTATATGTGTGGAGTACTTAGTTTTAAAGTGCACCCAGGCGCACTTACGCATTTGCTGTTGTCAGGTTTGAGTCCCTCTGACTGAGACTCAATACAAGTCCACAGCATACCTGCTCTCTCAGCACTGGCTGCCATGTGAATTGCCTGGGGAGCTGTAAAAAGAATTGATGGCTGTGCCCCACTTAAGGGCCAATTAAATTGGAATTTTGGGTGGGAAGGGGATACCTGAGCATGGTTCCTCAAGCAATTCTACCATGCAACCAGTGTTGAGAAGAGCTGAGCCAGGTGCTATGGTATGATGTTATGTGCTTAATGCCTAGCATTGGACTCATGGGTCCAAATAGGGTACCTCTCCACTGACTCATTTTTTTCATCTATAAAAAGAGAATAAAAGAACACACCTCAGTGTGTAAATAAGTTAATCCGTGCAATGCGTTTAAAATAGGTCCTGACACACAATAAGGATTCAATAAATGCAGGTTATTATAATTATAATAGCACTTCTACATGTGACCCCAGCAGGATGCCATCATTGTCCATTATAATCCTAAGGAAACAGGTTCAGAGAACTTAGCTGCTTGTCCAGTCACAGAGTTTATAAGAAAGCAAGAAATTGACTCTAAAATTAGGGTTACAATACCAAGTTACTTTGACATATATTAAGTACCTACCAAGTATAGAGTTTGGTATATGGCTATCAAGCCTTCTGTTGCAATCACTTTAATCATTATTTGCCTATTGTATATTTCCAGCCAGTATCACACTTTTGACCCAGACCAGCAGGATTCTGCTCTGCCCCCTCAGGGCACTCCCTTGCTTTAGAGCTTCTTCCTCTATCCTTTCCAAGTCCCCTTCTGATGACTAGGACTGTGGGAGCCACATCAGGGCAGCTAGATGGGGTTCAGAGTCCAGCTGGATCCCATCTGAACTCCAGCTCCTCTTTAGATCAGAGTATTCCCACTCTCCAAGGTAGTTTTCCTTCAATGGAATTGCACAAGACTGGGCTGCAAGAATGGAGCTAATCTGGGACAACTCAACATGTTTATCTAGACAGGAACCACACGAAAAATATTTGTTAAGCTCCATACACCCTAGAGGCAACCTTGCTTCCAGTGATCAAAACCGTACATTTTACATTTTTTAAATGTTTTATTTATTTTTGAGAGAGAGAGACAGCATGAGCAGGGGAGGGTCAGAGAGAGAGGTAGACACAGAATCTGAAGACAGGCTCTAGGCTCTGAGCTAGCTATCAGCACAGAGCCCGATGCAGGGCTCAAACCCACGAACTGTGAGATCATGACTTGAGCCAAAGTCAGATGCTTAACCAACTGAGCTACCCAGGCACCCCAACATTTTACATTTAAACAAGCAAAACTTTTCACTGCAGCTATTGATTACTGTATTTTCCTAAGTCTGCATGTTTCATTTACATAAGTCAAATGAAATATTCCAATAAACATGCATATTCAGAAGGAAAGTCATAGCTCCTTGCAAAAACAGCAACAGGAGGTACTTTGGTGGGTACAAAAAGATATTCAGGCATCTCATAAAACTTTCCTGTACTCTATGACCTCCCGGGCCAGTGAGATAGACAAGTGAAGACTGGGTTGATACCCCATATCTGCACCCACTTAATCTTTAAAACTCAGTTTATTCATCCGTAAAATAAGACTTACAACAGTACCCACCTGACAGAATTTTTGAGGGAAATAAATGAGACAAATAGGTAGTAAATAGTATAGCACATATAACCACCATTAGTAACATTGTAGTACTAATACTTACGGGAGCAATATCCTAAATGCCCACTAACTACTGACCTCCCAGCAGCTTATAATAAGTAGGATGCTGAAGACCAACAGTCTGTGCTGGGAAGGTATAGGAGAGAAAGACCATTGTTGCCAGGAGAATATAGAGTGGCTTCTTGGAAGAAGTGTTTATAGGCTGGTCTCGGAAGGAAAAATATAGTTCTTCCAAAGTATGAATGAGGATTTGGGAGTGGGGTGAGGAAAAACAAAGAGAAAGTCCACAGAGACTGCCCCAAGCCAAGCTGCAGGGGCTAACGTGGCTGAGTGAAGGCTATAAGGGGCAGGTCAGTGGCTAGGCCTAAACACCTACCGGAAAAATGCACAAACACTTGAATGTTTTCCTGACAAGTCTGCAGTGACCCCGGAGGGCATGATGAGCAGCTGATGAATCACTGTGACCTTCCTATGCAGCCCAGCTGCTTTCTTTTGGCATCCTTGTGTCATTCACCCTCACACCCTTCCCTTCTCAAACAGCCGAGTGGGGCCAAGTTTCCTGCCCACCTACCCATGACTAACTAAAATCTGACTATAAGATGCTTAACCCAAAGTAACAAAAGACAAAGAGGATCAGTGTGTACATCTCAAGAAGCCTACTGGGCTCTTAGCTACTCAGCCATTATCACCATGGATGGGGATTCAACAGAAGGTGCAAAATAATTTATGACATGATACAGCAGGAATCTCTGATTATCAGCAGGAGGATTTATCCCAGGTAGAGCTACAAATCTGATGCTACCTCTCAGCATCTTGGTTCCCATTTCCAGCTGAGACTGTCATTGTTTAGCAAGTCCTGGCAGTGATTAAATCAGAATCAGTGGCTATTGACCTTAGCTATGCATAGAATAACTTGGGGAGATTTTAAATCTGTGTGCCCAGACCAGTTACAACAGAAACATTCAGTGAATGGAGAAATGGAGGCCCAACGCTCTGCAGTTTCTAAAACTGCCTGGGTGATTCTAGTGCAGCCAAGGTTGAGAATCCCTGTCTGAGGTAGAGCAGACAGTGGGCCCTGGAAATGGCATTCTGTCCACAATCCTTAACACCCCAACCACTGACTCTAAACCTATCTTGCCATAGCTTTGGAGGGGGAGTAAACTCCTACCAAAAAAAAAAAAAAAAATGCTCTTGAGAGAAGATAACCAATGAATGCAGCTCACTGAAGGAGAATTGGATGTGAACTGAGTCTTTGTTAGTAAAGAAAGTGCCTGGTTCTGGGGCTCAGAAGGGGAGGCTCAGGTGGTCACATGGGTGCACATAGAGGAGAGATCCAGGGAGGCAACACAGACTTTGCTTCTTTCACACAAAGCCCACCTCCTTAGGGAAGGCAACGAACACACTCCAGTCAATTTGAGTGGGATACCACTCAGGGAGGCCACAGACCCTAGCCTATCACTTAAAAACTGGGTCGTCTTGTGCAAGCCACTCTTTAAAAAGCATATCTATTGAAATATAACACAAACAAAAGAATGAACAACTTGTAAGTGTGCAGCCCAAGTAATTATTACAAAGTGAACACACATGCATAACCCCAATGCAGATCCAGAAAGAGAACATTAACTGAGTCAGGATTGTGATTGTTTTTTATTGTTTAAATTGAAGTATAATTAATATACGGTTTTTAATTAGCTTCAGGTATACAATATAATGATTCAACTATTCTATAATGGCCAAGTCAGTTTTAATGTACCCCAAGCATCCCTTCTTCTTGGGGGACCCATGAGGGGCTGCACAATCACAGGTAATGACACGGAAGGTCTCAGCCCTAACAGAGCTTCTGGTCTAGAGGGAGACCAGTATATCGACTGTAGCACCAGCAGCCACACAACTTTACAATAAATACCATTCAGGATGTAAATAACGTGTACTGGATGAAAATAGTTTGATTTAAAGAGTTCCCATAAGAGGATTATCTGTGTTTAGGTTTATTTTACAAAGAGCCTGAACTGTGTAGGAAAGCCCCTTTGGGTATAGTAGGTGAGGCCATAGTTTAGAAGATGATGGTGGATCAAAACGATAGATGGTTTATATGAGAAATGGACAGGAATTAGGGGAACTTGCAGAGAGGAGGAGAGGGGTCATAGGAAAGGAAGGGAGAAAGGCAAAGATACATGGCAGATGGTTCACTCTTTGGGGAAGTGACCAGTCAGAAATTCCCAGTGACAGGGGAACTAAAGAGCTTTAACAACAAGGACATCTCATATCCCACTTAAATTTATTAATATTACTATAATTTATCTTCTCTGCTCTGCAGTGCTCCCATAAAATCTGTGACATTTCTAAATGCTTTGTGTGGATGGTTTAGGGGAAAGCAAGGGAAACGTCCTGAGCTCTAGAGCTGGATGATCATGAAGCAGGAGGAATGGAGTAGAGAAATGAGACTAAAGGAAGGTGGGGGTTCAGTGGGACAGGTGCTCTGATTCAGGAGTGTCCATGACAAGGGAATGACCAGGAATTCACAGAAATCTTGGGGAGGGCACTGCATTTCCTACAGAACGTTCAATGGGATGTTAGTTTTACTCACATCTCAAAGCTTAGGGTGGCAACAGCTGACAACTCCTTGCCTTGGGATATTCTTGAGTGACATCTTTGTTCTCCTCTGCAGTCCTGAATGTATCTGAAATGCACGCCATTTACTCTAACTATAACAATTTTAAAGTAATTAGATATAGATAGATAACTATAGAAATAGATGATATAGATATAAATATAGATATAGGTATATAGATGATGATAGGTATGTAGGTAGGTAGGTAAGTAGGTAGGCAGGTAAGTAGGTAGGTAGGTAGGTAGGTAGATAGATGACAGATAGATGATAGATAGATAGATAGATAGATTTCCAAGGCCTGTTTGAGATGCAGGTAAGCACTGAAATTTCCCAGGTTACCTCTGCCTCTGGTTCACAGTTAACCATTCACCTCATTCTACATAAAAATGGAAATTTGTGCTTCTTCATGATGAAAATCTCTTTTTCCATCCACAATGCCTTTGCATAGACAGATACTGGATAATCACAAGGCCCATCCATCCTGGATATATCACCTGCTGTATTCTTCATAGCCTCCCTTAAACCATTGCATTCTCCGTTTCCAAAAAGTGAACAACAAAACCCATTGAGCTCATCAGAACATCTCTCCCTGGTGCACTGAGCAGGTTTCCAGATGTCTGTGATCTGCGTCAGCCGATCTCAAACACACAGGCTGTGCAGTCCTCTATCTGAAATATACATTAAAAGAATGTCAGGGACAGATGTGAAGGAGGAAAAAGTCTAAGAAAGGCAGTATTTATTTTTGTTTGTAAGGGAGGTCATGGTCTGAATCTCAGCTGACTAAGACATAGGCTGCTTCTCAGCAAAAGAAAAACAGCAAAACAAAAAATAGAATGTGGGGGGGTGGGGGAAGCTGTTAGAATGGTTTATTCTATATGGTGTCTATATAGTGCCAGAACGGAGGCCAACGGGAAATATCTTCGGGCTCAATTTAAGAATATTGTAATGGCTGCATCTGCCTAAGTAGGAAGGCTTTCCTTATGGTATAGAGGGAAGCTGGAAACTTGGGAAAAGAGACTGAATTGCCATTTTTTTGGATATTCTCTGGGGAGAGGTTGGGCAGTGCCTGATACAAGTCAGAGAGGTATAGGAGAGCCTCCCAAACTCACTAACTCCTTCTACACAGGAGTCCCATCCTGATCAACAGGATGGTCCCAAGGCATAGGATAAGTCAAAGTGTTCTGTGATTGTCTTAAAAGAGAAAATAAAGTGACTACAAACTGATTGTTCACAAAGTGAGCCATGAAGAAACCAAGAGAAACACAACTGACTAGATTGCAAAACTCAGTGAGCAGCCTAAGATTAATTCTCTTTCTTTGGTAAATGCAGGCATAAGATAGAGGTTAGGATGCTATTTGCTAGGCCAAGAAGTGACGAAGAGAAGTGTGGAAGGCCACCCACCCCCCAAGAAAATGTCTGACCCCAAATTATTCAAACATTTATCTAGGCACTGCTGTGAAAACTTTTACAGTTGTAATTAAAGTCCCAAGTTAGTTGGCCTCAAAATATAGACATTTTCCAGATAGGGCCAATCTAATTGTATAGGCCTTTAAAAGCACAGAGCTTTCTCCAGGTGCCAAGAAAAAAGGAAGGCAGAGGGAAATCAGAGATTCCAAACATGAGAAGGACTCAGTGCACCATTACTGATTTGAATACGGAGCCACGTAAGATGAGCAACCTCCAACAACTGCGGACAAGACCCAGCTGACAACCAGCAAGAAGACAAGAACCTCAGGGCAACAATCACGAGGTCTGACAGAACTTGGAAGTGGATTCTTCCCAGAGCCTCCAAGAAAGAACCCAACCCAGCCAACTCATGACTTTAGTACCTCATGAGACCATAAGCAGAGAATCTGGATTTCTAACCTACAGAGCTGTGAAATAAGTGGGTGTTCTAAGCCACTTGTAAATTTGTAAATTTGTTACCTAGCAATAGGAAACTAATTCAAGGAGCTAGTCTTCCCCATCAGAGAGGAGTGTGATAATTCTTATATTACAGGCCTTACCTAATGAAGAGTTGACCCTAGTCAATATAGTAAGGTGGCTGAGTTTGTCTCTTGTACCCCAAGTTTCCCATTTCTGGGCCCCCTCTGTGTATTTTTGGTGACTCTCATGCTGTTCTATTTCCTTCTCCTAATTAGAGATTTCAGTTAGGTTAGAGTGTAAATAACAGTATAACCCTCCCCGGGAATTGTGCTTTAACTGGGATGAAAGTTAAGCTAACAGGTTGGAGTTTCAGAGTAGGGTAGCAGCCATTGTTCCCTAGGCACCTTTGAGATCACGAAACATTGACAGGACCTGAATATGTGACTGGCATAGGCAAATGACAGATTAAGAAGAAATAAGGTTCAACCTGGCAGCTGATAATAGAGTAACAATAAAAATCTAGGCATGCCTATCCCAAAATCACTTTTCAACATCTTACATGTCAACTTTGTCAAATGTTAACGTTAAATGCTTTTAAGTAAAATATGCAAAGAGAGCCAAATTAAGGAGACAATATGCAGGAAAAAATTTGCCTCTTACTTAGATTCTTCTCATTCAATAGACTTACCCTATTTCACCCTATTAACTTCATTGATTTTACTTTTAGAAAAGGAACAAAGACCCCCAAATATCTAAAATACTTTGGACTTGATTAAAAAGAAAAGATCAAAGTGCTGAGAAAAATATGTCCAAAGGGAAGATTGATCTTTCCTCTAGCTTATAGCAAATCCATTAGTACTAACTTGGTAAAAGATTCTAAGAAGAATACACATCCTGGAACCTTCATGATGTTCCCTGAATTGTTTGCCAGTGTTATGGACTCAATTGTGTCCTCCCAAAATTCATATGTTGAAATTCTAACCCCCAGAACCTCAGCATGTCATTGTGTTTGGAAATAGGGTTTTTAAAGAGGTAATAAGGGTTAAATGAGGTCATTGGGTGGGTGCTGATCCAACATGACCAGTGTCCTTATAAGAAGAGGACATTAGGACACAGACACACCCAGAAGGAAGACCATGTGAAAACACAAGGAGAAGACAGATATCTACAATCCAAGAAAAGAGGCCTCAAAGAAACCAGCCCTGTGGACACTTTGATTAGACTTCTAGCCTCCAGAATCATAAGAAAATAAATTTCTGTTGTTTAAGCCACCAAGTCTGTGGTTACTTTATGGCAGCTCCAGCAAATTAATACAGGCAGTATTCCAGACAAGTATAGATTGTCATCTCTCTTATCTTGAAAAAAGTCTCCAGATCTTTGCATACTGTCAGGAAGAAAAAGAATATTGCAGAACACCTGTTTCATTCATTATGTTACTCTTTAATTCAGTACATACATATTAAGCCCCAGTGTATGTTCACCGTCAGTACCCTGTAATGAATCTCAGTTGGGTAGGAAAATAGAGAAATTTACAACACTCTCCACCCTCAAAGACTTTACAGTCTGAAAGGGGAGACCTGTAAAGACTCAGAGAGATCTATATTGAAGCCATAACACATCAAGGTGAGCTTGAACAAGTGACTTAAACTCTCTAAGCTTCAGATTTGTCATTTCTAAACTGGGGCAATAATAACACACACACAGAAGTACTGTGAAGATAAATTAGATAATGTATATAATACACTCAGCATAGTACAGGGTATATATTAAAGGCTCAAGCAATGTTAACTATTGCTAGTGTAATAATTATTTTAGTAATGAGAAATATAAATTCAGGGTCAAAGAGTGGTCCAGGAATAGGAGACTTGAGTTAATGGGGACTTGAGTCATGTGGACATTAACAAGGAAAAGTACAGCTTAGAAATGAACGGGACATTCCAGTCCTTTCCAGGAGCAAAGGGTCGGAGAAGAACAGAAAAGAGGGTCAGGATGGTCAGCAATAGTAGAGGTTCAAGTAGAGGAGGTGCTGGAAGCTTAATGTTGGGAGCAGACCTGAGCCCCGTGGTCCTTGGGTTCCTGTGGGCCTGATTTAGTCCTGGGACAGGAGCCTCTTGCCATCAGCACAGCCATCCTGCACTTGAGTGTGTCTTCAGTTATGTCTTTTTCAACACTTTTATGAGTTTCCAGACATGTACTTTGACTACATGAATGACATTGGGATGAAAAGAAAATTAGTTTCTTGTAATCCAGTTCCAAATGTCTCTTAACAGGCTAGGGTGATGAGCTGAATCTTACAAGTTATCATTTTTACAAAGATAAATGTAAATCCCTACAGTTGGGTCTAAATAGTCTACTGCGCAAATGGGGTTGGGTAAGAGTATGGCCCAGCAGCAGCTAGAGAGAAAAGACCCAGGAGTTGTAGGACATAAAGGACCAATTGTGGACTGTGACTGCCATCTTTAGTGGCATCAACAGAAACATGATATTGAAAATTGAGAAATAAATTGTTTTATTTTTTGCTAACATTCACTTGACCACATCTGATGCATTGTGTTAAGTTTGACCATCAACACTTCAAGAAGGAAATGAACAAACTGGAACATACTCAGAAAAAGGTAGAGTTGAAGAAGCATCAATTTGTACGCTTAGTAGAAGAAAAGACAGGGAAGGCAGAATGTGAGCTGGGTTTGTCAGATTAGACAGGAAAGGAAAACTGGAAAAAGAGGTTTGGAATCAGAGCTGTTTGAAGAGTGCTCTCGAGCCTGCGAGAGGGTTAGTCTCGTTAGCATGAATATTTAAAAAGGAAATAAATCTTTTTTCTCTTATATTGACATGCAAAAGGGTTATACCTCTAACACTTCAAGATAAATTTTTACCCTACTCCTAGATCCACTGAGCCCACAAAACAATTGTGAACCAACACTTGAGACAACTCACCAAGTATTGGAAAGATATGAGAGACTCATTTTTGTTCTGTGAAAGGAAGAATCATAGTATCCACCAATATCTCTTATTTGTGTGTGTGTGTGTGTGTGTCTGTGTGTGTGTGTGTGTGTGTGTGTCTGTGTGTGTGTGTGTGTGTGTGTGTGCTGGAACCCCCCTCCCCTCAGATGCCCTGGTAATGAAGGAATTGTCTTTGGGAATCTTAGCTCTGCCCCTTCCACACTGGGTTTCTTTCCTTAGTCTCTTGCTCTGATTTGCTGATGTTGGTAAATAACCCAACACCATAAGATCAAGATCATCAACAAAGATCTGTGATGATTTTCACTTTTACAACCACAGACAGAACCAAACAGGGAGTGTTGAGGCACTTTCCTTAGTTTTCCAAAGCCCCCAGCTATACCGGTATAGCTTACTCTCCCCATGTAGGCAGGTCCAGGACCTTTTCTGGCTCTTATCATTTTGTCAGAAGTGGCCAGTCTTGCTAAAATGCCTACAAGGGAGTAAATATTATAAACTAATTCGTGGCTGAGGTGATGATAGCCAAATAATGGTTTCATGTACTCTGCAAATTAGTGTCATCTACGGATGAAGGGTCTTTTATCCAAAAGTCAAAGTTGGGAACCTCTTTTCCCATTCTGCAAAGGACGTGTGCACCTTGAGTCTAAACATGGGTTCTCTGGGTACTTCTGTCTCTGGGCACACAAAGAGTAGAAGCCTTTCAGCCAGTACCTGGATCATCATGACAAACAGGCAGCTTCAGACAAAGTATAAAATAATCTGGAACATAACAGAAGCTATTAATTCTGGGCTAAAGCTTGACAGTAAACATTCACTTATTTTCATCAGGCCACACCAAGAAGAAAAAAAAATATGTGTTATATATAAATGATGAATCACTGAATTCTACTCCCCAAACCAATACTACACTATAAGTTAACTAACTTGACTAACTTGGATTTAAATTAAAAAATAAAATAATAAATAAATAAATACATACATACATAAATGTCCTTGCATTCAAGGAGAGCTCAGCCCAATCAGGGAGAAAGGATAATAGATGACATAGCAAGACCATAGTTCATGTCTTCTTAGCCTTTGTCTCCCCATTGCTAACATAGATCCTGGTCCATTGTGGGTATTATAAAGGCTTACTGAGTTTGAACACATTGCTAAGGGGCAATATCAGGCCTGAGAGGGAAATTCAAAAGAGAGACAGTTCTTTGTGACCTTAAAGTTCCATAAAAATGGAGGAAATTGTTCTGGGCCTTAATAGGTGTATAGATTTCAGTAGATTTAGAGGGGTGGGACAAAACTCAGGGGACTAATTATTTGCTTAGTATAGATTTATTGAAATCAAATTACCAAGTAAAAGTGGTATGAATTTTCATAGGAAGATACTTACAGACACAAACTTAGATTGTCTTAATTTTATTAGGACTTGATTTACATACATCATGCTGAAGGTTGTGCAGTATCTTACCCAAAAGAGTAAAATGTGAAAGTACTGTTTTACCATAATAGTATTAGCATAAGTGTGTTATCTCTGAAAAATAGATATTTGGGGGGGGGGGAAGGAAAACATTGGAGGAAAGAGGAATATGGGGAGAGGACGGATGGCATAGAGAAAGAGACTACGAGATGGGGTAGTGCTGAGATCAGCTTGTGTAGGGTATCAGAAGCCCATAGAGCTTATTGGCTAAAAGTAGGGCTCATTTCTCTATTTATTAGTCATTTGATTTGGGGCAAAGCACTTCACCTTTCTGTGCCTTGATTGCCTCACCTGCAAAATAGGACTGCTGTGGAGTTTAAATGAGATGCTACATTTAACATGAACAGAATGGAGTCTGGAACATAGTAGGTGCTCATAAGTGTTAGCCGCTGTTGTTGGTGGCAGTGTTGTATGGTCATAACAGCAAGTGGTGCTTTTTTTTCTGGTTGCCATTAGTGTATGTTGTTGGTGGGAAAGGCAGTTGTGAGTTGTTACAGGAGGATGAGAATCGGGATGTTGCTGAGGAGCTGGCTGAAGGCTGATGTTTTCACCAAGGATATGTGGGACTGGTCTCTAAGCCCTTAAAAAAAAATTCTAGAATGCCCTAGGGATTGCTGGAAGAATGCTCCTCCTAAATCTCCTAAATCAGAATTCCTTTATATGCAAAGTGATTCTTAGAAAAGAAGCACAGCAGGGATCTGGGCAGTTAATATTTGCTGCAGAGTTCCCCACTCACTGGGAGGAGGGGAAAAATCTAGACTGACTTTTTGAACTCAGCCCAAACGTGACTCTTTCTGGTAGGCAGCTGGGGGTACAACCTGACTTCTGCCTTTCATGAAACCCAGGAGTCCCTAAGTGCTCATCAGAGTCTTGGCTTAATGTTGGTTTTTTGCTCCTTTATGTGGGAGTTTATATGGGTGTCATCTGTTTTGAGGGTCTCCGCTCCATAAGGTGAGCTTATGAGCTTTGCCAAAATAACCTCTGTTTTTAGTACCCTTTGGTTCCTCGGTTTATCATTCTTGTTTGTCTGTTTAATCTGTGACCCTTTTTTTCTTCTTGGTGTGGCCTGATGAAAATAAGTGAACATTTCCTGATAAGTTTTAGCCCAGAGTTATAGCTTCTGCTGTGTTCCAGATTATTCTATACTTTGTCTGAAACTGCAGCAGTGTGAGAGGCCTGTTTGTCATGAACATATTAAGTCTACAAAACTCCAGAGAAGTTAATGGATATTGAATCTAGTAAGTAGTGAATCACAAATTTATTCTGGGTCTCTTCCCACTACACTCAATTCTATTTCCCTAATATACATATACATACACTTTAGCAGTAGACCTTCACGAGGAAAATTTTTTTCTCTGTATCTCAAATACCCACAAGGACACTGTAAGTCACTCGAAGGCAGGAAACAGAAACTTCTCACTAGAAGGATGCCCTTTCTTTCATTTCCAGCTCTGCCCACCTCCATTCCCACCCCATCATTCATGTCACATATGCTTTTTCTGTGTGGCCTGGGTTTTCCTTCTAAGTTCATTGTGCTTAGTTTTACTTTACCAAATATCTATCATTAGAAAGGACAAGCCAGAAAGACGCAGGTATATGGAGCATGGACTTTTTAAGGTGCTCATACTCTTTACGGATCCCTCAGATAATAGTGCCCCAATTGAAAACAAAAGGCACACTTTGATTAGAATAATTTAAGAAGGGCTGAATAAAGGGATCGTTTACAAAAAAGATGTTTCCTTTGTCAGTAGGAGTGTCTTCTGTGTAAATAGTTGTTGCTTCCCCTATTTTTTTAAAAAAATTTTTTTAAATGTTTATTTCTGAGAGAGAGAGACAGCGTGAGTAGGGGAGGGTCAGAGAGAGAGGGAGACACAGAAGCTGAAGCAGGCTCTAGGCTCTGAGCTGGCTGTCAGCACAGAGCCCGACGCGGGGCTCGAACCCACGAACCGCGAGATCATGACCTGAGCCGAAGTCGGACGCTTAACCGACTGAGCCACTCAGGCGCCCCTGCTTCCCCTACTTTTAACAGGACAAGGAGAAGATCCAAGAAGGAGAGATAGCCACCCTACAGAGGAGCAGTGGAGCTAGTTCAAGATGATCTCACAAAGTTGGAGCCTGTGGCCTCACACTCTTCCCTCCCTCCCATTTCCTACAGAGGTCCCCCTTGGCCAAATCCAACAGGTGCCTCCTGAGGGCACCAAGAGCCCAATGATAGAGTTCATGCAGGTCAGCTTCTTCAGGCAGAGAGCACAAGTAGTGACATTCATCCTCAAAGATTTTCCAGGAATCACATCTTTCACATAGAGGATGGAATTTTTAAATAAGCAAAAGTTGGTACTATGAAAGAATATTATATTGAAAAGGAAAAACACCTAACATATAGGGTACCCTAATAAAATCACATCTGGTTAGAGGGATATTAACTAATATTTTATTGTGTAGAATGAACACAGTCTCTACTATTAGCCAGTCTCTACTTTTGGTTTCATTATAATCAGAAATGTACAACATGCACACCATCAGGAGCAAGGCATTGTCAGCAACGGCACACACAGGAGGATGAGTACTGTTCTGTGTCATTAACATCTTGGAAGAACTCAGAGTTTATTGGGAGCCTTTGTAGAGTGTGTGTACAAGCATGTGCACCAAAGTAGGATGAGAACAGAGCACCAGATCTGGGAAGTGGAAGTCCAGCTGTCACACCATGGGCCTCAATCACCACTAATAAGAGGGGAGAGATATTTCTCTACTCCCCTAGAGAGTATTGTTGCAATGGACACATGAAAGTGCTTAATAAACCGTAAAGTCCTGCGCCCATATATGCCTTTTACTATTATCTGTGATATAGGTATGTCAGATTTTACCAATAAACTTAAAGTGCCTTCAGGATAGAGACCACTTATTTTCCACAGGATCTACCACAGAGCCTGGTATTCAGTAGATGTTCATTAAGTAGTCTGTTGATACATAGATACAAGTCAGCACTTCTTAATATTTAATGGGATTCGGTCATGACATCTTCCCTAAGCATAGTGATTTTGCATAGAGAAACAAGGATACAAAGTTAGGGAATTTTCATGAAATTATTATTAGTGCCTGCGATAGCTTTTACAAACCAAGTACTCTTTGTGGAAAGCTCCATCAGTGGAAAGGATGAGCCAGAGGAGGGACAAGTGTGTGGACTGACTGCCAGAAGGAAAGTGTGTTCAGTAAAAATCTTAAGAGGAAGTAGCACCCTTACCAGTCTGGGAGCACAGCATGCGCACAAGCGTGTACACACACACACACACACACACAGACACACACACACACACACACGTGCAGGTATACTTCTGCCCCAAACTCAGCCTCCCTCCAGAGATCTCACCCAGAGAGCCACCAGCCTTCCCCAGCCAGCCGTGTCTTTGCAAGTTATCTCAACACTATTTCTCTCATCCAGGGCTCTTTTGTTGCTGGCTGTTAAAACTGAAACCTTTTATGGTGTATATAAGCCAGAGGTGACACAATTAAATGAAACTATTTGTCATATAAAATTTACATCAGCAGGAATTAAACGTCAAATAACTTAGGATTGACAGCCTCTACTGAGTCATAAAGACTCTAAATTAGTCTTGTGAAGGATATTCTCATACAGTCCCTAATAAACTCCACTCCACCTAAGACTTACTTTCCAAAAGTGCCGAAAGGAGAATATCAATGATGAGGTTGCTTGATCACACACACACACACACACACACACACACACACACACACACATACACACACACACACACACACAGTTGAATGGGGATTAAAATTCATACTGTGCTAACTAGGAAAAGTGCAGCATAAGAAAACCTCAATCCCATCTCTGATTTCATTCTGTGACCTTGGGCCATTCGTACTACTTTCTCCATTTTTCAGGTAATACCATCCATTAGTCCTTCACTGCTTCATGAAGCTATTTTTTTTAATTAGTGGAGTTTATTTTTCTTTTTTTAAAAAATTTTTAATGTTTTATTTATTTCTGAGAGAGAGAGAGAGAGAGAGAGCGAGCATGAGCAGGGGAAGGTCAGAGAGAGAGGGAGACACAGAAGCTGAAGCAGCCTCCAGGCTCTGAGCTGGCTGTCAGCACAGAGCCCGATGCGGGGCTCGAACCCATGAACCGTGAGATCATGACCTGAGCCGAAGTCGGTCGCTTAGCTGACTGAACCACTCCAGGCGCCCTGGAGTTTATTTTTCAGAGCAATGTTGGTTTAGAGAAAAACTGAACCACAAATAGAGTTCCCAGTACCCCTGCCTTCCTCCACCCTGTTTCACCTGTGATTAACCTCTTGTATTCATGTAGTACATTTGTTACAATGAATAAATCAATATTGATACATAGTTATGAACTAATGTCCATAGTTTACATTTGGTCTCACTCTTGGTGGTGTAGTCTGTGAGTTTGGACAAATGTCTAATATCATGTATCCCTCATTATATCATACAGAATAGTTTCACTGCCCTAATTCAAGGATTTAAGGATTAAGTGAAATAATTAAGGGGTATTTTTTTAACCTACGGATCTGTAGGTAAGTGTTAGCTTGTAGCAGTGATAGGTTTCCTTCATTAATTTATTTAACATAATACTAAGTCCTGGAGACACAAATATGAGTAAAACACAGTTCACATCTGGTAGGCACTGGGAACTGTGCACATTCATGACAACCATGGGCTATGATGTTCATGGTAGAGATTTCTAAAGTACTAATTTAAAAAGTTAACATGGGGGCGCCTGGGTGGCTTAGTCAGTTAAGCGTCCGACTTTCGCTCAGGTCATGATCTCGCGGTTCGTGGGTTCGAGCCCTGCGTTGGGCTCTGTGCTGACTGCCAGCTCAGAGCCTGGAGCCTATTTCAGAGTCTATGTCTCCCTCTCTCTCTGACCCTCCCCTGCTCACGCTGTCTCTCTTTCTCTCTCCTAGAAATAAATTTTTAAAAAAAATATTTTAAAAAAAAGTTAACATGCATCAAGTATTGATTCTGCACCAGGAAGAGTTACATATTTTATATCACTTCCTATCCTTAATCCCCTACAGCCACCTATGTGGTTGATACTATCCTCATCCATCTTTTACATGTGAGGGCCTGAAAAAGGCATAGTGGTCTCCTCTACCAGGAGAGCACAGGAGCTCCAGGGAAGAATTGACTGAGCCAAGCTTCTAATGCAATTTGGAGTCACTGGGCACACAGCAGGGGAAAGGACATACAGAGCAGAAGGAGCAAAGGGAAGGGAGTACAGTGAAGTCACATGTGCTCAGATGCCTGAGTGAGTCCACGTGTTCAGACAGTAGGCAAAAAGGAGGTTGCAGCAAGAGATGAAGCTGGAGACAAAGGCAAAAAACAATTCTTGGGAAGGCTTGGACATGTGCTTTGGAGTTGGGCCTTTATACTATAAGCAGTGAGATGCGTGGAAAGTTTTCATGTGATTTATTTAGTCTCTTGGAAAGATTATTGTCAAACAGGCTTTAGAACAGGGTAGAGAATGGAAAGAAGACTGATTATGAGCTTCAGTTTAGTGGGTAGCACTGGGCAAACATATACTATGCACCAGGACTGTGCAAAGTGTTCTGTATGATGTGCCTCACTATTTATGTCCCTATCTGGGGCCAGGCAGGAGATGATGAGACTCTATGTGGAGATGACATGATATACTTTCAAGACATTAAGGAAGCCAGAGGCTTAGGGATAACTGTAAGCTCAAGAGTTCAGGACTAATTCTCAGGGCAAAAAGCTAGAAATATAGGGTAGAAACAAAAGCAAAGTGTAGTTATACTAAAGTCTTGAGAGATATGGAGAACTCAGAACTGGAGTGGCTTCAGTGCCAACAGGTTCAGCAGAAAGGACTTAGCTGGACATGAATGGCTTCAGTTCTGGGCATCAGTTGGGATGCTGATGGACATCAGCCATCAGTAGTATGGTCTGTGATATGGGCAGCCAGGTAGGGGGCACTGGTGGATAAGATGTGGGAAATAATACTTTTAAATATTTCCCAATTTACTTTTTATTTCTCAGAGATATTTTATTATCATCATAAATTGTCTGCCCCCAACATTTGATATAGAGCAAAATAATCTGGCTAATTACCTCAAAGATATAAGATAACAAGATCAAGCCATAGGTAGTCTTTTGTAAACCTATAGCATGTGCAAATGTGTGTACACACACATACACACAAACACGAGTCTCTTGAAAGCCATGCTTTCAAATACAGGAGCTGGGTGCTTGCTTGAGGATGACATTTTTATTATTCTAAAACTCTTGGCATAAGGACTAAATAATCATTAACTCATGGAAAAGGCCTAACATTTCTGGTTAAATAATATATTGAGAAGAGAAAACAGAGTACGTAAGAGCTAAGTAGATCACCCAAAGTTTTACCAGTCGGCCTAAGGGCTTACCCTTCCATGAGAATGTAATTGCATCAGGCTAGGCGTTCTGAAAAATTAATGAGCCCTGGAGCAGGCTATAGTCAAAAATGATGGGACATGATTGTATAAATATCCTTCATCCCTCAATGGGATAACTCAAAGCATATGTTCTATGCTGACTCCCAGAGTTCCCAGGAGGACTGAACTTCAGTAACTTACAGAGGAAACTTGCTTGATAACACAGTCTTTATTGGTTGCCTTCCTTTTTTGTCCACTCCACACTCTCCTACTGTTGTTTCCTGGGATCATCTCCCAAATAAACTACACCCACTAGAATCATTGATTTGGAGATAACCCAAAGGCACCTTTGTGACATGAGTCAGATGGATAAATCTGTAACAGTAAGGAGAGGGAGATGGGAGAGTTCGTGGCTAATGGTCTTAACTTCGTCCATGGTAGGAGAAAGCAAGGCTACTTCCACAGAATAAATTTGAGGGGTAGATGGAGTTGTATAAGAGCTGCTGTGATGAACAGATGAGGATACCAACTGGGACCTTGCAAGAAGATCAGAGAGCAGCACTGAGAATCTAGCTAAAGCTGGAAACCACACGTGAACCCTCATGTGCTTTTCCCCTGTCAACAGCATCCAGCCATCTGGGAAATGGAGCAGGGAAGCAGATGGTCATATTGATCAAAAGTAGGAAATGTATGGAGAAGTTGCAGCAAAAGGTCCATGGGGTGAGGTAATTGGGCACATTCATGGTAAGGCAGTGACTGAAGTGATACACCACAGCCCAGGAAAGACAGAAAAACTGTGACTGGAGGGATGGAGAAGGAAGCAGAGATAAGATAGAAGAATATATGTCTATGCGAGAAAGGAAGCAAGGGGCTGGAGAGACAGGAAATTTTGTTCAGAGACAGGTTAAGCTGTGCATAAAATTTTTTACATGGATCAATGCTAAAAGATGCCCCAGAACTAAACAACCCACCATGTGTGATTTGATGAACATGAATTAAAGCTGATCTTAGTTTATAGATACAGTATAAGACTACTTTGGATTTGCTGGTTCTTTTCATGCTTTCAGCTCTCCTTGAGCCTTCAGAGAGGAAGAAGGATGTCAGTCTTCCTCTTTCACTTTTCTTTGCCCTCCCCTTTCTATCTTCTCTCCAAACGTGAGGAATTGGGATTAGATGCTGTGACCCGTTGCTCTATTGGTCTAACAATAGGCAGGAAAAATATGAGTAAGCATCCAGAGGTCATCACATGGGAAGAATTCCTTCCCAGAGTGATGGACAACATGAGCTCTAAGATTCCTTCCATCCCTGATTGCCTGAGCCACAGGGAACCCCAGTCCTCATCAATTCATGTAAAGTACTTGAACTCACAGGCCACATCCTGTTCTACCACCTACATACAGGGAATGCTCAGTAAATTCCTATCATTGGAATGAACAAAAGTTCCTAAAAGCCCCTAAGCTTGCAGAAAGCAGGGGCAACTCACAATCAGGGAATCTGCACACACATTTTAAAGAGAAGAATGTTCCCTCCAGCTCCCTCTTCCACTCCGGCCTGTGGAGCCTTGAATTAATCAGAGGATGCAGCTGATGCCTGTCCCTGTGGCTTGCTGCAAATAGCCACATCACCAATGCCACAAAAGCACTCCCTTCCTGCTTGACTGTGCAGCATTTTGTAACAATAAATATTGCTACAAGAACAAAAGTCTCATTGACACCCCCATGGCTGACAAGGCCTTGATTTGTTTGTGTTAATGCGGCGCTGGACTCCCTCTTCATTAATTACACATCAATGACACATTTGCCTATGTGGCTCTGGGGGCTGATGATTGTGCAGTGACAAGAGCCAGAGAGGCTGCTTCTTAACGACCTTGACATGCCTGGCCCCCAGGGTCCCTGGGAGCCTGTGTGGGGCAATTATAAATACAAACACTGTAGCGGGCTTGCCTAGACTGACAGAGAAAATGAAATCTCTGCTACAAAGGAGGAAAACTGCTGATGTTGTATATTCAACATGCTTATAGGGAGAGGTTGGGAGATAAACAGCTATCTGAGAAAATTAGAAGTTGAATTATTAATATAATGTGATCATCATAATTACCATTTACATGTCTATTACATTTTTTTAAACATTTTTATTTATTTCTAGGAGAGAGAGAGAGAGAGACAGCATGAACAGGGGAGGGTCAGAGAGAGAGGGAGTCACAGACTCTGAAACAGGCTCCAGGCTCTGAGCCGGCAGTCAGCACAGAGCCCGACGCGAGGCTCGAACCCACGAACCGCGAGATCATGACCTAAGCGAAAGTCGGACGCTTAACCGACTAAGCCACCCAGGCGCCCCTATTGCATTTTAAAGTTTATGAGATAGTTATCCTCTAATATCTTATTTGATCCTCTCTGTTAGGTTAGGAACTGCTTTTGTCTTATACACAGTGCCTAAGTCAGTGCCACACACATAGCAGAGACTATAAATAGTGTATGAATGAATAAATGAACTAATACAAGAATAGTAAAGTAAGAGCAGCATTATCACTGTGTCCATTTTTCAGATGAAACAACTGAGATGCAGGACATTTTAGAGGCTTGCTCAGAATCACACAGCTAACAGGAAGCAGGGCCAGGATTCCTTCCCAGGCTGTCTGCTTTTCATCCCCATGTTCTTTCTGCTATACTCACTATTGGAGTTTTGCATGAAAGTGATGATTAAGTGTATACACAGCACAAAACCTTTTCAATGACTATCTTCTCATCATCAGTGGTGCATTCTCTAGAAGGACACATGCAAAGTACTGAACTCTGGGGACCTCCAGGAATGGCAAAGTTTAGTCAAGTCCTCAATCCCAGCAGAAGACATAATGATTTCCTGCTGGCCCGTGGGGACCTACCTCTTCAGGAATGCCACTCACAAAGCTGGGCTTCCTCCCTTAAGCCTCGGGTAGCACCAAAATAATGGGGCTCCCAAAGCTTTGTTAGATGTAGTGTGTAGGGACCAGCTTACCCCTCTGAAGACTCCTTTCTTAGCCAGGCTTGTCCTATCCTGTTATGGTTCTAACCAACCCCACCTCCTCTGAATAGCTCTTTCAGCATCCCCTACTGTGGTCACAGTCTACATGTCACACCCCAGAGACCGTCATATTCTTATGGCTGCTCTGGGGTCCGTTGCCCTTTCGGCTCTAGGAATGCTTCTAGTCTCTATTCCTTAAGGTGTGGATTATTGAACATCCGTAGTCACATGTCCTGGTTCTTCTGGAACATTAGTATTTACATTAACTATGAGAAAGATCCCAAAGAAACCTGGATATGATGGATGTTTTCCCTTCCAGCCTCAGAGATTCTGAATCCTTGATTTGGTGGCAAAATGTATTCATCACAATCTTCCCACTGGAGCTGGATATTGGATCTTTTAGTCACGTGCACAATCTATCTGAGTAACCAAACTCCATTGCCAGAGAAATATAGAGAAAGGATTTCATTGGTGGCCTCTAACAAACTTCCTGGGGTTGAGGGAAGGGGATTGCTTTTATAAAACTACCGAAGGCTGGCTAAGCCCCTGGATTATCTAGGCTATGTCTGTTCCCCTCGAGTTCTCAGAATAGCCATCTTTTGCCATCTCAGCCTGCATTTCTCAGGTAAAAGCACCTGGGTTCTACTGGCAAGGGCTTTCCCCATTCACGAGTCCTCACGTTTAGATGGAATTTCACCCCTACCCTCGAGCTCTAGAGGCAAGTATGTGACCGGTTAGAATTTTCCATCCTCTGGGCCACTGACTGCATCAGGGAAGGGCATGTGACCCAGGTTGGCCAAATCAGGCTCGGTGCTTAGAGACCTGCTGGAACTATTGAGAAAGAGGAAGCCGCTCTCACTCTGCTAAAGAATAAGTCTAGAACTCCTAGTAGCCATATTGCCTTTAGGAAAGAAGAGCTTGACTGAAAATTAAATTAAAGTAGAATAAAGCAGAGCCAAAGGTGAAGAAACAGTCCTAGTGCTGAGGGATTCTTTGACCTGGTTTTATAATAACAGATGACTCAGAATGACTGAACTACACTATAGAATAGAAGCTACACATAGTTCACTATGCAGTTAATAGAATTATATTCAACAAACTGTAGATTCCATAGCTATGCTGTCTAACACAGTAGTTATTAGTCACATGTGCCTACTGCACACTTAAAATATGACTGGTAAATTGAGATGTGCTGCAAGTAAAAATGCATACTGAATTTCCAAATCTTAGTGTGGAAAAAAATGAATGTAAAATGTCTCAATAATTTTATGTTGACTACATGTTGATAAGAGATTGCTTTTGATGTCTTTGGTTAAATATTGTGTATTATTAAAATTAACATCATCAGGGCTCCTGGGTGGCTCAGTCGGTTGAGCATCCAACTTCGACTCAGGTCATGATCTCACAGTTCATGAGTTCAAAACCCACTTTGGACTCTGTGCTGATGTTATACCCAGATCGCGGTATCCTCAATGACCAGAGACCACCAGGGAGACCAAGTCATGCATGCAGAGGCAAAGTGCTTTATTACGGGCTTGAGCTCGGGCTCACAGACTTTACCAGCACAGTGGATCCTTGCTGTGAGCCCCGAACAAAGGCAGAGTAGGGTTTTTATGGGGTTTGTGACGGGGGAGTTACAGAAATTGTGGCATGGAAACAGTGATCCAATCATAATTATACAATATCATTGACAGCAGGTTTAACCATATACACATCGTCTAGAGTATTTGTTACTTTTGGTGAGACCCAATGACAACATTTAGAGTACTTTTGAATTTAACCAATTACAGAGCGAGCCTAGGGTCTTGTTCAGTGCCTAATGGGTTAACTTTAACATTAGATAACAGAGTTTTATCTATAGTTGTTGGCCTTCCTTGATTGGGCGTTGCCAGGGTAGTGTGGTGGAGTGATATGGTGGGCAGTTTCTTTGGCCTTGGGCAATGTGTAGCTGCCTGATAGTTTCAGGGAAACTGAAACTTAGGTCTTCTAGTTTAGAGGGGAAACTTAAAGCCTGTTATGGAGTCAGTCTGGTTTAGACTTGTGTCCTTACACTGACAGCTCAGAGCCTGGAGCCTGCTTCGGATTCTGTGTTTCCCTCTCTTTCTCTCTGCCCCTCCCCTGCTCACACTCTGTCTCTCTCTCTCTCAAAAATAAATATTAAAAAATGAAATGAAATTAACATTATTTCTTTTTTAATAAGGCTACTAGAAAATTTAAAATTATTCACGTGATTTGTGTTGGGTGTGTATTGAACAGTGCTATTCCAGGGTGTAGGGAATTTGATACTCAGTTTCAATTAGCCCCCTAAAGGCTTCATGATAGTTCTAAGATATTTGCTAAGTGGAGAGACATTATAATTTACTATTGAAAGCAGGAAATTTTAAGAGTGAAAGAGGACAGATAAGTGAAAGAAAAGTGATTATCTCAGAAACAACTGTTATATACCAGGCAAACCAAGGTACAGGGTTACCAGGCTAAGATTCCTCTTCTCCTAAAATCTGAGTACTTCCTATCCTCCTTTACAAACCTCACACAATTACCACCCTATGTGAGTCTAGGTTGTCATTTTGCTTTTGGAAGTATTATTTCTTCTTATACAATTGTTAATTTTGCTTTTCAGATCCTCTACCAAATAGGTTGTTAAAAGTACTCAGTTATTATTATTTTTGACAAATGTGAATTTGGTTCCTGTGATGTTTCAGATATTTTATATTCTAAAGATGTCTGTCCTTTCTGGGGGCATGATATCAGTTCTGTCCTTCTGCATACGAATGTTGTGTGCCTTAATTCCTTCTGTACCCTGTGGGCTCTCTGTCAATCTTAGGTGACAGGAACTTCCCCAAAGATTTCTGTAAAGATTTCTGAACCAAAATCAGATTGTCCCTTTGAATGGAAATATGGACAACATGATAGCTCTGGGGTGCCATCATTAAACATCCTCCTAACAGCAGAATGTAGTAGTGCTATTCTTCGTTATGGCAGGGAGGTTCTGCACGCATCCTTAGACACTGCT
Source organism: Hyaena hyaena (assembly GCF_003009895.1). Lineage (NCBI taxonomy): Eukaryota > Metazoa > Chordata > Mammalia > Carnivora > Hyaenidae > Hyaena > Hyaena hyaena. Next base: position 126,434 of record NW_024081713.1, on the reverse strand, counting down.
TTTGGTCCACATTGACCTGAAACACATACAGGAAAGGAAATATAAAATCAATTTTTCAGTCCCTGATGCTGGATTACGAAACACTACAACATGAACAGCAAATGCTGGAGTCTCTGGTGATCTCTACTTACTTGGAGATGATGCTAAAGTCCAGAAAGGCCTAACTGTCCCTCACAGAGGGTCACAGAGGGCCTAACTGTAATTTTGTAAAAAGCTCAATGCATGGGTCTAAAAAGAAATGCAAATGAACAAACAAGCAAAACAGAAGAGATTCATAAATACAGAGAACTAACTGGTGGCGCCAGAGGGGAGAGAGAGCAGGAATGAACAAAATAGATTAAGGGGATTAAGAGGTACAAACTTCCAGTTATAAAATAAATAAATCACAGGCATGAAAAGCACAGCATGGGAAATACAGTCAATAGTATTTTAATGACTTGGTCTGGTGACAGATGCTGACTATACTTATCATGGCAAGCGTTGCAGCAAGTACATAATCGCCAAATTACTATGTTGGACACCTGAAGCTAATAGAACATTGTATGTCATCTATCCTTCAATAATATTTTTTTTAAATTCATACATTAAAAATTTCAAATACTGAGATTGCTCACCCAGTAGTCAATAATTGTTCACAGACTTTGTCCTAATATAACGTAAGGAACTGTTCTAGAACAAGAATTTAAATCTAACTATTTTATTAAAGGGAAAAAACGGTAAATTGAGAATAAACAGATTCTGCCACTGTTACATTGTAGCACTTAGACCCTCCACAGTGAAATAGCATCAGATGGTGGGGATCTCTACTAACACCCTAGTCCTGGCCTACTAGCCCAGTCCGTTATTACTTAAGCATAGTCTCCGGGTTCCAACATTCCAGTATACACTTCAGTTTCTGCAATTGTAAATAGTGACCCCAGATTAAATTGGCTTTAAGTGATCATGAATATGATGATCAAAAGTATGATTATACTTACAGTAAGTATAATTGTAAGTATTATAAGTTGATCGACATTTCTGGTAGAATTTAGGTATGCTCAAATGTAAAATAAATAAATAACACATTTTTTTTCACATCTGCCTATTTATGATATTAGCACTGAATTCTCTTTATCAACTTATACAGGCAACACTACAGTATATAGTATTCACTGAAAGAGAGCTCCATAAAATAAGACTTTAATTTTGTAAGTTATTTACTAAACTAATTGTATCCGTTATCTATTGCTGCATAACACGTTACTCCAAAATTTAGCAGCTTAAAACAACAATGTGTTTTTTAATGTTTAGTTGTTTATGTTTTAATGCTTAGTTATTTTTGAGGGGGAAGAGAGAAAGGGAGACAGAAGATCCAAAGCAGGCTCTGCACTGACAGCACAGAGCTCAATGCATGGCTCAGGCCCATGAACCATGAGATCATGACCTGAGCCGATGTCAGATGCTTAACCTACTGAGCCGCCCAGGTACCCTACAATGTATCTCTTATGCACAGCTTCTGTGGGTCAGGAATCTGGGCACATCTCAATTGGATCCTCTGCTTCAGGCTGCAAACAAGGTGTCACCTGGCCTGTGGTCATATCAAGGCTCAAATGGGGAAGGGATCCACTTTAAAGATCACATAGCTGTTGGCAGGATTCAGTTGTTCATGCACTGTTGGATCAGGGACCTCAGTTCCTCCCTGGCAGGCCACCCTCATTTCCTTGCCATTATATCAGCTGATTTTATCAAAGTGGGCAAACCAAAAAAATGCAAAAGGGAGAGTGTGCTAGAAACATGAAGTCGCAAACAGAAGTGACACCCCATGATCTTTGCTGTATTCTGTTGGTTAGAAGAAAGTTACCAGCTCCAACCTATAATCAAGGGGAGGTGATCACATGAAGATGTGAACACCAGGATAAGGGGGATCCCGAGGGCCATTATCGAAGTCTGCCTATCACACTGGCTCTTTTGTCTGAATACCATGGAAATAAAAAATGTACCTGAGTATAACTTTTCATTGCTAAGGCTAACAAAAAATGAACAGAGAAGTTTTGACCTGAAAAGGAGGCACTGGGGTCAAGTGGAGGCCCGATGTATTCTATAAGCCAGTAGCTCAAACACAGGTAAATGGGAGAATTCACATCTCACAGTCTTCCCAAATGCAAAATAGCAAACAACCCAAACTAGAGCCATCAGTGCCATATTCACCATACAAACGGCACATTCATTTCAGGAAAACATTATCGGCCATATTAAATTAGTAGTATTTTGGAATGTTATTAGAATATCAAGTGAATCACTTGTATGAAATTGATACATTCTTTCTATTTACTAGTTCTTTTAGTATCAAGAGCTATAAACACAAGAAGTTTGCCCTTTCATGTTTAAGTAACACTCTAACAGAAACATGTCACACATTATTCCAGCTTCAGAAACACTTCATTCAGCACTTTTTGGAGGGCAAGATGCCTCAGGATTCAGAGAAGCCTATAGATTCTCCCAGAAAGCTGAGAGGTAACCAATTAGCTTGTGGTTATCTTAGAAAGTCTGCTTTGGTAATAGTGTATTGAGATATTAAACTGAAATGTCCTCTCTTCGCTGTGAATGTCATCACCCAGCATTCCCCACCACACCAAACCAGTGGAGGAAGGATCCAACCTAAAACAAAGGGGTCATTGCTCAGTGCCAAGTTTTAAATTGGGTTTTTCAAATCAAGGGTAAAACGATAATTTTAAAATCCTAGCTGTGTCAAGGGAGCAAATGGGTTTCCAAATTCCCAAAGCTGCTCCCTACATATCAAACAAATAGTGAGTTTAGGGATAGAGTTATGGGTAGAGAGAGAGAGGACAGTAAGCTGGGCTACTAGACAAGGGGAGAGCCATCTAACCTCTTGGAGAAGGTGATAGAGAGACCCAAAAGAACCAGTAAGGGCTGAGGGTCAGCAGTAGCTTCGCTCTCTTTGCAAGCAAAACCTCAGGAAGTTTCTCTTGTAAACAGTACAACCCATGGTCCAGAAGAAACTGTCAGCAAATGGGAGGGGTGCCTACATGGCTCAGTCAGTTAAGCATCTGACTTTGGCTCAGGTCATGATCTCACAGTTCATGAGTTCAAGCCCTCTGTCGGGCTCTGTGCTGACAGCTTGGGGCCTGGAGCCTACTTTGGATTCTATATATATCTCTCTCTCTGCCCTTTCCCTGCTCACGCTCTCTCTCTCAAAAATAATTTTAAAAAAAAATTTAAGGGACAAAAGGGGGAAGCTCTTGATGTTTATTTTGTGGGAGACTCCATTTGCGTCTTGTAGCGTTTTGGGCAGTTTTCAATAAATAGCACTAGCCAGGGAGCACTGTTTAGAGTGCCTAGACATATTCTGTCACCCTCAACATCTCGACACCTAATGTATCACTTACATCTATCTGTGTACTCCCCGTAGCCTGGTAGCTTCATATCCAATTTAAGTAAGTCACAGAAAAACAATTTCCTTACCAAATGGGGGGAAATGAAGGATACCACCTCTAAACAACTAACACAAATGAAGCTGTAAAATGTGGTAAGATAAAAGGGAAGTGACTTTCCCTAGCTTTTATGAACCTCATTACCAGAAATTCTAGTCCATGAAAAATCTTGTACGAAAAGGTTTTCTCCACTCCTGGCCAGGATGCAAGGCTCTGTGACAGAAGGAATCTTGGTGCTTGTTGGGAATCGGAAAATAATCCCACTAGCCTAGTAGTGGATCCTAGTAATTTCCTCTTTAACTCTGTCTTCACTTCAACCCTCATCTGTCTTCACTTCAGACATCTCAGAACCCCAAACAAAACCCATTAGAAGCCCTAAGCTTCCATAAACCACTCATAGGAGTGTTTCTGGTCCAAGATGAACAAAGAGACGGGGGCAATACCCATGTGATAGCGCTACGTTCCCTCCACGGGTGGGTTCAGGGGGCCACGCTCTAAGATGGGCTATCTCTATACAAACATGCCGTTGTAGATTCCAGCCACTTGTCCATTTTCTTCCTGGCCTTTTTACAGAACCTACACTAAAATAACAATGAGAAGCACAGCAAAATGCTCTACCTGTAGATGAAAAGAGATCTTGTTTATGCCCCTAAAGTTGAAGCTTTAGTGATACAGACCCCAAGCTGATGCTGGAGGAGTAGCAGGAAAGATAGAGAAAACAGGAGAAAGGGAAACAAAATGGTAGTAACGGCTGAGACCGAGAGGTGGGGGCCAGCTCCTCTTCTCGAGGCTTAGTACCTGCTTCCTCTGTCATGCTGGGACTTGTTCTCTAGGAATAGAGAAACAAGGAAAGACTCAAGCACTCAGGTGGGAAATGAGTGAGCCAAGGCTGACTCACAGTTAAGATGGGAGTCTGTATTGCACAGGGAGAAAGATGACAGCATGTATACTGACAGCGTGCAGAGATGGGAATGGAAGCCAGAGGCAGTAATACTGCAGTGAGATATACCACCACATGAGTCTGGAAGAGCAAAGGAACTTTCAAATAATGACCTTCTCCCTGAATAAACATGAATAGTGAGTGGGTCTTAGCCTCTGCCTCACATGAGCTCGCAGCAAAGTAAAACTTTGTCTCTTTTCTACTAAACTTCTCCCAGCTCAACGCAGTGTGAGGGGTAAAAGAAATGTTGTTGTTTACAGACAAAAGGCCAACTCCAGGAAAGCTTTGTAACTCCCAAACCCAAATCCTGAGACCTGAGACCTGGACTTGACCTCTGAGCCTCAGTTTACTCAACTACAAAATGGGGATGATAACCTCTGCTTTCTCATGTTACTGAAACAATGAAATGGAAAGTATTCCCAGCCCAGTGGGTCGCCTTTATCCTGAGCAATCAATAAACATTAGGTCCTTAGCTTCTTCTCCCTGTTCTTGAATACTAAGCCTTTCTCTGAGTCACCTACATGCTAAGTAGTTGAGTCCTCTTATTTAAAAAGAACTTCTTTCCCGTAAGTAAGACAACTGATGGAGAAAGCACTGAGCCAGGAGCCCCACAAATGTGAGGCTGAGCCTCTGCTTTGCAATATTTTTTTACATTTATTTCTGAGACAGAGAGAGACACAGTGTGAGCAAGGGAGGGTCAGAGAGAGAGGGAGACAAGGAATTCAAAATAGGCTCCAGGCTCTGAGCTAGCTGTCAGCACAGAGCCTGACATGGGGCCGAAACCCATGAACTGTGAGATCATGACCTGAGCCAAAGCTGGATGCCTAACCGACTGAGCCACCCAGGCACCCCTTCTTTGCAAATATTTTTAAGCAGCTTAGCTATCTTAAAAGAAATGTTCTGTAAAATGCACATGAAATCTAAGTTGAAACCTGGCTATTTGTCTTCTACTCCTCTGCAACCCCACCAAGGAAATCCCCATAGTTCAAAAAGCTTGGACTTGATGGTCTCCACTTCTCCTCTTTAACCTAGTGAATACCACTGACCTGCTCTGTACATGTTTCAGGTTTCTTAAAGACATGAATCATTCTCTATTAACAACTATAATTTTGATAAACCCTCAACCCTTAGACGAGATTCAGAAACACCTGTTACAATGTCTAGAATTCTACCATTAGAAACTTAATCCTTTGAATTTTGAAGGCTCTTTAGTTATTAAATATCATCTATAAATTATAAATTCACTAGGATTGATGCCATATCTGTTTTAACCACAAAGTTTTTGGCCAATCTGTGAAGACAAGGCCCAGCCTACCCAAATAAATTACAGACCCTCAATATGGGAGAAGGAGAGGTCAGGAGTAGCAGAAAGAGAGAACTGGAAGAAAGATTCCCTTACCCCTGAATAAACCCTGTCCTCTCCTCTTGCTTTCAGACTTTTCTATTTTTCTCTAAAGGGGCCCAATCTCATTTGATTTATAAAACAAAGCTTATTTCTTTTTTTTTTCAGTCGATATTTCTTTGTCCAATGGTATTTTTTTTACTTTTTTAACAGTTTATTGTCAAGTTGGTTTCCATATAACACCCAGTGCTCATCCCCTTTCAAAACTTGCATTGTTTTATTATTTAAGGAAAAGATGAGTTTGGGGTGTTATTTCAACACTAAAAAGGGTGTTTATTATTTATTGTCTTAATGCTGTTAAAGTCTACTTGTAAACATCACTAATTTTTCTAGGATTTTGTTATATGTGAAATATATGTAAAAACAAAACTCCAGTTATAGAGTTTAAAAAAATTTTTTTAATATTATTTTTGAGAGAAAGACAAAACATGAGTAAGGGAGTGGCAGAGAGAGAGAGATGGAGACACAGAATCCAAAGCAGGCTCCAGGCTCTAAGCTGTCATCACTGAGCCCTATGTGGGGCTCAAACTCACAAACAGCGAGATCATGACCTGAGCCAAAGTCAGATGCTCAACTGACTGAGTCACCCCAATACCCCTACATGTTTTTAATTTAAATTCAAGTTAGTTAAAATAAAGTGTAGCCTTAGCTTCAGGAGTAGAACCCAGTAATTCACCACATATAACACCCAGTGCTCATACCAGAAAGTGCCCTCCTTAATGCCCATCACCCATCTAACCCATCCCATCACCCACCTCCCCTACAGCAACCCTCAGTTTTTTCTCCTATGGTTTGTCTCTGTCTCTGTTTTTATCTTATTTTTCCTTCCCTTCCCCATGTTCATCTTTGCATTTGTCAAATTCCACATGTAAGTGAAATCATATATTTGTCTTCCTCTGACTCATTTCACTTAGCATAGTACCCTCCAGTTCCATCCACCTTATTGCAAATGGCAAGATTTCATTCTCTTTCCTCGCCAAGTAGTATTCCATTATATATATATAAATACTATATGTTCTTTATCCATCAGTTGATGGACATTTGGGCTCTTTCTATAATTTGGCTATTGTTGAAAGTGCTGCTATAAACATTGGGGTGCATGTGCCCCTATGAATCAGCACTCCTGTATCTTTTGGGTAAATACCTAGTAGTGCAGTTGCTGGATCATAGGGTAGTTCTATTTTTAATTTCTTGAGGAATCTTCATACTATTTTCCAGAGTGACTGCACCAGTTTGCATTCCCACCAGCAGTGCAAAAGGGTTTCTTTTTTTCCACATCCTCGCCAACATCTGTTGTTTCCTGTAACTCCAATTTATATCTTGAAGACAAATAAAACAAGTGATCAAGAACTCACCATGGGAATGTCCCATAGAGGAATTTCTAGAACTAGAAAAAGGTCATCTCTCTTTTCCCCTCCATGTGGAATGAAGGGAAAAGTTCCATAAAGACGAGAGGACATGTTACACAGAGTAACATGTGCATTATTTCATGTGCAGATGCATAGGCTTTTTTCCCTCAAAACTTCCCTTTATTGTTCTCTCTTAATAACAGTCTTTATTAGTTATTGTGCCCTGTAAATAACCTGTGGCTTCCTGGAGTGACGAATCAAGTAAAAGTTGTGCCCTATCTTCTCCTCCTTGCAAGCAACCTTGACCAAGAATCCCAAAACTCGGATTGCAAAAGTACACTCAGTTCTGCAATAACATACATGTGCATTCCTAAAAGTCACCATGCTATGCAATATTGTGCAATAAAAAGTATAGGGCTTGTGGGGTAAATAGGGTTGGAGGACCACAGTCAAAAACTTTGTCAGTGACACATAAACAGAAGCTAGGAAACAAAAATGGCAACACAGTTGTACCTATCTTAAGTGATTGAGAAACTCCTGAAGTTTGCCTGTGTATGTGGGTGTGGGGGAGGGTTGTAACCGTGAGTCCTTGTGCAGTGGTATAAAGAGGCTACCAGAAATTAGACCAAGCATTGAGGGTGCCTGGGTGGCTTGGTCATTAAGGATCTGAATTTGGCTCAAGTCATGATCTTGTCGTTCATGAGCTTGAGCCTTGCTTTGGGTAAAACATGACCCCCAAGTGAGCCCCGCTTCTCTATCTCTCCCTCTCTCTGCTCTTCACGGGATTCTCTCTCTCTCTGGCCCTCTCTCTTCCTCTGGCTCACTTGCGCTTTCTCTCTCTCTCAGAGAAAGAAAAAAAATCACACCAAGCATTGAAAGGCCAGGTGTGGACAGATGTGGTTTGTAACACAGGTGGCGAATGCAGGAGCTGGGTAGTGTGCTTGTGTCTATCCTGCGTATTCCTCCAGGGCTCATACCAGCAGTTTCTGCATCTGCCGAGTGTCGGCTGTGGACGGAACGGTGCATAAGCAAACACTAAGTTCACCTTGTGCTCAAACCATTCTCTAATATTTCAAGCGTGTGGGAGCAAATTTGTGTTTTCAAAGCAAGTGTTATAACACAACTGACTATATCTAACATTTTTAGATTTTTTTAAATAATTTTTTAATATTTATTTATATTTGAGAGATAGAGACAGTATGAACGGGGTAGGGGCAGACAGAGGGAGACGGAATCCAAAGCAGGCTCCAGGCTCTCAGCCATCAGTGCTGAGCCTGGTGTGGGGCTTGAACCCACAAACTGCGAGATCATGACCTGAGCCAGAGTCAGACACAACCAACTGAGCCACCCCAGCGCCCCTAACATATTTAGATTATTATCTCTCATTGTCACCCTCCATTCCACTTGCAGAATAAATTATCCTAAACACAAATCCCATCTTCTGTTTAGGATCTCTTTGGGAAAAACAAAAACAAAAACAAAAACAAAAACAGGCAGTCTAGAGGAATGTTCCCAGTGATAAAGGAGGTGGGATTTTAGAGGAGATTGTGGTTTCTTTAGGGCCCTGTCAATGTTCTCCTGCTGAAATATAATTGAGCCTGACACTGAAGAAGAGTAGAATTTGGAAAGATGGGTAATAGTAGACAAGCAAAGAGCCAATGAATATGAGCCAGAGAGTAACCCAAACTTGGGAGCAGACTCTGTACCTCTGGAAGAGTCTTGTCTCTGGTAGGGGTCAGGGTGTCAAGGAGCAAGCAAGCAAGAGGCACCATGAGCTGCCCTGAGCTGACTTGAAAAGGCATGTCCCTATCTGTCCTTTTTAAGTTGTCAGAATACCATCTGTGAATTTGCCTAAACCTTCCTTTTAGGTCTCTAGCTATCTTAAGGAACACTGTCATGCATAAGCTAGGCAAGAGGCAGAAGCACAGTAATTGGGGCATCCGCTCACCACATATTTAATTGAGCAATCACTGTGTGCATTGCCACCTAGTAGAAAAAAGAAGTCTAAAACCCATTCTCAAGAATCTGGCACCTGACCGCAAGCCTCTCTGGAGCTCACAGCTATCTCAAATCACAGAACTTCTGTACGCAGAGCTGACAGCTGCTTCTACCCTAATGGAGATTCTCAACTCTTGGTATTTGGAATGGCACCATCCTTTACTGTTCAAGATTGTCCCAGGCATTGCAGGACAATTAGCTTCCCTACTAAACACTTGCCAAATGCTACCAGTGAACCCAGTCACTGGGAACATCCGAAATGTCCCACTCACGTGTTCAAAAAACACATCTGGCAGGGGAGAGAAGGTACCCTGGATGAGAGCCACTGCCAACTGGCCTCTCACTCAGCCTCATACTTTCTTGTCCCTCAAGACTCAGGCCTGCCCACTTTCTGAGACAAATACTCAAGCTCTTCTCATTCACTTACTGTGGATAAAACACAACCCACAACTGAATGGGTAGGGCCAGAGACACTGTAGCAGAGAAGAGGAAAACCCTAAGGGCTCCTCACACATTTCCTCACCCTTATTACCCAACACACACACACACACACACACACACACACACACACACACACACACACACACGTCATGTAATTCTATAAACCTATAAAACTGGTTTTGATAAGGAAACTGACCAGAGACAGACATGTCCTTGGTCGGGCTGCTGGTTTGGGATTAGAATCCGGTTGTCCTGGTTTTTATTCCTCTGTCCATCTCACTAGTGCTCACTGCTGTTCCCTGGTGCTGGGAAAAGAGCCTGAGATGTCTGTCACTAGCAGCTGACTTTTCTGTTCCAGGTTCTGTGGTAATTTTGAGTTTGTCCCTTCCTCTCTTCACCAAATATCTCCAGCTCCCTCCCTTCAGGGGCACATGGTGATACTATACTTCCAGCCCATTTCTGGTTTTTCAAGGAAGCATGACTGGTTCTGTTCAACTAGTTGTGAGCATTTAATGGCCAGTTCAAGAAGCTCTTTCTCTTTTCCCTCTGATATAACAACTCACAGCATTCAAGATGGTGGCTGCTCTGTAACTATGGGTCCAAAAGTAAAGAAATGTTGCAGAAGAAACCACAATAGACCTGAAGTGGACAACTAGTGTGAGCAAGAAAAGTCATTTGGTGTAATAAACTGTGAAGTTTTGGGAGATGTCACTACAGTGTGATGTGTCCTGTCCTGACTAATAACCCTCTGCCCATGAGTCAGTTCCCAGACATTTTGAAGGAATAGAACTCCTAAGATCCATTCCCCACACACACACATGTGTGTGTGCACACACATACACACACACACGCATGCACAGGACATAGTACACATAACACATGGGCACACACAGGGCACACACACACAACACATACACACATACAACACACTCATAGCACAGAGCTCTAGTTCTTTGCCAACCAGTGCCCTCTCTGTACATTTCCCTCATGACTTAAATGTGGATCATTTCACCTCACATTCTCTTCTCCTCTTTTTGAAGAATAAGTCATTTTACAAGGTCGATCTGGCTCCCAGGTATTTAGTCATTTCTTTCCTTGTGTTTCTCTCTCCCTGTTTGACTATAAGCTCTGTGATGATAGGTAATGTATCTCTTTTGACTCTATCTACTACGGAACCCAGAGAAAAGAATACCTAAAGATTTGTTAAATAACTGACCTTCCTAATCTACTGCCGAAAGCAAAAAGGGTAGAGAAAGTATCCTGGAAAACTAATTTTTCTTCCAAAAATGCTGGGAAGAATAAGAAGTATGAATATACAATGTGAAAGGGAAGGTTTATGGAAATATAATGCATGCAAAAAACTTAGAGAGTTAGAAGGGATTATAGACATATTAGCAATTACTACCACGATATAGAAGGGCTCTTTTTTTTTTATCATCAGGAAAACTTCTCATTAATTACAACATGTACCTAGGTTGTACTTTATCAGCTATCAAATAAAAGACTTTTTATCTCCTTCTGGGTCTGTGGTCAACAAAAATTCAGCTTCTAGTTAATATCTGATGAATCCCAGGATGACTCCAGGGGGAACCCGCTCAATAATCCGATAGCTCATTTAACTCTCATCCTACCCAGCTATCCCAGACATCCATTGCTGACAAAGTGAAATATGATATTGACCTAGCACTGCATTGTTCAGCCTCTGTGAATCTTTGGGGGTCATTTGCTAGCTGATAGATTAACACAAGTGTGATAATCACTTTGAAGTAAACTGTCAAGTGTGTGTGCAATGCTAGATGCTGTACTGAGAATCCCAGGAAATAAGTTTCTCCCTAGGGAGTGTGTCGTATAATCATGTTTAATAAAACTCAAACAAATGCTGGAGAAGCAGACAGAGGTTCTTTCCAAAACACACTACTATTTGTGTCCTCTGGGGTGGGAATCCTCCTCTCCCAGCCTCTCAGCTTCAGTGATCTTATTTCTCCCACTTTCAGGGGATACTCTGGACCATAACAAGAGTTTAACCTCAGACTAAAGTAATAGTAATAGCAGTGCAAAGGGAAGATCGTTTCAGGCCCAATGTTACACAGTTTTACGTGCATTAACTCAGAAAGGTGGAACGGTGGTTGGGTATAGACTCAAGGGTTACTTTGCCTGACTTCAACCCCCAGCTTTCTCCTTACTTGCTGAGCAACTTACTTAACCTCTCTGTGCTGTTTCTTCGTGTGTGAAGTTACTTCACCCTCAGCTTTGTGGTGAAGATTAAAGGAGTTAACTGATGGGAAATATTTAGAATAGTGTCTGCCTTGGAAGTACACCTCAAGTATGATTTTATCGTTCATTAGGGAGAGAGAAGGAGGTGGACAGAGAAAGAGACACCAATGAGTGTATGTATGTGGGTATATATATATTTACATATGCTTGATGACGTGTGATCAGTATATCCATTTCACAGAAAAGTACCTGAGAGTTGGAGAGAGAACAGGAATAACCAGCTTGAGAGGAAACATGCAATCAAATCTGGGACATTTTGATGCTAAGGAACATATTCTTAAATAGCTGGCATGCTGTGAATAGATGTTTATTAATCATCAAATATTTATTATCTACTTTGTGCCAGGCACTTTGCCATGCACAGCCATGGCACTCTGTCACTCACTGCAAAAGCTGGGCAAAATATGAAAGAAATACACTACACGTGTGTTTTGTGTTCTTTCAATGATTCTCCAACCACTAAAGCTAACATCCCCTCCCACACCTTGCTCTTATACTTCACTCAATTAGATTGTCTCTAGAAATCTTTCCATGCTACCATACCTACTGCCTGGTCCCCATTCTCTGAGGGCCCTCCCCTTTCTTAAGTGACAGCAAGCTGCTCTGGTTAACTCAGATGGAAATTGGTTCTTCTCATAAAGAAAAAATAGATTGAAAATCAGTAGGCATCCCATAGGCAAGTTCAAATTAAGGCTTTGCAGTGATAGTGAAATAGTTTTCTAAACTAAGATCACAGATTTAACTTAACTAAGGGAACTCTTCCAAATCTAAACTAATACAATTCAATATGCTAATGTCACATTCTTCAAATTGGCTCTAATGGTAGGATTTCTTTTATTATAGTCCCATTGGAAGGAGAATGCACTGGACAGAATTGACGTCAGGGGTTACCGATGTTCAATGTCTCTTCATCAACCATGACATCTCAGGACCTCACATGGTGGCCCATTTGAACTTGGCAACATCAGGTGCTTACTGTTGCTCTGTGTCATCCTATGACCATAAGAAGAGAATCTCTCTGGGATGTATACGATCCCTCTTCCAACTCCTAGACAGTAATATTGGAAAATCAGCCAATGAGCCTAAGACAGGAATGCAGTTCACACAATCAAGTGCTGCCAGTTTAATTAAGTAACTACATCCTTTTGTTCCAAATAGTTCAATGCCCTACTCCTCACCCAGGTTAGAGAATGCCCTTTAATTTTTAAGTTGATCTCCTGGTTACCCTGAGCGTGTCTCTATCTTCTCTTCTCTTCAAACAGACTGTTAGAAAAAAGCACAGACTTGCTGTCTCACTTCCTTGCCTCTCTTCACTCTCTTCTCTTCAACTGATGGCTAGATCTGTCTGCCACTCTCACTTACAGGCCCTGAGTGTGTCCAATAAGTATTTTTAGACTGCTGCTCTGCAATCCTAGATAAACCATACTCATATCCTTTCTTGAGCCCTTTCCAAAACCCACTGCTTTTTGTTTATGACTCCAGTGCTAAATGTATCCCTTCAGTCCAGAGATACTGTTCTTCAAGTTTCTGTCATATAGTTTGGCTATAAATGAAAGCAGAAAAATAGAATATTAGCTGGAGGGTAAAGTGGAGACTATAACTTTTGAAGAAGAGATGTAAGATATTTTAACATCTTTGTTGTTGGAAAGGATGCATCAAAAAATGACAAAATTAGTAATGTAGAGGGAGGAGGTACTTGAACGAGCAATTCTTCATAAAGGCAAGAATTCACTAAAAGCAACAGTGAAGGGGGAAATTTCCACTTTTCCTAGAAAAATGGGAAATCTTAACCTGCACCTTTTAAGGTTCCTGGGTTCCTTTTAATAATTTTAAATTTTCACCAAAAAACTGTTTAATTCTTATCATAGTTTTTTTTTTTTCAATGTGTTTGTAACACTAAGCCATCTAACCAAATCATCAAGTCCTCACAAAAGGATTGATTTCAAACTGGGAAAAATTAAGTTTTCTGTTGATTCCCAAAGACTGACTCATAACAAAACAGAGTAAGGAAATGCCTCTGAAGCTTCAAATTTTCTGAAGTTTTCCATGAATTCCAGAGGCAAAATTCACCAGCATCCCTCCTTCTAGGAGAAATCAGATTGATGATTCTTATCTTTTGCCTCTGTCATAACCACTAGTGTGTATTTTCAAACATTTACTGGAGCTTTGCCCCAGTCTTGATGAATCAAAATCTCCTGAGGAAAAGAGACACAGAAAGATACAGGAATATGCTCTTCCTTTTATTTATTTATTTATTTATTTATTTATTTATTTTATTTATTTATCTATGTATGTATGTATCTATCTATCTATCTCTTTATGTATTTATTTATTTTGCAAGCTTTCCCAGCTATTCTTGTGTATACTGAAACGCAGATCCTTTTTTTTTTTTATTTTTTTTTAAATGTTTTATTTATTTCTAGGTGAGAGAGAGAGAGACAGCGTGAGCAGGGGAGGGTCAGAGAGAGAGGGAGATACAGACTCTGAAACTGACTCCAGGCTCTGAGCCGGCAGTCAGCACAGAGCCCGACGCGGGGCTCGAACCCACGAACCGCGAGATCATGACCTAAGCGAAAGTTGGACGCTTAACCGACTAAGCCACCCAGGCGCCCCTGAAACGCAGATCCTTAATAGAGAAGCCCATAATTCCTGCTTCCAGTAAACTCTTGTTATATACCTACCATGTGCCAGGCTCTGTGTTTAGCATCAAATATACAAGATTAAAAGGAGATGGTACATACACTCAAGAAGTTTATAATTTAAAGGGAAAAAAGAAACGGGAGCTAATTGAGGTCAACTCAGCACTGAGAACTCTTATGAACAAAATGGTCTAAATATGCTGAGGAGTGACATCCTGCCCTGGCTCCTGTGGGGCCAGGACACAAGATATCCACAAAGGCCAGTCAATACTCTGGAGATGAGCTCTGAAGAATGAGTAAGAGGGGTTATTAATTTTGTTAATTCTTGCAAAGAATTAGCTCCTGGTTTCATTCTACTAGGTATCTGTTCTACAAGGTATTCTTTGGTTTCAATAGCATTGATTTCTGCTTTAATCTTTATTATTTCCTGTCTTCTGCTGGTTTGGGGTTTTATTTGCTGTCCTTTTTCCAGCTCTTTGAGGTGTAAGGTTAGGTTGTGTATCTGAGACCCTTCTTCCTTCTTTAGGAAGGCCTGGGTTGCTATATACTTCCCTCTTATGTCCACCTTTGCTGCATCCCAGAGGTTTGGGCTGTGGTGTTATCATTTTCATTGGCTTCCACGTACTTTTTAATTTCCTCTTTAACTTCTTGGTTATTAGCCCATTCATTCTTTAATTGGATGTTGTTTAGTCTCCAGGTATTTGTTATCTTTCCAAATGTTTTCTTGTCACTGATTCCAAGTTTCATAGAATTGTGGTCTGAAAATAAGCACAGTATAATCTCAATCTTTTTGTACTTGTTGAGAACTGGTTTGTGTCCCAGTATGTGATCTATTCTGGAGAACATTCCACATGCACTGGAGAAGAATGTATATTCTGCTACTTTAGGATGCAGTGTTCTGAATATATTCTAAGTCTATCCAGTTCAGTGTGTCATTCAAAGCCATTGTTTCCTTGTTGATTTTCTGTTTAGATGACCTGTCCATTGCTGTAAGTGGGATCTTGAAGTCCCCTACTATTGTGGTATTATTATCAATGAGTTTCTTTACGTTTGTGATTGATTTATATATTTGGGTGCTATCACATTTGGAGCATAAGTGTTTACAATTGTTAGGTCTTCTTGGTGGATAGACCCCTTAATTATGATATAATGCCCTTCTTCATCTCTTATTACACTCTTTATTTTAAAATCTAGATTGTCTGATAGAAGTATAGCTACTCCAGCTTTCTTTTGGTGACCATTAGCATGATAGATGGTTCTCCATCCTCTTATTTTCAACACGAAGGTGTCTTTAGGTCTAAAATGGGTCTCTTGTAAACAGCACATACATGGGTCTTGTTTTCTTATCTATTCTGTTACCCTATGTCTTTTGATTGGAGCTTTTAGACCATTGACACTTAGCATGAGTACTGAAAGATATGAGTTTATTGCCTTTATGTCACCTGTAGAGTTGGAGTTTCTGGTAGTGTTCTCTGGTTCTTTCCAGTCTTTGTTGCTTTTGGTCTTTTTGGGTCTGTTTGTTTGTTTGTTTTTCATCTTTTCTCCCCTCAGAGAGTCCTTCTTAAATTTTCTTGCAAGGATGGTTTAGTGGTCACAAACTCCTTCAAATTTTGTTTGGGAAACTTTCTCTCTCTCTCTCTCTTTTTTTTTTTTTTTTTTTTTTTTTTTTTGCATGAAAGCCTTGCTGGATAAAGAAATCTTGGCTGCATATTTTTTCCAGTTCAGAACATTGAATATATCTGGCCACTCCTTCCTGGCCTGCCAAGTTTCTATGGATAGGTCTGCGCAAATCTGATGTCTTCCCTCATAGGTTAAGGACTTTTTATCCCTTGCTGCTTTTGTAATTCCTTCCTTGCCTGAGTATTTTTAGAATTTGACTATAATATGCCTTGTTGGTGGTTAGTGTCTGTTGAATCTAATGGGAGTCCTCTGTGCTTCCTGGATTTTGATGTTTGTGTCTTTCCCCAGGTTAGGAAAGTTTTCCACTGTGATTTGTTCACATAAATTTTCTACCCCTTTTTCTCTCTCTTCATCTTCTAGGACCCTATGGTTCTGATGTTATTCCTTCTTAATGAGTCATTGAGTTCTCTAATTTTTGTTCCGTGGTATTTTTCCTTAGTCTCACTCTTTTTTTTTCTGCTTCATTATTCTCCTTAAGTTTGTCCTTTCTATAGTTGATTCCCTGTTCTGACACATCCATCCTTGCCACCGTGGCATCCATTCAAGATTCCAGCTCAGTTATAGCATTTTTTATCTCATCCTGACTAGCTTTTACTTCTTTTATCTCTGCAGAAAGCAATTCTAATCTATTTTCAGCCCCAGCTAGTATTCTTATTATTATGATTCCAAATTCTAGTTCACACATATTGCTTATATCTGTGTTTATTAAGTCCCTGACTTACATGTCTTCCTATTCTTTCTTTTGGGGCAAATTCCTTCATTTCATCATTTTGAAGGAAAAAAAAGGAATTAATCAAGTTAAAAACACTTAAACAAAAACAACACAAAAATCAAATAAAGAATGCTAGACCCTAGATGTGGTTTGGTCTGGTTGTTGAAAGAAGCTTGATAGATTACAGAGAAAAGGGGAAAGGTAAGAAAAGGAAAAAAAGACAAAAGAAAAAAAAAGGAGGGGGAGGGGGAAGGAAAACGTTTGAAATTTTGAAAAACTGAATACAATAAAATAGAATGAAATGATGAAAGTAAAATATAGTTTAAAATTTTACCAAAAAATTAAAATATGCTAGAAAAATTAAAGAAAAATCACTTTAAGAAAAATGGAAAAAATTCTTTTTCTGTAATCAAGAATAAGAAATGAAAAAAAAAATTAAATAAAAGGACCAGCACACAGAATGAATCTCGGTTGAAATTACATCTGGTTTCTCATAGAAGTCAAGCTGTGAAGCACTTTATAGTCCTTAAACTGAGAGGCTCTTGTGTTTGTCAAGAGTGCGGTTGCCCCAGTTGGGCAGGGTTTAGTGTAATGGCTCCATTCTCCACTAGATGGCACTGCTTAGCTTACTGGGGTGGATTGCTGTGGCGCGTCTAGGAGTGAATGCACATGCGCGAGAGGGGTGAAAATGACGTCACCCAGCTACCTAGTTTATAGTATCAAACTCTGGGCTCTCCATGACCAGCAATCAAGTACCTCTTCTTTGTCTCCATCTTCCGTGACTCCCTGCTTCTACACTGCCTGTGACCAAGCCTTCAGGCTGCAGGAGGCACCTCCCTCCTGAGTTTTATCGCAGTTGCGGCTGAGACCTCTTACTTCAAAGGGGCTGCAGCTTTGACCCCTCAGACCTTCTGGGGAAGGGTCTCACCAAGCAATGGCCGGTGCCGACCGCTCAGGAAGGTTCAGGAGGCCACACTGCTGCCGATGCCTAGAGACTGCAGCTGGGTGTCAGCCCACCCCAGAAGAAGTTCACGCAGTCTCGTAGCAGCAGCGTCTCAGGGTTTATAGAAAATCACAACACACATCTGGTGCCCTTAAGGTCCTTGTTCCAGTACCAACGAATGGGGTTGTTCTCCAGGATCCACTGGGACCTTTGCCAGTGAGGTGGACACACAGCCTCTACCCAATGTCCTCCCAGCAGAGGAACCACCTCTCCCTGTGTGGCTTGCAGACTCCGCGGACCTCGCTCTCTGCTCCTGGGGATTTGCCCTTCCCAGCAGAGCACCACCAGGTAACAAGCTGCGGAATTTCAGACTGCCTTCCCCCTATTGATAGTCTTAATGGAATTTAAACTCTCTCCTTTCTCCCTTTTTTTTTTTTAATGTTTTAATGCTTTTTATTTATTTCTAGGAGAGAGAGAGAGAGCGAGCGTGAGTAGGGGAGGGTCAGAGAGAGAGGGAGTCACAGACTGAAACAGGCTCCAGGCTCTGAGCTGGCAGTCAGCACAGAGCCCGACGCGGGGCTCGAACCCACGAACCGCGAGATCATGACCTAAGCGAAAGTCGGACGCTTAACCGACTAAGCCACCCAGGCGCCCCTCTCCTTTCTCCCTTTTGTGTTCAAGTCCCTTAGGCTGTTTCCACTTTCTCTCCAGGTGTTTTGGAGGGAGGTGCTGTTCCCATACTCTCCGCCTCGTCTAGGTCCTCTCTCCACAAGCAAAAACAGCTCCCTGCCCTCCGCGGCTTCACTCTTCCCCAGTTCACCTCTCCGCGCTGTGGACCTGCTGAGTTCTGTAGTTCAGGTTGTGCAGATTGTTGTGCTCAGCTTCAAATCAGTTTTCTAGGTGTGCAAGATGGTTTAGTGTTGATATGGAGACATAAAAAGCGTCCATGCGGTTCCGCCATCTTGGCCTCTCTCCCAAATATGAGATTTTATAATAACTAACCATTGGATGGTTTTTCTCTCAGCTCTTGCTGAATGGGATTATGATTTCAGAGCATATATGTATACAACAAAATTAGGCCAGGTCCCCACCGAAAATTAGCTAACCAGTAGCATTAGATATCGTGGGACTTGTTGTATAACCCGGAAAGCATCATTAGCTTTACTTTAGAATATATATTTATATATTTGCATAATAGGGATGAGTTCATGGGGACATACTAGGTTTTCTTTGCCAGGAAAATTCTTATTCAGAAAAGGGGGCAAGAGACCTTCACAGAACCAGTACCTATCTCTAAGTGCCAGAATTTATTATTAGACTCTGTCCCACTAGATCATCTGTGATTCTTGGCAGGCAAGTGTTATATCGAAGTCTTTTCAATTACAATGACTAAAGGAAATTTTTTTGTAAGATTTAATAAGCACACCAGCTCCTTTAATGGTTTTTTATATGTGCTCAGGCAGCTCAGATACTGCCATCACAGCATAAAATTCCATACTCTTTTGAATATATTTCATGCTTCTTTTTAATGACCTCATTAGACAAATCAGTTTTTTGGCAAAGCAAGTCTAAAAAATTAATCATACAGTGATTTGTGACATCCAGTGATCAGACAGTACAGAATGCATGCTTTTAGAATTGCCAACCTATTACAGTAATAAGAGAAGAGGTGCAGAGAGCATAAAAGTAAGATATTTACCTTACCCTTGAGGAGTTTATAATCTCAAGGTTTATAATCTGGATGTACAGACAATGTGAACCCAGAATATAGCTGTGAATGACATATAACAGCTTGGTAGCTCATAACTAAGAAGCACTAGAACATTGGAGAGATAGGAGAAGGAATGATAGTTTAGAGTTAGAAGGTTTGAGTCCCAGTTCTACTTCTTACTTGGCTGTGCATCTTCAGACCAGTTACCTAATCTCTCTGAGCTTCAGAATTCTCTTCTGGAATAATACTTCCCTTACATAGACATTTTGAGGATTTAATAGGAAAATAAGGTGTGTGAAAGAATGCTTGATAAACTGTTAATCTCTATACATACCAGCCCAATCACATCACAGACATTTATTGGAAGCCCACTGTAGGCCAAATACTATCCCCACCACTACCAGAGATACAATGACTAATAGCTACAGTTTTTCCCCCCCAAAGAGGTCAGCCATTCATGGTCCTCCAGGCTCTCTTAAGAGGAAGAACTGAGAGCCATATGAGAGCTGGGGTAGTGAGAGAAATCAAGAAAGGGGAGTGAGGCTTGAAACTCCTAGGTCTTATAGAATATGTGGGGTATAGACAGTTGGGGAGAAAGAAGGAATTTTGCAGGGGAAGAGGCAGTTTCTCCTAGAGATAGGCAAGTCTGGCTTTTTTTTTTTTTTTTTGAGTGCAGATACTTCCTGAAAGAAGGAAAATAAACTATCTCTACTCTGAGACCAGGATCATTAAACTCAACCAGGGCAAAGCATAACAATTAATCAATTATTCAATTAAGTCAATAGTAACACCTTAAAGTAAATGTTAACGAAAAGCATCTGCTGACTATGCTTAGATTTGGAGAGGTCCCCATTTGTTTAGACAAAAGGAGTTAATCTCAGAAATGTGAGTGGATAGTCAGAAGTTAGTTAAAAGGGAGATTTAGAGGACATCTATGGCTCACTCCAGCTAAGCTGGCAAAAGGACTTCATCTCAACTGCCATTTCCCATCAGCAGGTAGTGCCTGCCTGGAGCACCCCCTCAGGAAGAAGGCTAAGGCCGTGTCTGAGCTCAGTGTTAAAATATTGATGGTTGCCTTGGGCACGGGATGGCAAAGTGGCTCCTCAAGCCTTCTCCCTGCCATCCCTGCTTACACCTGCCCCAGCTCCCTCCTGAGGCCTGAACGTAGAGAAGTGAGCTTCAGAATAATGGCTCTGAGAATTTTCAGTCAGTTTCACTATGCAAGAGCCAATAAAGCAGTGAAGTCCTATCACCTGCAACAGTCACAAAAACGAAAAGTTTTTCAACTTAGCTTTTAGCAAAGCAAACCACTGCTTTCATTAGAACGCTTCTAGTAGTCCAGCAAGAGAGAGGTTTTGCCTTTAGGTAGATCTGAAGACACATCTGCAGACACAGAAGGGAAGCTCCTGGCCTTGAATAGCTCAGAGTCTGCTAGGAGAAAAACAGCATGAAAACAACAGAATAAGCAATGTGTTACATAACAAGATTTTTCAGAGGGGTCCATTCTCTTACTTTGCTTAGGTTAATTTGAAGGACGTTGGCACAGAAAGGAAATACCAAACCCATTTCCTTATCTCCAGGTAGATGCTACATGCAGACATGTTTTCTAACGGTGCCTGGAACAGTTGATGTTAATCAGCAGGAGCCCTTCCATTTTCTGTTCGTCCAGCTCATACTCTCTTGTCAGTGAGAGGCCAGAGCACCCTGCGATTCGTGCATAACTTCAGCTCCAGACAGAATGAGATCAGATAACTCATGGCCCAGTGTGAACCCCTCAGACATTATTTATGGAAATTTTACCATGAAGGAAGCAGTAGGGTATGGAAAGAAAAGAGATGAGTTTTGAAAAGCAATGTCCAAATAGACTGGTCTTTCTTCAGAATCACAGAGGCACAATTTCCAGGGACTCAAGAAGCCTACACTGTGGGCAGGTGTCTTCTGATCTGGGACGACCAATGCTGCTACCTGGAGCTGGGGCTATGCAGAAGGACACGCCGCGGGCAGGCACGTTGAAGGACAGAGAAATAGACGAGGTCCTGACCCCATTGCACTAGCAACTGCCAGCCCAGCTAAGCTCCCCAGGGTCCTGAGGCCAGTGTGATTGAGGGGCGAGCAGCAGGAGACCAAGGACAGCAGCTGCAGTTTCTCGGCTTCTGGGGGACACCATCCATCAGGAGGTGAGGGGAAGGGGCAGCTGCAGAGTGTGCCTGTCTCATACAGGGACAAAGAAGGGCCCCAGTGGCACTGCCCAGAGCACAGTCCTCAGAGGATCTCCTGGTGCTCCATCAGAAATAAATTAAACATCATGTGCCCATGGGCTAGAAAGCTTTCCTGCCCTTCAGGAAGGAGAGGAAAGGCAAGAACTTAGAGAAAAGTATCCTCCCTAACAAATACCATGAAGAGCAGAAAAACAAATGCAAGACACTGCCACTTGTTACTATCTGCCAAGCATTTTGCTAGATTTACATGTATTATGTTCATTTGCATGTGTGGTTCACCGTTCTTTGTCCATAAAGGGATAGGAGGTGAGAGAGAGGAAGTCACCATGTACCTGGCATAGTCAATAATGACTGACTTGGTATCTGAAGCTAGCTGGGAATGACAACACTTTTTATTTCTTCGTGTTGATTCAAGTTACCAGCTAGTATTTTTAAATTTCAGCCTCAAGGATTTCCTTTGGTATTTTGGGTAAGGGTGGTCTGCTCTTGATGAGCTGTCTAAATTTTTTTAACGTCAAATGTCAATTTCTTGTTCATTTGTGAACAATAGTTTTACTAGATCTAAAACTCTTGGTGGACGGTCTTCCTGATTCTCCAGCATAGACTACATTCTAGACCACTTGGTCATGGCACATAATCTCCGTTGCTAGTATTTTGGTGTTTAAATCCATAAGTTACATTGGTTTATAGTTTTCTTTTAGTGTTCTTGTCTGATTTTGATATCAGGGTAATAGCAGCCTCATAGAATAAGTTACAAATTGTTTCCTCTTCTGCTTTTTGGCAGGGGTTGTGAAGAGTTAGTATTAATTCTTTAAATGTTTGGTGACTTTTAACAGTGAAGTCCTCTGCTTCCAGGTTTTGCTTTGTGGGAAAGTTTTTATTACTACTGCCATCTCTTTCTAGATTGAAACTATCTGTATCTTACTGTCCACTTTTGGTAGTATCTCCCTTTATAGGAATTTGACCATTACCTCCGACTTCTCTAATCATTGGCATACACTGTCATTCTTTCTTTATACTTCAGTAATTTTGGTAGTAATGTTCCCTCTTTCACTTTTTATTTTGGTAATTTGGTCATCCTCACTTTTTTCTAGGACAGCCTAGCAAAAGATTTGTGTATTTCATTGTCCTTTTTGAAAAACCAAATTTTGATTTAGTTAATGTCCTTTATTGTTTTTCTAGTCCCCATTTATTTCTGTTGTAATCATTATTGCTTTATTTCTTCTGCTTACTTGGGTTTTATTTCCTCCTCGTTGTCTACTTTCTTAAGCAAGAAGATTAGCTTATTGATTTTAGATCTTTTTTATTTTTTTTTAAATATTTATTTCTGAGAGAGAGAGAGAGAGAGCGAGCGAGCATGAGCAGGGAAGGGGCAGAGAGAGGGAGACAAAGAATCCAAAGCAGGCTCCAGACTCTGAGCTGTTAGCAGAGAGGCTGATGTGGGGCTTGAACTCACAAACTGAGATCATGACCTGACCCGAAGTCAGATATTTAACTGACTGAACCACCCAGGTGCCCCTTTTTTCTTTTTATATATGGGCCACTATAAATTTCCCTCGAAGCACAGTTTTATTTAGCTATAGCCCATAAGTTTTGGTGTGCTGTGTCATCATTTTCATGCATTTCAATGTTTTCTAATTCAGCTTGCCATTTATTCATTCACCCATTGGTTATTCGGTAGTGTGTTCATTTCTACCTTTTGTGAATTTCCAGATCTTTTTTTTTCTGTTATTGACTTCCAAATTCAGTCCACTGTGATCAGGATACATACTTGGTATGATTGCAGTCCTTTTAAATGTACTGTCACTTATTTTACAGTGTAGCTTTTGATCCATCCTAGAGAATGTCCCATGTATGTTTGAGATACAAGTGTACCCTAAAGTGGGTGGTGAGTGCTCTAGAAAGGTCTATTAGGTCTATTGTGTGTGGTGTTGCCAAGCTTTCTACTTCACTATTGACCTCCTACTTAGTTTTTATTTATGATTGAAGTAAGTTCTTGAAATGACTGACAATTATTGTTAAATCCTGAATTTCCTAATTCAATTAGCTTTTGCTTTACATATCTGGTTAGCTGCATACATGTTTATGATCATTAAAACTTCCTGATTGAACCTTTTATCATCATAAAATGATCCTCTTGATCTCTAGTAACTTTTTTTTTTTAAGAGAAAAAGAGCACATGCACCATGGAGTTGGTTGGAGGCAGAGGGAGGGGGTTAGAGAATCATAAGCAGTCTCCATGCCCAGTGTAGAGCCTGACACAAGGATCAATCTAGGACCTTGAGATCAGGGACTGGGCTGAAATAAAGTGTCAGACACTTAACCAATTGAACCACCCAGGCACCCCATTCTTTTTTATTTTAAACTCTATTTTATCTGATATTAGTATAGACACTCAAGGTCACTTATGGTTGATGGTTGTATGATATATCTTTTCCATCATTTTGCATTAAATCTTTTTATATCTTTGAATCTAAAATGTTTCTACTATAGATAACATGTGGTTGGATTATATTGATTTATCCAGGATGGCAGTCTCTACATTATGATCATATTGTTTAATTCATTCACATTGTTACTATTGCTGGCATCAGACTTATATCTGCTGTTTTTACCTTTTGTTTTTTATGTATCTTAGGTCATTTTTGTTCCTCCATTTCTCCTTTATGTGTCCTTTCTCAAGTGAGTGTTTTCTAGTGGAATATTTAAATTCCTTCAATGATTTTTCTTATATTTATTTTTGAGAGAGAGTGAGCGAGCATGAGCGGGGGTGGGCCAGAGAGAGAGGGAAAGAATCCCGAGCAGGCTCCACACTGTCAGTGCAGAGCCCAACACAGGGCTTGCTCTCACAAACCATGAAGATGATGACCTGAGCTGGAATCAGGAGCCAGATGATTAACTGACTGAACCACCCAGGCACCTAGAATGCTTTTTTTTAATAAATAATTTTTATGTCTACTTATTTTAAGAGACAGTGCGTGTACACATGTGTGGGGAGGGGCAGAGAGAAAGGAAAAGAGGGAACCTTCAGCAAGCCCCAGGGTCAGCACAGAGCCCAAGGCAAAGCTTGATCCCACAACCCTAGGACCATGACCTGAGCTGAAATCCACAGCCAGACATTCAGCCAACTGAGCCCCCCAGGCACCCTCCCTTGAATGATTTTTTTAAGTCATTTTGTTAGTGGTTGCTCCAGGGCTTATGACAGATATTTTAACTTCCCAAATCTACTTCAGATTTATACTAACTTAATTCCAGTGAGATATAGAAGTGTTATTCCTGTATAGCCATACTCCCTTTTATCCTTTTTTGTGCTCTTATTGTTGTACATAACCCATCAACGTTGTTATAATGCTTACTTTATACAATTTTGTGTCTAATTGAGACATTGAGAAAAGAGTAATTATGTATTTACAAGGTTTGTTATATCTACCTTTTTATATACCTTTTCTCATTCTTTATGTTTGTTCCTGTGGGTTTGAGTTACCATCTGGTATCATTTCTTTACTCCTGAGTTAGAGTCTCCATCATGTGGTTAGGGGATAGATGGGGAAAAGGAGCCCCTGATCCCAGGCCACAAACACCAGGAACTTGACCTCTTCAGCCTGGAGTTAGAGGGGATGGGATATAGTAATTACTTGCCCTTTTCAGTGAGACAGGTAAGTTTTTATTGAGAGCTAAGGAAAAAATGTGCCCGGTCTTCCTGGCTACTGCCAGCCAGGATACAGATTTTTGTCTAGCTGAGCCTGGGTAGGGGTGATGAGGGAGAGGGCCATGGTTGAAATGCCACAGACTCTCACAGTGTTATAAAGTATTAGTGGATTTTCTCAAACTATCTTCCTTTGTTGTATGCCTATACAATTATTCGCAGAGACATTAAACTTTTTTTTTTTTAATAGTTTTCCCTGGCTTTCCTTATGTTGCTGAGGGATGTGACTGTAGGGATACATATGCTCTCATCCCAAGTAAAATCTGTTCTCCTATACTTTTAATGTCTTCTTTACCTCCAGATAAATCCTCTTTTTTGTTCTTAATCTTTTTTATCATACATTTATTGTTCTTTGGTTTGATCACATTGACAAAGTTTTGACAGTCTTATTATTTCTAAGGAAAAGTGTCTGGTCTGACTAAGCATCTCTTACATTTTATTTTCTATTTTGCTATTGTCTACACATTCATCCATACCGGTATCTTTGAACTTATTGTTCCACACCAATATTTTCCTTCCACATTCTTTTGATTTACTTTGTTATCCTACTTTACCTTCCTGAGTTGAAATCTTAGCTCATCGGTTTTCAATCTTTTTAGTTTTCTAATAAATGAATTACAAACTGTAAATTTTTCTTTGAACAATACTTTGACTTGATTCCATAACTGTTTATATAAGATTCTTATCCCCTTTTATATTAAGCAATTCATAAATATCATCTTTCTGTTTATACTTTTATTTGCATGTATTTTCTGCAAAATTTACTCCAGAACCCTAAGTTTTTATTTCTTCAGCTTCTTCTGGGATATCTTTTTCTTCTGTGCAACTTTCTCTTCTGGTTTAGGAACAATTCTCTTTTTCCGTGAGGATCATCTCCGTATGGCAGGGAGAGCTCATGTATGGGTTAATCCGACCATGAGCCCTATAAGTTCTATGCTGCATCTTAGGGGCTTTGTTCACCTGGATGTGCTCTGTGACCAGAGACTCTACATCGAAACCCTTAAGTTCAGCATTACTGTCTGCATTTTTAAGCATGTGCAGTAAAAACTCAGCACTCGTTTTGGGCCACTGACCCTGTGTCTAGCCCCACTGTTTGACCTGGGCACACCTACCAATTCCACCATTGTAGTGTCAGAAAGGCACACATTGCTTCTGGAAAGAAACATCTTTAAGATACTTTGTGGCTTTTCGAATATGCATACCCTTGATGCCTTGGGCAGTTTCACGTGTGTTCTGAAAGTGACCACGGAGATTTGAACCTCTTGATTTGCATGATTTTGTCGATTTTTCTGGGTCAAGTGAAGAGTGAACCATTTTCAGAGATCACCTCAGGCCACTCATGGGAAGAGTCTCATCTTTTTTTTAAGTTTATTGTCAAGTTGGTTTCCGTATAACACCCGGTGCTCATCCAAACAAGTGCCCTTCTCCATCCCCATCACCTTTTTTCTCCTCTCCCGCGCCCCCCAGCAAGCCTCAGTTTGTTCTCAGTATTTAAGAGTCTCTTGTGGTTCGTCTGCTTCCCTCTCCTTAACCTTTTTTTCCCCTTCCCTTCACCTATGGTCCTCTGTTAAGTTTCTCCTATTCCACATACGAGTGAAAACATATGGTATCTGTCTTTCTCTGCCTGATGTATTTCACTTAGCATAATATCCTCGAGTTCCATCCATGTTGCTACAAATGGCCAGATTTTATTCTTTCTCATTGCCATGTAGTATTCCATTGTATAGAGAAACCACATCTTGATCCATTCATCAACTGATGGACATTTAGGCTCTTTCCATGATTTGGCTATTGTTAAAAGTGCTGCTGTGAACATTGGGGTACATGTGCCTCTGTGTATCAGCACTCTTGTATCCCTTGGGTAAATTCCTAGCCGTGCTATTGCTAGATCATAGGGGAGCTCTCTTGTTAATTTTTCGAGGAATGTGCAGACTATTTTCCAAACTGGCTGCACCAGTTTACGTTCCCACCAACAGTGTAAGAGGGTGCCTATTTCTCCACATCCTCGCCAGCACCTAGAGTCTCCCGATTTTTCATTGTAGCCACTGTGACTGGCGTGAGGTGGTATCTCAGTGTGGTTTTGATTTGTATTTCCCTGATGAGGAGGGATGCTGAGCATCATTTCATGTGTCTGTTGGCCATCTGGATGTCCTATTTGGAGAAGTGGCTGTTCATGTCTTCCACCTATTTCTTCACTGGATTATTTGTTTTTTAAGTGTGGAGTGTGGTGATTCCTTATAGACTTTGGATACTAGCTCTTTATACGATATGTCATTTTGCAACTATCTTTTCCTATTCCATCGGTTGCCTATTAGTTTTATTGATTGTTTGCTTTGCCGTGCAGAAGCTTTTTATCTTGATGAAGTCCCAATAGTTCATTTTTGCTCTTGATTCCCTTGCCTTTGGGGATGTGTCAAGTAAGAAATTGTTGCGGTTGAGGTCAAGGAGGTTGTTTCCTGCTTTCTCCTCTAGGGTTTTGATGGTTTCCTGTCTCACATTCAGGTCCTTCATCTATTTTGAGTTTATTTTTGTGTATGGTGTGAGAAAATGGTCTATTTTTATTCTTCTGCATGTTACTCTTCAGTTCTCCTAGCACCGTCTGTTAAAGAGGCTTGTCTTTTTTCCATTGAATACTCTTTCCTACTTTGTCAAAAATTAATTGGCCATACATTTGTGGGTCCAGTTTTGGGTTCTCTATTCTATTTCATTGGTCTATGTGCCTTTTTTTGTTCCAATACCTTACTGTCTTGATGATGACAGCTTTGCAGTAGAGGCTAAAGTCTGGGACTGTGATGCTTCCTGTTTTGGTTTTCTTCTTCAATGTTACTTTGCCTATTTTGGGTCTTTTATGGTTCCATACACATTTTAGAATTGTTTGTTCTAGTTTTGAGAAGAATATTGGTGCAGTTTTGATTAGGATTTCATTGAATCTGTAGATTGCTTTGGTTAGTACTGACATTTTAACAATATTTATTCTTTGAATCCATGAGCATGGAATGTTTTTTCCATTTCTTTGTGTCTTCTTTGATTTCCTTCGTAAGTTCTCTATAGTTTTCAGCATACAGATCTTCTGTATCTTTGGTTAGGTTTATTCCTAGGTATGCTATGGTTTATTGTGCAATTGTGAATGGGATCAGTTTCTTGATTTCTCTTTCTGTTTGACCATTACTGGTGTATAGAAATGCAACCGATTTTTGTACATTGATTTTGTACCCAGGAACTTTGCTGAATTCATGGATCAGTTATAGTAACTTCTGGTGGAGTCTGTCGGGTTTTCTATGTAGAGTATCATGTTGTCTGTGAAAAGTGAAAGTTTGACTTCTTCTTTGCCAATTCTGATGCCTTTGATTTCCTTTTGTTGTCTGATTGCTGACACTAGAACTTCTAGCAGTATGTTATACAACAGTGGTGAGAGTGGACATCCGTGTCGTGTTCCTCATCTCGGGGAAAGCTCTCAGTTTTTCCCCATTGAGGATGATGTTAGCTGAGGGCTTCTCATAGATGGCTTTTATGATGTTTAAGTAAGTTCCTTCTATCCTGACTTTTTTGAGGGTTTTTATTAGGAAAGGATGCTGTATTTTCTCAAATGGTTTTTCTGCATCTATCATCAGGATCATATGGTTCTTATCCTTTTGTTAATGTGATGTATCACATTGATTGATTTGTGAATATTGAACCAGCCCTGGAACCCAGGAATGAATCCCACTTGATCATGGTGGATAATTATTTTTATATGCTGTTGAATTCAGTTTGCTAGTTAGTATCTTGCTGAGGAATTTTGCATCCATATTTATCAGGGATATTGGCCAGTAGTTGTCCTTTTTTTGCTGGGTCTTTGGTTTGGGAATGAATGTGATGGGGCTTTGTAGAAGGAATCTGGAAGTTTTACTTCCATTTCTACTTTTTTGAATAGCTTGAGAAGAATGAGTATTAACTCTAACTTAAATGTCTGGTAGAATTCCCCACGGAGGCCATCTGGCCCAGGTCTCATTTGTTGGGACATTTTTGATAACCGATTCAATTTCTTCACTACTTAGGTGTCTGTTCAGATTTTCTCTCTCTTCCCGTTTGAGTTTTGGTAGTGTGTGTGTGTTTAGGAATTTATCCATTTCTTCTAGGTTGTCCAGTTTGTTGGCATATAATTTTTCACAGTATTCCCTGATAATTGCTTGTATTTCTGAGGGATTGGTTGTAATAAAGCTATTTTCATTCATAATTTTGTCTATTTGGATGCTCCCTTCTTTTTGAGAAGCCTTGTGACTAAAGATTTATCAATTTTATTTTTTCAAAAAACCAACTCTTGGTCTCATTGATCTGTTCAACTGTTTTTGGGGATTCTATATTGTTTATGTCTGCCCTGATCTTTATTATTTCCCTTCTGCTGAGCTTGGTGTGTCCTTGCTGCTCTGCTTCTAGTTAATTTAGGTGTGCTGTTAGGTTGTGTACTTGCACTTTCTCTGGTTTCTTGATATAGGCCTAGATTGCAATGTATTTTCCTCTTAGGACTTCCTTTGCTGCATCCCAAAGAGTTTGGATTGTTGTATTTTCATTTTCATAGGTTTCCATGTATTTTTAAATTTCTTCTCTAATTGCCTGGCTGACCCATTCTTTCTTTAGTAGGGTGTTCTTTAACCTCCATGTTTTTGGAGGTTTTCCAGACTTTTTCGTGTGGTTGATTTCAGGTTTCATAACATTGTGATCTGAAAGTGTACACAGTATGATCTCAATTCTTTTCTTTTTTAAAAATGTTTATTCCTTTTTTGAGAGACAGTACGAGTGGAGGGAGTGGGCAGAGAGAAAGGGAGACACAGAATCTGAAGTAGGCTCCAAGCTGTCAGCACAGAGCCCGATGCAGGGCTCGAACCCACAAACCGTGAAATCATGACCTGAGCCAAAGTCAGACACTCCATGAACTGAGCCACCCAGGCACCCCAGTTCTTTTCTATTTATTGAAGGCTGCTTGGTGACCCAGTATGTGATCTATCTTGGAGAATGTACCATATGGAAGTGAATTCCATAGCTTCAGGATGTAGAGTTCTAAATATATCTATCAAATCCATCTAGTCCAATGTGTCGTTCATGTCCTTTGTTTCTTTACTGAATTTCAGTCTAGTTGATCTATCCATTGCTGTAAGTGTAATATAAAGTCCTCTTCAATTACCACATTCTTATCAGTAAGATTGCTTATGTTTGTGATTGTTTTATATATTTGGGTGCTCCCAAATTCAGTGTGTAGACATTTATAATTGTTTGGTCTTCCTGATGGACAGACCCTGTTATTATTATATAATGTTCTTCTTCATCTCCTGTTATTGCCTTTAAAGTCCAGTTTGTCTGATATAAGTACAGCTACTCCAGCTTTCTTTTCACATATAGTATGATAGATAGTTCTCCATCCCCTCACTTTCAATCTGAAGTGGCAGATTCAGATTAGACTGGAGGCAGTTAGACTGGAGGCAGTCTAACATGAGTTTCTCGTAGACGGCAAATAGATGAATTTTGTTTTTCTATCCATTCTGCTACCCTATGTCTTTGATTGGAGCATTCGGCCCATTTACATTCAGTGTTAGTATTGAAACATATGGGTTTAGAGTCATCGTGTCCTTTGTGGGATTCATGCTTGTGGTGGTGTCTCTGGTACTTTGCGTTCCTTGCAACATTTCCCTCACAGAGTCCCCCTTAGGATCTCTTTTAGGGATAGTTGAGTGGTGATGAATACATTCAATTTTTGTTTGTTTGGGAAAACCTTGATCTCTCCTTCTATTCTGAATGGCAGGCTTGCTAGATGAAGGATTCCTGGTTGCATATTTTTCCTATTTATCACATTGAAGATTTTCTGCCATTCCTTTCTGGCCTGCCAAGTTTTAGTAGATAGGTCTGCCACTACCCTTATGAATCTCCCCTTGTATGTTAGGGCCTATTTATTCCTAGCTGCTTTCTGAATTCTCTCTTTATCCTTGTGTTTTGCCAGCTACACTATGATATGTCACGCAGAAGATCAATTCAGGTTACATCTAGGGGAGGTCTATGTGCCTCTTGGATTTCAAGGTCTTTTTCCTTCCCCAGGTTGCGGAATTTCTCAGCTATAATTTGTTCAAGTATCCCTTCAGCCCTTTTCTCTCTCTCCTCCTTATGGAATTCCTATGATACAGATATTGTTCTATCTGATTGCATCACTCAGTTCTCAAATTCTCATTTCATGCTCCTGGATCACTTTATCTCTTTCTCAGCTTCCTGTTTTTCTATAATTGTATCTTCTAATTCACCTTTTCCTTTCTGCCTCTTCGGTTATTGCAGTGGCCACCTCCATTTTATTATGCACCTCATTTATAGCATTTTTTTAAGTTCATCATAC
Source organism: Hyaena hyaena (assembly GCF_003009895.1). Classification (NCBI taxonomy): domain Eukaryota; kingdom Metazoa; phylum Chordata; class Mammalia; order Carnivora; family Hyaenidae; genus Hyaena; species Hyaena hyaena. Next base: position 94,634 of record NW_024081713.1, on the reverse strand, counting down.
TATTTTTAAGATCCCTGACTTTGTAGCAATAGTGTTTCTGCTGTCTTCTATGCCTTTTTCAAACCCAGTGATTAATTTTGTGACTATTGTTCTGAATTCTTGTTCAGTTATCTTGCTTATATCTGTTTTGATCAATTCTTTAGCTGTCACTTCTTCCTGGAATTTCTTTTGAGAAGAGTTCTTCTGTTTCATCATTTTGTCTAGCTTTCTGTCTCTCAGTTCTAAAGGATTGTCATATGCTCTGCACCTGCGAATACTGCTATATTAAAGGATGCTCATACACTGTCCAGGGCCTGGCCATTCAGGAAGTGTTCTTTTAAAGGTGTCCCTTGGTCTCTCTTGTTGTAACTTTGGTTATTTTATTTCCCTACTCGTAGTGATCTTTTGGACTCTCCACCATGTGTGCTTTGGTTTGTTCCTTGACGTAGCCCTGGAAAGGAAAACAGATAGATAGACAAACAGGGAACAAAACCACACAAATGTGCAAATAAATCAAACAAACAAGCAAACTGACAAAAATAATAAAATAAGCAAAAAAAGGACAGTCTAAAAGCATAAAACCAGATATCCCAGCTACAAATAAAGAGCAGAGTGGAGGCAGTGCTGATGGAAGAGCATATACAAAGTGAGAAATAACAGAGGTGGAGAGAAAGAGAAAATGAATATTGACCAGGCAGAGACTAAACGGATTAATCCAGAGAGAGAAAAGAAGAACATGGTAGGAGGCAAGGAGAAAGAAACGAAGATAATGTTACCGAGAAACTATATAGTCTCATTATTCCAGAGATAGAGGGAAAGGAAGGTAAAGAAGGAGGCGTGGAACATGCATCAGGAGAATGGATTAAATATGTCTGTTTAAGCAAACCTATAACCAGAATAATCAGTCTGGAGGAGGGGAGAGATAAGAATGAGAAAAGAAAGAATTATCTCAATAGCAAGAATTGATCTAGAGTTAATCACAGCATTGCAGTAGTGCTGGTCTTGGGGGAGGGGCTGTCTGTTAACACAGCATCTATCCAGCTCACTTTAACTTAAAAAAAAAAAAGGCAGTTACCCAGCACAGATGGGCATGGTTTGGCGTAGACAGGTCCTGCCTCCACTGTAGGCCCCACAGACCCATCCCTGAGTCCCCCTCCCTTGGTGGTTGTGGGGAGAAAAATGGCAACTCCCCAGGCCCTTCTCTTCAACTAGATGTTCTAAATCACTCCTTTGGATCATCCTCACTGTGCCACAGGCAGAGATGAGGTGGGCCATCTATGCCCCACGCCCAGCTGCATTCCAGTCTCTCACTCCGTGTGCATTAATGATGCCACCCAAAATGTAATCCCGCAAGCCACAGCCACTGTGCCTCTGAGGTGCCGCCTAACTCAGAGGGGACTTCTTTTGTCCCCTGGCCTGGCACTGGACCAGGGCACCCAGTCCAAAGAAAACTCCAATTTGAGATGGGATCTCTCACTTAAAGCCCTGCGGTTAGAGATGGGATGATAAGATCCCTCTCCATCCTGGGCCAAGATTTTTCTCTTGTCCAGATACAGTCCTATACTTCCCCAGCCACTCTTTCTCTTCACTTTGTCTCTCCACAGAAGGGGATCCCTCCCCTCCATGTCTCTGTGTCCTGGCCCATTTTTATCTCCCCCAGTTCGCATTCACGCACCTATGAGATTGTCTTCCTGGTAGATTCTGTCTCCTTTCCTCCCAGACTCTTGAGATTCAGAGTCCTTTGGCCTCAGCCCTTCTTTGAGAGGTGTGGGCAGGAAGTATGGATCCCCCTGTTTCTCTGCCATCTTGGCTCAGCCTCCATAAATCTCTTCTTAATTTACCTTTAAATCATATGATGTTCATGAGCTTTTGTTTTTGTATTGTTTTGATTTAGGTCAATTGTCAAGGTTCTATTTTATTTCAGATATTATTGCATTTTATTTTAGTTTATATTTTTTCTTATTTTAGTTTTTATTTAAGTTCCAGTTACTTAACATACATTAGTGATTGTAAGCTTCTAATTTCTGCTTTGTAGAAACTGTTGTGATTTTATTTGTGAAGGTCTACATGGCTGTATTTTATAAATTCAAAGTGCAGACTATAGCGAATTTAATTTCAGTAAAATTGACTTCTCCTGGGGAGGAGCCACTTTATGAGTTTCTTATAATATACTGTGGATATAAACATTTTCAGTCCTTGGAGCCTTTGCCAGTATCAGGTGTATAGCAAAACTGACTCATCTATTTGTAGCCTCTGTGTTGCTCCTCTCCTTTACCTTTTTATAGTACAGCAAAGAATTGAACACACACATACATACACACATGTATTTATCAGTTATCACTAATCTGGAAAAGATCCATTGTTCCTGTTTATCATGAGACTTATAAAAAGAAATATAAAACCCTAAATTGCCTTTCATACAGATTATAAGGATGAAATTATAAAACATTAAGCAGAATGGTTAGGTATACACTGACCCTAAGATTTTGGATGTAAGATCTGGGGTTAAGAATAAGTGGAAAATGTACCCATAGATTGTCCTACCTGCCTAAGAGTAAGGCTTGCATCCTTTTCCACAAAGAAAACAATAAAAGGTAAAGGAGTTTATTAGTCACTAAAATAATAACTCCTGGTTATGTATAGTAGTTGGGCAAATAAATTTTTCCTTAGAAATCAGTAAACTGTCCATCCTAGAAGTCAATCTCTGGCTAATCTATCCCTTTACTTAAAACTGAGAATGATTTAGTAGCACCTGGGTGTCTCAGTCAATTAAGCATCCAATTCTTGATCTCAGCTCAAGTATGTGAGTTCAAGCCCCATGCTGGGCTCTGCACTGACAATACAGAGCATGCTTGGGATTCTGTCTCTGCCTCTCCCCAGCTCCCAGACACACACTCTCTGTCTCTCTCAAAATAAATAAATAAACTTAAAAAAATTTAAATGAGGGGCGCCTGGGTGGCTTAGTCGGTTAAGCGTCTGACTTTCGCTCAGGTCATGATCTCGCGGTTCGTGGNGGGCTCTGTGCTGACTGCCAGCTCAGAGCCTGGAGCCTATTTCAGAGTCTGTGTCTCCCTCTCTCTCTGACCCTCCCCTGCTCACGCTGTCTCTCTCTCTCTCTCTCCTAGAAATAAAAATATTTTTTAAAAAAATTTAAATGATTATGATTTAAGGAGCAACACCAAAGGTTGTTATACTCAATGTAAAAAAAAAAAGTATAGATATAAATATTTTAAGTTTTAAATCCTATTCCTACGTAAGGATGATCAGATGGCAATTTATTGTAACATCCAAAGGTATATGAAAAATCCCTGAATAAAGCTGCCTTCGAGGAAACAAATCCAAGGAGGAAGGATGGGAGATCCTTCCCACAGGACTGTCTTCCTACAGTGCATTAGAGGAGAGCTCAGGGTTCTCAAGAACCAAGAGAATAACTTGTAAACATCAATAGTCAAGCACAAACCCTAGACCATTCAGTACTCCATTTTACATATATGCTCACCAGATTCATACCAGACAACTACTCTCATCACCTGCTGCAACTTACTGCCCACCCTGCCAAAGCACCAAGGGATCTTTTCTAGGAGACAATGAGCAATGGCATCCTACTCTTGCTTACTCTCCAACTTCTTGATCCTTTGGCCCAGCACTTAGGATGCTATTAGTACCTGGTGACTGGCCAGCATACATTTGAGAGGGTTAATAACTTGACACCCTAGGGAGAGTAAACACTCTCCATGTTAACACAAAATTCCTTGAAGCATAGTATACTATCTCAAAGAAATGAATTTCTGAGGTGGTGGGACCATCTGGAGCTGGTGGGGCAGTCTGAGAGCAGACTGAAATGTGCTTATGAAGCCCCTGTGACTGCATCCAAGCCCCCCCAGCAAATCTTGGATTTCACCTGCTCCTGCCTGCCTGACCTTCTTGCCCCATTAGCAGAGTCCACCACTTCTGTCTTCCTTCCTCCAATCTGATGCCTGCCTCCCTGTTGATCCTGGGCAAATGAGCATGGCTACCTCAAAAAAAAAAAAAAAAAAAAAGCCAAAGTACACATGGTGGAGAGTCCCAAATACCACTACTAGGGAAATAAAATAACCAAAGTCTCAACAAGAGAAACCAAGAGACACCATTCAAAGAACACTTCCTGAACACACAGGCCCTGGACAGTCAAAGAGCCCTCTTTAATACAGCAGCACCCACAGGGGCAGAGTGCATAACAAGCTTTTAAAACTAACAAGAGATAGAAAGCTAACCAAAATCGTGAAATGGAAGAACTCTCCTCAAAAGAAATTCCAGGAGGAAATGACTGACAGCTAAAGAACTGCTCAAAACAGATATAAGCAGCATAACTGAACGAGAATTTAGAACAATAGTCATAAAATAAATTAATCACTGGGCTTGAAAAAGACACGGAAGACATCAGAGAAACTATTGCTACAAAGACTATGGAGCTTAAAAATAGTGGCGTTGAATTTAAAAATGCTATAAATGAGGTGCATAATAAAATGGAGGCGTCCAACGCACGATTGAGGAGGCAGAAAGGAGAATTAAGTGATTTAGAAGACACAATTATAGAAAAAGAGGAAGCTGAGAAAAAGTGACATAAACTGATCCAGGAACATGAAAGGAGAGTTCAAGAGCTCAGCGATACAATCAAATGGAATAATATCTGTATTATAGGAATCCTAGAAGAGGAAGAGAGAAGGAAAGATGCTGAAGGAGTCCTGGAACAAATTATAGCTGAGAACTTCCCCAATCTGGGGAAGGAAACAGACACTGAAATCCAAGAGGCACAGAGAACTCCCCTCAGATGTAACTTGAGTCGATCTTCTGCACCACATATAGTGAAACTGGCAAAATAGAAGGACAAAAAGAGAATTTTGAAAGCGGCTAGGGATAAAAGGGCCCTAACATACAAAAGAAACCTATCAGAATGGTTACAGACCTACCTACTGAATCTTGGCAGGCCAGAAAGGAATGGCAGGAAATCTTCAATGTGAGGAACAGAAAAAACATGCAGCCAAGAATCCTGTATCCAGCAAAAAGTCTTTCCAGATAAACAAAAATTGAAAGAATTCATCACTACTAAACCAGCCCTAAAAAGAGATCCTAAGGGGGACTCTATGAGGGAAATGTTGCAAGGAACGCAAAGATACCAGAGACACCACCACAAGCATGAATCCCACAAAGGACACGATGACCCTAAACCCATATATTTCAATACTAACACTGAATGTAAATGGGCTGAATGCTCCAATCAAAAGACGTAGGGTAGCAGAATGGATAGAAAAACAAAATTCATCTATTTGTTGTCTACAAGAAACACATGTTAGACTGGAAGACATCTTCAGATTGAAAGTGAGGGGATGGAAAACTATCATACTATAAGTGAAAAGAAAGCTGGAGTAGCTGTACTTATATCAGACAAACTGGACTTTAAAGTAAAGACAGTAACAAGGGATGAAGAAGGGCATTATATACTAATTACAGGGTCTATCTGTCAGGAAGAGATAACAATTATCAATATTTATGCACCAAATATGGAAGTACCTAAATATATAAAACAATCACAAACAGAAATAATCTTATGCATAAGAATGTGCTAATAACAGGGGACTTTAATACTGCACTTACAGTAATGGATAGATCAACTAGACTGAAAATCACTAAAGAAACAATGGACCTGAATGACACATTGGACCAGATGGGTTTGACAGATTTATTTAGAACTCTATGTCCTGAGGCCATGGAATTCACTTTCTTCTCAAATATGCATGGCACATTCTCCAAGATAGATCACATACTGGGTCATAAAGCAGCCCTTAATAAATATAAAAAAAATTGAGATCATACCATGAACACTTTCAGATCACAACGCTATGAACCTTGAAATCAATCACAGGAAGAAGTCTGGAAAACCTCCAAAAACATGGAAGTTAAAGAACACCCTGCTAAAGAAGGAATGGGTCAACCAGGCAATTAGAAAAGAAATTTAAAAATATATGGAGACAAATGAAAACACAACAATCCAAACTCTATGGGATGCGGCAAAGGCAGTCCTAAGAGGAAAGTACATTGCACTCCAGGCCTATTTCAAGAAATAAGAAAAAGTGCAAATACAAAATCTAACAGCACACCTAAAGGAACTCGAGGGAGAACAATAAGAGCACCTCAAGCCCAATAGGAGAAGAGAAATAATAATAATTAGGGCAGAAATAAACAATATAGAATCCCCAAAAACAGTTTAAGAGATCAATGAAATCAAGAGTTGTTTTTTTGAAAAAATAAACAAAATTGACAAACCTCTAGCCAGGCTTCTCAAAAAGAAAAGAGAGGGCACCCAAATAGATAAAATCATGAATGAAAATGGACTTATTACAACGAACCCCTCAGAAATACAAGCAATGATCAGGGAATACTATGAAAAATTATATGCCAACAAACTAGACAACTTAGAAGAAATGGACAAATTCCTAAACACACACTCACTACCAAAATTCACACAGGAAGAGATAGAAAATCTGAAGAAGAAATCGAATCAGTTATCAAAAATCTCCCAACACATAAGAGCCCTGGGTCAGATGGCTTCCTTGGGAAATTCTACCAGACATTTAAAACAGAATTAATACCCATTCTTCTTAAGCTATTCCAAAAGATAGAAATGGAAGGAAAACTTCCGGACTCATTTTACGAAGCCACCATCACTTTGATTCCCAAGCCAGACAGAGACCCAGCAAAGAGAACTACAGGCCAAATCTTGATAAATATGAATGCAAAAATCCTCAACAAGATACTTGCAAATTGAATCCAACAGCACATAAAAAGAATTATCCACCATGATCAAGTGTCTTTCCTGGGTTATAGGGCTGGTTCAGTATTCACAAAATCAATGTGATACATCACATTAACAGAAGAAAGGATAAAAACCATATGATCCTGTCGATAGATAAAGAAAAAGCATTTGACAAGATACAGCATCCCTTCTTAATAAAGACCCTCAAGAAAGTCAGGATAGAAGGAACTTACTTAAACATCATAAAAGCCATCTATGAGAAGCCCTCAGCTAACATCATCCTTAACAGGGAAAAACTGAGAGCTTTCCCCGAGATTATGAACATGACACGGATGTCCACTCTCACCACTGTTGTTTAACATAGTGCTGGAAGTCCTAGCATCAGCCATCAGACAACAAAAGGAAATCAAAGGCATCAGAATTGGCAAAGAAGAAGTCAAACTTTCACTTTTCGCAGACAATATGATACTCTACATAGAAAACCCGACAGACTCCACCAGAAGCCTACTAGAACTGATCCATGAATTCAGCAAAGATGCAGGGTACAAAATCACGTACAAAAATAGGTTGCATTTTTATACACCAATAATGAAGCAACAGAAAGAGATATCAAGAAATGGATCCCATTCACAATTGCACAAAAAACCATAGCATACCTAGGAATAAACCTAACCAAATATATAGGAGATCTGTATGATGAAAACTATAGAAACTTAGGAAGGACATTGAAGAAGGCACAAAGAAATGGAAAAACATTCTATGCTCATGGGTCAGAAGAATAAATATAGTTAAAATATCATTACTACCCAAAGCAATCTACACATTCAATGCAATCCTAATCAAAACTGCACCAGCATTCTTCTCAAAAGTAGAACTATCCTAAAATTTGTATGGAACCACAAAAGACCCAGAATAGGCAAAGTCATATTGAAGAAGAAAACCAAAACAGGAGGCATCACCATCCCAGACTTTACCCTCTACTACAAAGCTGTCATCATCAAGATAGTATGGTATTGGCACAAAAACAGACACATAGACCAATGGAATAGAATAGAGAACTCAGAATTAGACCCACAAATGCATGGCCAACTCATCTTTGACAGAGTGGGAGACAGTATCCAATGAAAGAAAGACAGCCTCTTTAACAGGTGGTACTAGGAGAACTGGACAGCAACATGCAGAAGAATGAAACTAGGTCATTTTCTCACACCATACACAAAAATAAACTCAAAATAGATGAAGGACCTGAATGTGAGACGGGAAACCATTGAATCCCTAAAGGAGAAAGCAGGAAACAACCTCCTTGACGTCAACTGCAGCAATTTCTTACTTGACACATCCCCAAAGGCAAGGGAATCAAGAGCAAAAAATCAACTATTGGGACCTCATCAAGATAAAAAGCTTCTGCACGGCAAAGGAAACAATTCATAAAATAGCAACCGACAGAATGGGAAAAGACAGTTGCAAACGACATATCAGATAAAGGGCTAGTATCCAAAATCTATAAGGAACTCCCCAAACTCCTCACCTGAAAAACAAATAATCCAGTGAAGAAATGGGTGGAAGACATGAACAGACATTTCTCCAAACAGGACATCCAGATGGCCAATGGACTCATGAAACAATGCTCAGCATCCCTCCTCATCAGGGAAATACAAATCAAAACCACACTGAGATACCACCTCACGCCACTCACAGTGGCTACAATGAACAGATCAGGAGACTCTAGATGCTGGCGAGGATGTGGAGAAACGGGCACCCTCCTACACTGTTGGTGGGAATGGAAACTGGTGCGGCCCCTCTGGAAAACAGTATGGAGGTTCCTCAAAAAATTAACAACAGATGGGGCGCCTGGGTGGCTTAGTCGGTTAAGCGTCCAACTTTCGCTTAGGTCATGATCTCGCGGTTCGTGGGTTCGAGCCCCGCGTCGGGCTCTGTGCTGACAGCTCAGAGCCTGGAGCCTGTTTCAGTCTGTGACTCCCTCTCTCTCTGACCCTCCCCTGCTCACGCTGTCTCTCTCTCTCTCTCTCTCCTAGAAATAAATAAAACATTTAAAAAAAAATTTAAAAAAAAATTTTTTTAAAAAATAAATTAAAAAAAAATTAACAACAGAACTCCCCTATGACCCAGCAATAGCACTGCTGAGAATTTACCCAAGGGACATAGGAGTGCTGATGCACAGGGGCACAGGTACCCAAATGTTCATAGCAGCACTCTCAACAATAACCAAAACATGGAAAGAGCCTAAGTGTCCATCAAGTGACGAATGGATCAAGAAGATGTGGTATATTTATACAATGGAATAGTACATTGAATACTACTACAACGAGAAAGAAAGAAATCTGGCCATGTGTAGCAACATGGATGGAACTACTGTGGAAATAAGTAAGGACAGATACCATATGTTTGCATATATAGGTGGATTAGGAGGAAGCTAACGGAGGACCATGAGGAAAAAGAAAGGGAAAGATAGTTGGGGAGAGGGAGGGAGGCAAACCATGAGAGACTCTTGAATGCTGAGAACATGCTGAGGGCTGATGGGGGTGAGGGAGAGGGGAAGGGGGGTGATGGGCATGGGGCAGGGCACTTGTTGGGATGAACACTGGGTGTTATATGGAAAATAACTTGAACCTAAACTATTTAAGAAAAAAAAGGAAAAAAAAGAAATGAATTTCTAAGGTTAGGATTCAGAACACCAAAGCATTTCTCTGTTTGTCTTAAATCAGATTACAGAGGTCAGAACAAACACAGGGTCTCCTGCTCAGCTTGCTTCTTGCAGCTGAATTCTTCAATGTCCCATAGTAACTACTAATTCAATAGGTCTGTCTCCTACAGACATGTCAGTGGTAAGATACAGCATCGCTGGCCCCAAGGCTGAGCAGCTCCATTTGCCAGGCATAAACCATCGACAAAGTAGAACACTGAATCGCATCAATCGTGCAAAGAACTACTTCGCATGCAGATTAAGTCCCTCTGCCTCTTCATCTGCAGCAAGGCAAAGCACACTGAACTCCTCTCTCTTAGGCTCAAAATTCCTGGCAGACAGTTACCTAACTCTCAGTCTACAAACGAAGTACAAGAATACTACTAACTGGCATATCATTGTCAATTTTAGCTTGTAATAGCCAGGGTAAGATAAACAATATACCTCTCTAACTTTAAGGTCAGCATCAGGCAGTTCAGTGACCATCCTCACATCACTCATCTCTTGGCAGCCTTGTCAGTACCATAATTCTGGATTGGCATGGGCATGGGGCCAACTGAATAGTCACTCTGAAGGTGCATTCCTCCTATGGGAGGGAACAGAATGGCTGAAAAACATCAAAGTCATGAAGGTCAGTTGGCTCAGGCAAGGAGAAGGCAGTAAATTGATCAACTGGAGAACTTTGGTTGAATCCAATTCATATATATGTATATATTATATTCATATATATGCATGTGTTATGTGTATATATTATGTGTGTGTATATGTATACAATCTCAAAAGTGGACAATAATTTGGCAGACAAAAAGAGAGGGACAGAGTTTCTAAAAGGCAAGAGAATTTGTTGCAAGAATTTTGGATGAATTCATATAACATAAGGCAGTATTGCATTTTTAGCACCTTTCTCAAGAGGAAAAAGAAAAGTAACATTCTGTAGCTCCATATCAAGGGAATTTAGGAAGGATTGAATTACAATAAATGAATTTACATGAGGGATCGTTCTTATCAAACATGAATGCTTAAGATGAAGGAATAAGACATTATGCGCCCAGAGAGAGCTAAGCTTCTTTAAAATAATCCTGTTAGAATGTGAATTTTAGGATCTGATAATTTATGAATGTCACCAGCTCCTGGCCTGTCACCTGCTCTTCTACTCCATGCCAATCTATTCAAAAGAACGAACTGCTCATTCCCAAATGTGCTTGAATTTGCATTTCATCTACTCTCTGGGTCCAAGTCCAGCAGCACAGGCAGAAAAGGCTGTCACCCTGAAATACACTCTGAGAGCCTGTGTGAGTGCTACAGGAGGCTGTGGCCTGCAAGGTGTGATCTGCACAGTGCTCACTGGGCTCCAATCACTGCTACATTCACACCCTGTCTCATAGGCTGCCACAGAGCCTGGAATGGCATCCTTCTTTCAATTCTAGCATTTTCTCCAGAAGGTCTTTATTGACACAGACAGACACCCTCTTTTGGAACAGTCTTATGTTAAACCAATCGTCCCTATGAACATGAGTCATTGAGCAGTTCCTAAATAGCAACCTTAAAGAATATGACAAGGTAAAGTGAAATTTTAATTGTGGAGGAGGATATTGGGAACAGTCATAAGAAATGCTTCTCAAACATGGATGATCACTATAGTTACCTGTAGGAGTTGTTCAAAATAGGGAATATCATACCTTACTCTATGAGCCTGATTCTTTAGCTCTGGGGTGGATACAAGGAATATGTATTCTTAACAGGCAGCCCAGATGATTCTGATAATCAGCATGGTTGGGGAGCCACTAAAGGTCAGTCCTGGAAAAGTATCAATAGCGAGCAGTCCTAGGCAGTCATCGGGCCAGCACCTGGGCAGTGGGCACACTGAAAAACCAATTACTCCCCTCTTCTCCCAGCTAGTGGAGTAGGGACACAAATATAAAGACTAATGACAGGATGGGAATCAAAGCATCAACCTCATAAATGAAAGTCCAAAGTGCCAGGTAAAGCCCATCACCTTGTTACCTAGGTGATAAGGTCCAATGGAAGTTAGCCTTTCACCAATCTCCCCTGTAAAATAAAGTCATTCTTCTTCCTTAGCAGAGGCCTGAGTAATGAGGCTCCAGGGAGAGGCAGAACCATCATGTCAGAACAACCTCTCCCTTTCTGAGGGAGAAAGTAGACATCTCCTTCCAAGGAAACACGAGGATTACAAAATACAAGTTTCTCTCTAACAAAGACCAGAAGAGTTTGCTGCCAGGATAAACCCATGGTCATATCAGCCCAGCATTCTGATTCCACAAGGCATAACCGGGGGGTGGGGTGGGGGGGGGAGTGATGGGCAAGCTTGGCTTTGTCCTTGATCAGAGCCACACACGTTAGGGATATACACACCAAACACAAAACAAAATGAAAGTGAAACCAACAGAAACAAAATGGAAGCTGGAAGATGGATTAGACATCTTTCATCCAAGATTTTTAGAAAATGTTCCTAGTCTTTATCTCAGGTGTACTTTGTTTCTCTCTAACCCCCTTGGGGGAGAGCCCAAGTTTGCCTGTGTGGGCACAACCAGCTCCATGGGGCAAACCCCATTACGGCTTCACAGTGCCAAGCCTGCTCCTTCCTTTTGTGTGTACCTGTGTCCTAACAGCAGTATTTTATGATTCAGTTCAATGCATTTGAGGGGAAGATAAAACAAAAATAATGTAGCACCAAATACCAAACCCTGAGGCACACCAATGTAAGCACTGAATAGCCTGTAAATAAATACAGGAATGTTAGCCTGGGGAGAGGGAAGATACTAAGAAATGTTCACTCACTGTAACAACAGTGCAGGCTCTGACAGGGTTTGAATGCCTGGAAAATGGTTTCGTAGACATGCAAGGGTCTCTCCTCTTATCATTCTCCCGACCCAGCAACTTCCCACTGACTGTTTTTCACTGCAAGTCACCTTGGTGATTAATCAGAGACAGTAGATGGCTCCTCTGTCTAAACCAAACCGAACATCAGTCATGTTAAAAAAAAAACAAAAACAAAAACAAATATAAACTTGCCAATTTCTTCAACACATGCGAACATTTATAAAGAGAGGCACGTTATCAACTTCCAGATTTCTCTCTTCCTGTAACTATCTTTCTCCACCCTCACTCTGCAAGAAAACCTGTCTAAATCCTCACCATGTCAATCAATAAACACAGCATCTCAGGGCACAAGCAAGCTGTGCCCTCCGTGAATTGATGAATCTAGACTTGGGAGTCTGACATATTTACTTGATGAAACTTTCAATTAAAACCAACAAGAAAGCCCAAGATGAAATCAAATATTAGAGAAATGAGAAATCTGTCATATGTTAAGCAAATATTTATGGTGCAAAATGTGTCATATGACAACTGAATGAAAATCTAAATGCTGACAAGTGTGCCAGAGGCAAATGAATAGGCACCTGTAATAGTTAAAATAACTAAAAAAGATTTAAAAGAGGAGAGTGGAGGGGGCAATTAGCTTCTTCCTGTCCTACTGTCCAATAATATCTGTTCATAAGACCACTTTGATGGTTTGACCCCCTTAAGAGGTATTTTTTATTTTATTTCTTTGGATTTTGAATATACTTAAGTCTCATCCAGTTCAAACTGCTTCCCTGGTTGGTTAAAACAAAAACAAAAAAATGGGAAGAAAAAGAGAAAAGCAAAACAGGTTTTATTTCTATGGAGTTCATTCTTAAATTGAAATTCATATAGTGAATATAAGGTTTCAAGATTCAATCTATGGTTTCATTTAAGATCAACGTCCACATGAAATTTAAAACTTAGAAAATTCTGGCCATATATTACACCTATTTATTCCTTGGCCTAACATTTGCCTCATATGATGCCCTCACCCCAATTTATAGTAGATAATCGGTCATTTTTTTATTTCTCCACATAAAAGACACATGATTTTTTGCTACCATGGTGTTTTATTTACACCTCACAATTATGATACACAACACTGGAAGTGATATATCTTATCTAGGAACTATATGTAACAACATAGGTAAGAGCTGACAGTTTAACTGATTTCTTTTCCAAAATCCCCTCTTCACTGCTTTCTCGGTTCTAACCCCTGAAGTGTAGTGTCACATATCAGTAATTTTAAAAATATACCATATTTCTTTGTGTGATAGCTACCTTACTTTACTCCTTAAGTCCTTTTTTAGGGACAGCAAAGCCAACACAAAGAAAAGCACAACTGCATTAGAACAAAGATAAGATATACAGCCACATTTATCTGACTTTTTTTCTTTCCTCTTAAATTTTTAGGCATTGCCAGACAGAAGGCTATTAAACAGCAAAACATAACACAAAATTCTGAGGTCTAAAAAATATTCTTCTGAGCAGAATTTCTCTACATGCCTATTATGACATATATCAGGCTTTTCCTTTCAGGACCCTGGATAGCTTCCCCCTTCTAGGGCATTTATCTTGTCCACATGCTCCTAGTTTATCAAGGAAAGGATTTACGCAGCTCTGAAAGGCACCCGTTAAAGCATTATTACTTCACTGCACTCACATACAGCATGGAGATGGTAGCAGTAAACCAGAGAGAAGGGAGCAATTCTTCACAACAGTCCTTTATGGGGATAAAACCATCCATGGCCAACTCCACCCTAGATCACAGCACATGCCGATGCACAAATTCAAAAGCACAGGAACACTACCTGTGAACGCAGTGGGCATGTAGCATACTGATTGCTCTAAGTTCCCCTGAAGGATATGTATTTCCCTGATGATTTCCTGAAGTTCTATAAGACTATGCTGTCTTCTTCTAAGGCAGGATATAACACTATGCTTTTTCAGCACTAACACTACATTTGAAGCAGGACGTTTTGGTTTGAAGAGGTGGTTTTGATGTTTCAGTAGCCAAAATAAAAGGTAAAGGAACTATTTTTCTTTATTTAAAAACAGGATGTACAAGAGCTGCTCCTGGTCCTCACTCTACTCTTGTTGAGTCTCACCTTCATCCATGACACACACCCCATTGTTCAAACATGTCCTGAGGTTCACTCCAGATAGATGCTAGTTTCAGCCACTATTTTTAAAAGGTCAAAGTTGAGTGGCTTATGTTTCAGATTATATCAAAATGCTCCCATGCTAAAATGACTGGATTAAACTATCACAGCAACATGTCGAAATAAACACACTCCTAGATGCAGTTGGGAGTTCTAATCCTGCCTAATGTTATCAGGACCTCATACCATAGCAACTCAGGTAGCTCCTTCAGAAAGCTCTCCCTTATCCCCAGAATAATTCTGCCCATCCTCTCTCAAAATGTACCCATCATCAGTTATATTTGCTTGGAGCCTAGTGCTGTGGTAATATAAGAATCTGGCTTGAGTTGTTATGTTCTTGGCTAATAGGGAAAGGCAAAGGAAGAATCATTTTTAATCACCAGCTTTGCACTTTGCAAACGTTATGTAATTTACTCCACACATACATACGACATTTAAGATATTATTGCCCTTGTTTTATAGATGAGAACAGTGAGACCAGGATATTCATACTTATTCCCCATATTCACTCATTTATTAAGTGACAGACCCAGAATTAAATGTAGTTCTGTCTGATTTTAACATCTGTCCTCTTTGTACTACATCATGCCAGTTAATCTATTACTATTCACAGAGAGCATTTGCATTTTACCCAAAGCTTTAACATCTTAAAGAGCATGAATGGGTTCCATAATAAATGCAGGCTAAGAAGAAGAAATGTCTTTCCCCAGAGAGCCAAGAAGAACTGCCCATCAGGACAGCAGTGAGGGCAGAGAATGAATGACCCTCCATTGGCCTCATTTAGATTACTTTTCAAAGAAGCTCCAACCATGTCCCTCTGGCTCATTCAAAGGTTGGAGGACAATGAGGCTGAGACTGCTGGCTGACTACCAATAAACTCTTTCCCCTCTTCCATTGTAATAGAATCCTGGATTTTTTTGTGATTTTTTTGTTTTCATTTTTTTTTTTTAAATTTCAGTCTATGTCCAGGAAAAAAAGTAGAGAGTTGGTGGCAGGGAGGAAGGCAAGGGGCTGTTCCGCAGGCTCCTTTGCTACTATATGGGGCCAGGTCCTTAAGTTCTAGCTGATGATATCTAAACAAAACTGATGTGCGACATCTCCAAGGGAACTTTCTTTTTTTTTTTTTTTTTTTTTTTTTGAAAGAGAGAGAGAGACAGCGTGAGCAGAGGAGGGTCAGAGAGAAAGGGAGGCACAGAATCTGAAACAGTCTCCAGGCTCTGAGCTAGCTGTCAGCACAGAGCCCAACGCAGGGCTCAAACCCACAAACCGTGAAATCATGACCTGAGCCGAAGTTGAATGCTTAACCCACTGAGCCACCCAGGTGCCCTCCAAGGGAACTTTCTTAAAGGCCGGTTGACATATACCCATGCCTCAGCAATGTAAACCTGATGGCTGAAGCCAATGCAGCTATCTTGGGCTATTGATCACCATGTGGAATATAAAGCACAAAAAGTGGATGAACACGCTAGAAGGAGCCTGAATTGCTCACAATATGTAGAACAGAGGCACACCAGCCTTAGACGGTCTCATCCTCCACATTTCTACATCAGAAAGAAATAAACTTCTAACTTTTTTTTTTTTAGCTAGGGTCTCTTTTACCAAGAGCTGAAATGAATCTTAACTCATAAACATAGGATGGGTAGATACTCAAATGTTTCCCAGTCTGTGGGCTTTATGAACAATGATGTAGCCCAAGTAAGAGCAATTTTGTTCAATAAACACTAGCTTTTAATATAAAGATTTCAGGGAGTATTTAATGAGGAAGAAATAATTATAAAAATAATGAAATGGAATTTCCACAGTGTGGCCTTTTTTCCATTCTTAATGCAACCAGCAAAATCTGAATAGTTGTGTCATTCCCTATAACCAATGCATTAGCATAAGTAGAACATTTGAATGTATATAATAATTATTCAATTATAATGATCAAAGGGAAGAGGTTGCTGAAAACCATACCTGATGCTGAATCCCTGCCTAAGAAAATATCATTATATTTTAAGAAAAGAGACCAATCTTGATGCCGTTAGCAGGAATGTGCTATTTTCAGAACTGTGTATCTACCTTCTTTAATAAGAGAGAATAAAACATCATTTTACGTTCTTATTAGACAAAGAGAGATGGAACATTCCATTATCCCCACGAGTTTCTAAGTGTGGTGGCACATCATTAACATTAAAGGGATTTAAAAACAAATCTAGAGGCCTAGCCCTTGGGTCAGAGGTGAGATGCCTACCTGGACCAGATTTAGAGCTTCTAAAGGTGATAAAACTATACCTGCTCTATGGCTCTGCAGTTATATTTGGAACCAAGCCCAGAGGCCATGGTTCTTCATCCTCTGGGGAGATTCCTTTCCCTCAGAAAGATGTTCATTACAAGAAACTAAGAACAATGTATGTTTTTGGAAACATTGTAGAAGCCTTTCAGATCATGGTCCAGACAGTGCAAAATCACCTAGGAAGCAACACTTGATCATTATTCTATGCACCTTCTGTTGCAGACATGTGGGGAAGCAAAGTTGTGAACTGCTCCAGGATTTCCCTAAAGCCAAAAATCTGCCCAGTTCTGCTCTGGGCAGATTTTCAGCTGCTGTAGCCCAATTTAGGGGAAGCAGCTGTCGGGCACATTTGGCCACACACCTAAATGGGAGCCTCTGGCATTCTGAACTTAAAAAAAAAAAAGGCATTGCTGAAACAGCAGGAGAGAGTCCACGACAATGGGAGCCTTCATATGGGCCTGAGAAAGCAAAGCAGTTTTTCTAGATTTTTTTTTCTTAAACTCTTGGCTGAGCCTAAAATCAGAGACAGTCATAAGGACAGAAAGTGCCTCAGTTCTTGTACTTTGGAAGACCAAGCTGATCCAGGCAGGTGAGGACCAGAAGGGGTCCCGCAGGACCAGCCAACAGGGTCCTTGGCTCCACACAAGACAGAAATCAAATGGGAGCCAGGATGAAGCGAGAGCAGAGTTTATTGAAGGTATAGAGAGAGTGCAGGTACAGACAGTATCTGGAAGACTCAGAAAGGAAAGGAGATAGTCCCATTTTTGCTTGGGTTCTGGGGTTCTTACTGAAGATGATGGTCTGGTCAGTGTGTCTTTTCAGGCACCCAGGACCTGGTCCAACAAGGTTGTGGGCTCAGGTACTCCGTAAGTCTCTGTAAGTCCCTTATGCCCTGGAGCCGGGGGGTCTTGGAAAACATACATGACAACTTTGCCTGATCACTCCTTAGATGTTATCTATTGTGCTGGAAGGCTCCAAAGAAATCCTTAATTCCTTGACCTTTACAAAGAAGACATACATATTGATACTGTAAGACATGTGTAGGGTAGAGGTGCAGATCCTAGCAAGACAAGAAGCAGCAAAAAAGCAGTCTTTCATGGGGTCCCTTTCATCAGCTCAAAGCTTCTAAAAGCTTAAAAGAAAGAGGTAATTAATTCCATTCATTGGCTGGTCCTTAAAAAGGCTTAGAAAACATTTAAGTTCAGGATACCTGTAAAACTTACCATCCCTACTGCAAAGGTGATGGGAGAGTTAATTCACCTTATTGTGGTAACCATTTCACGATACATATGTATATCAAATTATTACATTGTCCACTTTAAACTTATGCAATATTATATGTTGATTATATCTCAGTAATACTGTAAAACGTTTCAATTTACAAGAGAAGCTGTACATCATGAAAGTGGTTTATTTTCCTGTAAAATGAGAGGAAACATTTACCACTTTTCAAAAAAAGAAATTTTGGAAAAAAATTCACTCAAGAAACGGTTAAGATTCACTATGCTGGGCTTTACATAAAAATGGAAGACTACAGATAGATGATAGATAAATGATGATAGACGATAGATAGATCCTGCTAGAGTTTAATATGTACACACACACACACTATACACTTACATACCAATATACATATTAAACTCCACTGATATAAATTTCTCCTCAATTTTCCTGGTTTTGACCACTAAGTATACAGCCGAGAAAAAAAATTTTTTTCCCCAGTTCTGAGTTCAGAAAATCCACTTTTGGGGACAGCCATTTCCCCAGAGTTCTTGCTAATTTCAGCCACAAAGCAAACAAACACTCTGAGCAGAGGACTCTGTTGGGAAGCTTCTAGATGTGGGTTAGCCTGAAGGGATAACCTATGCATAAGGAGCAGTTTGGGTGTGGACCTCTCACTGGCAATAATCACACTAGCCCACAGGCAGTCACTTAGGTGAATGGTAAGGATGGACACAGGAGGGGGAGTCACACCATTGTGGAAGTAGGGACCTCATACCCCTGATCCAACTTCAAGTACTGGCCGGGGGGGGGGGGGGGGGGGGGGGGGGGGGGGGGGGGAGCTGGATGGTGGCTTTGATTTATGCATGAGAATGAAGTTTTAAAATAATCAAAACAGTCTCACACAATTTACTGGAGACTGCTTTGTTGACAGAAAGTGCCTGAGAAATTAGGAAATCAGGCTGAGGCCATAAAGAATCTTGCTACAAAGCAGAAAGGTTAGACAGTGCCGAGCTTGTAACATTTGTTCAGTAAGACAAAACTACTTCCTCTTTATACCCTAAGTGCGTGGAGACTCTTGAATAAACTCGTCACATATAATGTATACTCTGCAATTTTCCTAAATGCGTATTAGCCTTGCCTCTCCTGCTCTCAATCTAACTATACATACGTATCTAATGGCATCTCCATAAAATAACTAAAGATGACTCATATTTGTATGGTGCCTTCAATCCCACATGGTTCTTTCACTTTTGTTTTCCTTTTTAAATCTTACGAGAGTAATTATGGCAGTTAAAATCACACAGCTAGAAAAGAGGAGACCGAGGCTCAAAACCAGTTCCCAAATCCCACAGAACTCAAAGTTGGGATTCCTGTTTCCACCTCCAGCTAATTTCCCCTCCTGGGCTGTCTCATTCTCTTTGTGAGCCGGACAGATCAAGTTTGGTCACTTGCCAAGCATCTTCCTCCTCCTTGGTGCCCTTTTCTCTTTCCTGCTCCTCTGAGTCTTTGCCCTTTTCTTCCTCACCACTGCTGCTCCTCCTCCCACGCCCACTCCCGCTCACTCATGCTGTGTTCATGCTCATCAGAAAGAAAACAGTCACTGAATCCAAATGCCATAATCAGTGGTGGCCCCTGCAGGAAACAAATCAATCACAGAAGGAGCACTCAGCACTCAGTGGCAGAAAGACTTCCCTCTGAAGGGAATACTTCACAACTGTTGAGAGAATCAAGGTTTTGGTGGGTTGTTTTTCACCCCCCTTCAATGAGAAGGATTGGCTTGTCAAATCAAAGCTGCTATTTCTTCTTTAGTGTCTGATTTAGGAGATTATACATCAGAGGGAAGCACTTGTAAAAGGATTATAGCATTATAGAAAAATAATTGGAATGCTTCATCTCTGCATATCATGGCTTGTTAAAGTTGCTGTAGGGACTAGCCAGATTAATTAGAAAGAAGGAATATGCTTATTTCTCTAACTCAACACTCTGATGGTCAGAGATACAACCTGTTTATCCTAGTAAACGTTAAGAAATGACCATGGATAGTGTCTTAATCCTGCAATTTACAAGATACACAAATCATCCCCTCCGTCCCCATCATACTTGCCAAGAAAGTATGTGACAAGCTAAAACCTTGGCCACAATATAAAGAGCCATTTTCTTTTGCCTTAGGTATTATAGAGAGATTTTAAGGATATCTATCAATTATCTCATTCATTTGGTTAATATAAACAGCCCAGAGTTCACTACTCTAAATGGATGTATTTTATAAGCCTGAGATAATACATGTAATAGAATGCAATCTAATGCATTCTAACATACAGTTAGTTAAAGTCTCTCCTTGAGGATGAGACAATAATCCACTCCCCAAATGTTTAAACACCAAACAAACAAACAAACAAAAAAAAACATGAAAAAAATAAGTTGGGAAACTTGTGAAGCTAGAAAAGATTATCTTCAGTGCCTCATTTTGCATCTTTCTTCCCTTACGATTTTCCCCTCTCCTCCTTCTCCAAATACCCAAAACTCTTACAATCCCTTCTTCATCCCCAGAAAATTCACACTTGCCCCCTCTGGCAATACCTCTCAAAATTTTGCCTCTCAAAATTGACTAGACCTCTGTTCCATTCCTGAGGCTCAGCTGCAAGTAACCATGTTTTACCAAGAAACCCATACCTGTGTTTCCTATGTGTTCATGAGTTTATATATATAAGCTCTGCAAAATATACCTAAATCCACAGGGGTAAGCATTCCCAGCATCACGGTAGGTCAGCAAACGGATGATTTTTCAGTAAGACCTTTCCTCCCTTTTAGGTCATACCACATGGGCAGCACCCCTCAAGTCCACACTCAGGACCTGATTTCCCTTCACAGGGAAGGCTGACATTCTCCTCCACATGATCCTTCCTCCATGTTAAGCAGATAGCCACTTTTGGGGGGCGCTGTTTCAGACCCTGGGGGGAAGGCTTTCATCTATAATAAACAGAAAGGAACTTGTAGGATCATTCCCTTCCTCCTTCCCCTACTTCCCAGAGACCAACAGTCCTAAAGGGATTCCTGTTCCCCTTCCCCACAATGCTCTGAACAGCATTTCCTAGGGACCTTATTAGGTTCATGCCTCCAAATAAACTAGTGTTCAAACATTGAACTTATTTCACCCTAATGGTGGACAAGGAGTGTGCCTGGGGGACAAATATAGAACTGAGAGCTAGTAGAATAAAAACTACATGAAGAATCTGAACAGCCTCAAGACAGGATTAACAAACTAGATGACTGAAGGAGGAAGAAGGCCCCTGACAACCAGGCTAACTATTTGACAACTTAGCCTCCGGCTAGCCCTTCCCAGACTTGGAGAATGTGTCTTCTTCCATTATTGTCAAACATCCAAATCACTTTTTAAGATGTCTCGCAAAAGACCTCTTTTGCTTCTTCATTGCCTCCTTCTTTTGCGCACTCCTTCAATTTTGCACAATGTGAAAGCACCATGAAAAATGCACTGTGTTAAGATTTCTTTGTAGAGTCTAGCCTGCATCAGATAGAATAAGCTAAAAACCCAATGCAGGGTTCTCTGGTAACAGATGACTCAGAGGACACAGACTGGACTTTAGTCCTGTTTCCACCCACATACACACACATACACACACACGCATACACATATGCATACATGTATTAGCATAAATAACTCAATTGACATAAATAATTCTACCCCTTCCAGCACCGACCGGGAGATGCTCAGGCTTTTATAGAAGCCTGGAGAACAGTAACATATGAAGCAAAGCATTTGTCGTGGAAGAACAAGAAGTACCAAAGTAAGTGCTGCAGCCTGTGCTGACTTTCAAAGCACAGGGTGGCCATGCTCACTAACAAAGGACTCCCAGCTGGTGAACACTCAGAGTCACAGCTCCACCATTCCTGAGAACAGGATGCAGGGAAGAGGGATATGCAGATGGGGCAGAAATAGGGGAGAAGGAATGGAAAACTTGTCATCACAATACAAGAAAGGACAATATGGAACAGGCTCTCAAATGCTCAAAATCAAATTGCAGAGATCAGGAACAGAAAAGGACAAGAAATAGTCAATGGAAAATGAAAAGTATGGACAATAAGTTCCCAGAGTTCAGAGGAAAAACAAATTGGGGGGTGGGGGAGAGGGAGGACGGGGAAGATGGGGGAATGATGTCGGAAATTTGCCACAGAGAAAAAGAACTTTTGCAGAAGTGACTAAGAAGTAACACAAAGAGTAGGCCAAATCAAGAAAGAGAGAAAGTGGTCTTGCCAATCCATGCAAATAAGGCCTTCCATCATCTCCCTCCCCCCAGATCTGTCTGATTTTGCACGTGCTGCAAAGAACAGTAGCAGCATGGGCCTGTTTACCCTTTGCAGGGGTTAGCTGCCTGCCCAGCCACACTGCATGAGCCTCACCATGAACCAAAATGAAATGTTTTTTTTATCACCGCTTCTCAGACTTAGTTAAATAATTTTCAACTCTCAGATGCAGTATAAGATCAGGTTTCTCCAGTCCCAGCAGAGCATGCACCTTCTGGTTTTTTACTTCAATAAAACACATACAAGTGGAAATTTCATAAAAGGTCCCATTTTGTAATTTGTTGAGAAAAGATCCAGAGGCAAGGTCTGAGACTTTCCACCATGGCACAACCTTAGATGTGTCTGTCAAGCTGCCAGAACTCCTCAGAGCACACTAAAGCTATTGCTTTAGGAACATGGGGCCACCCTGTATCATGCTTTATCATTCTTCTCAGTCATCTTGCTGGGCAGCAAGACCAGGAAATAAAGATTGGGTCAGAGAATACTCAAGGTCAGAGGTAAAAGGTTAAGGTCAGGTTGGAAGAAGTAACAAACCAAATTTCTGAACTCAGCCAATGCTGAGATTTAAGAAACAGTTGAACTGACTCAACCGAAATAAGAACCCACAGCTCTGAAATGGGAAGGTAACGGAAAGGTGGGTAAATGGAACAGGGCAAGAGACAGGTAAAATCAAGAGGATCCTTCAGCACTGTCTCTCTCTCTCTCCCCCTCCTTGTAGGGAAATAAATTGATAACTTGGATAGGTTGCCACAACCTATCCTAATAAGAGGGTTATTCTGCACTGATTGGCCTAAATTTCCTTCTTAGGAAATAAGCCTGGTTACCATGCTATCACTGCACTCATGCCTGACCTAAAGGAGATCCCTCTGAAATTCTTTGGAGAAAATCGCAAATCGCAAATCTCTGTAGGACTTTTCCTGAATAGAGGATGTTGAACAAGCCCCTTCAAAACTGCTGCTTCTTGATCTGGTTGTACAATGGGAGAGAGAGCTCAGAGGTAAGGGGGCTCAACAAGAAGGTTAGTCAAGAAGTGGGCCTGATCTGACCTTGCCTGATTGGACACTTACAAGTTGTTCACAGAAGCTTCTGAGGGCCAAAGCCAGAATCCATCACCAATGAAAGCTGAAACTGAGAGAAGCAGAGTCTATCAAGATGGCAAGAACTCAAAGCCTAGAGCAACATTTCCCAAAGTGTAGAGGACCATGTGCCTCAGAATCAACCAGGGGCATTGTTAGGAAGGAAGTCTAGGCCCCACCCTAGACCTATTCAGAATATCTGGATATAGGCCCAAGAGTTTGCATTTTAAGAAGCTTCCCCTATTCCTACCCCTTAGGAACTTGTCCATTTCTTCTGTCTTCCCAGGCTGTGTCACCTTCAAGAGAGAAAAGAGTTCAATCCTACTGTCTAGCTAATATCATAGGAGAGAGTCCAGATCATCACTCACTATATCCCTCAGGGAAGAATGGCCAGGGGGTGGGGGGTGAGGGGACAGAGACGGGAACAGGATACCAGGAAATTGTGGAAAAAGATATGAGCCAATCACAGAGTCCCTAAAATGCAACCTGGCCCAGAAGGGTATCTTTATTAGCCTATGAGACATTTGAAGGTTGGAACCAGGTCTCCCAGAATATTGTGGTATTCAGTAGGTACCTAATAAATATGGAGAGGGAGAGAGAGTGAGAATAAGTGAACAGAATGTGGCCAGCCCTAATTCAGTGTTAATTTTAGTCCTCTTGGGTTCTATCTTGGTCTTTTCCTCAGCTTTAACCCACTTGTAGCCAACCTCTTTCACTTAGGGTATTAGGAATTCTCATTCATCATACTGTTTGATGAAAATCTCCCAGCCTACTGAGTTAAGAGACCCTCAGTCCTTGTAACTGCCATTCCCTCTGATTTGCCACTCTGTCATCTACTTAAAGAAAGCATTTTTCTTCCATTTTACATAAGAGATACTTCTGGAGGTCAGTACAGCTGGGGAACACACACGGAGAACTGATGTGGATCAATCCATAGCCCTGGAGCTCAGGTCATGCACTGTTTTACCAGTCATTTACCTTCCCATCAAACCCAAATCCTTCCTCTGAACTCTGGATATGTGAACACCAGGACAGGGAAAGCAGAGATCAGGGAGAAGAACGGTGTGATTTCTGAACTATTTACAAATTGTTCACACTCCCTGTCCTATGAGGCCTCTGGGTCTTCCAGTTTGCCATGAATCCGGGGCACCCCAGTGCTGACACCATCCCCACTGCCGTTGATGTTCTTATTTCCACTCTAGTTGCTAAATGTTTTAATGCCACTACTTCTGAAAGAATGCTCTGTGCCAGGCACTGAGATTAGGCTGTTGAAAATGGAGTGTTTTTGTTTTATTCTTTGTAGCAGATCCTAAAAATGAAATTAATCTCTAATCCTAACAGCTGTCAATAATCACTATTAACAAGTAGATCTATGTGCTTCCATTGTAAAAATTTGTAAATATGTACACAACTGTAAACTTTTTGCAAAGTTAGGACTATATCTGGACATGACAGTATGATGTGATCAGTTGTGAATTGAATGGCATCCCCATTTTGTTTCCTCCCACACTCAGTCACTCTCATATCCTTCACATTTTCCCTGACATCCCTCTCTTTCTGCAATCCTGTTCCTCCATCCATTTCTGCTCAACTTACTCCTTTAGCTTCCGCTCATTTTCTCCTAGACAATTTCTCCCATCTCATGATCAGAATCAGTCCTTGTCAAAGCCTCTGAAAGAGTATCGTTCCTTTATTATGAATATAAATGTGTGTGTATGTGTGTGTATGTGTATGTGTATACATGCATATATGTCTGTCTCCACACCAAAATCTAAACCAGGGAATGAAGATTCCCAAAACCCAGCACTGTGCCTGGCATGTGGTAGGTGCTCGATAAATGGTTGTTAAGTTGAATTGAATTCAGTGAAAATACCCTCTTATATATGTCTAAGCAAGTTAATGAGAAGAGAATCCAAAGGAACAAGATATGAACTCTCACATCCTTGGCCATATTGATACGTGCAAAAAAAAAAATCTCCATTTTCATATTTCTTTTTTTTTTTTAAGCTGGCGTTTGCTTAAGTCACCGCCACCTGCCTCTCTGCAGCTGTATCGGGGAATAAGTCTGTGCTCCAAATTACAACTCAGAGCTTCCCAGTGGCTTTTCTACTAACAAGCTGCCAAGTCTGGAATGATGGAGTTTCTGTTTTAGCTGACAACCAAAAACAAAATCTGGCTGCTCTAAACAGGTTCTTTGCACTCCACCTGCTGCTTCTATAGCTAAAGTGGAGAATGACATATGAACCACCAAAGTCTGAGGCCAGGATCCCACTGAAAGTCCATGGATGTCAGTTGAAGGCATTGAGAAATTGCTCATATGTTATGCATTTATTCCCACAGAAATCACCCTAAAAACCTTAGTACCTTAAAAGCTGTCTACAGACCTTCTTGTCCAAGAACCTGTCTGTGATGACAGCACCAAGAGCTGGGATATGGGAGGACTCTCTCATCTGTTTCTCTCGCCTCTAAAAGGGAAGAATGAACTAGTCAAACTCACCTTTGCTTCTACAAAACTTCCTTTTCCATTAGGCAGGAGTGGCCCGTGGTGGGAATTTTAGACACTGAGACAACTAGGAGGATTTTCAGTTCCACTCATATCAATCTTGGTGACAACTAAGACTCAGAGGATATTGAAAGAAGTATAGATGGAACCACCACCACCATCATCATCATCATCTCATTGGGTCAACTTGATAAATCTCATCTGCATTGGGTGAACCCATCTGGTGCAGAGGCAGGGCAGGGGAGGCCTCCGAAGGCCACAGCATCCCCATCAAATCATCTGACCCTTATAGTCTATAGCACTGGACAGAGAAGAGACACTTTCAATTGCCAGATACCTTTAATGAATCATAAACAAACAAGAATAGTGTTTCAATTATAGATTCTAAAGATTATAACGATTATAAGATTATGAAGCATTAGATAGTTGCTTGAGTATTTACTATGCATCAAGCACTATGCTAGCACTTTAAATGCATTATCTCGCTAGAACTTTCCACACAGCTGACAAACGTTTGAGCAGGATGTGGACCCACTAAACACTAAACTATCTGGCCTTATTTTGTCCCAATCCAGCAAAACTGGAAGATGCCTTCCCAGACTAGCCCAAATTACAGGTGGAAAATCCTCCTAATCCATGGAAAAGAGAATGAGTCAGATGAATCTCCAGGATGCCTGCTTTCCAGAAAGGGTTCTCACTGTAACCAGGACACAACAAATATGCAAAGGTATTGTGTCCTATACAAAAAGGACACAGACCCTGGACTCCATCAGCCTTTGAAGACATCTGATCCTAATGAATTTCTGAGAGTATTTTCCAGATAGAACTCTCTCCCTTCCCAGCAAAACCCTAAAAAGTTTCCTGCATCACACATGATGGCCTTAATCATAGGCATTTTCAATGAGCTTGAGCTTTAGACAAAAGAAGGTTTATTGTACAAAAAGTGCCCTTGAAATGCTAATCTTAAAATGCTATTTGATAGAATCATATGTTGGGTACATGATTTCTGGGCTAAGTTGTTTGGGCTAAGTAATTTGTTAAGTTGACAAAGATGTACGTACATATTTTGAATAGTTGTTTTCCAAAATCAATTCCCCTCCTAAAAATTTTCATTTCCAACTAATATTGCTTGAAATTAGGTGGTATCAGTATGTGTTCTATCATGTAAATTTACTTTATTTGTTTATTTTGAGAGAGAGAGCACATGGGGGAAGGGCAGAGAGAGAGATGGAGAGAGATGGAGAGAGACAGAATTCCAAGCAGACTCCACACTGTCAGTGTGAGGTCGACAGGGGGCTCGAACTCAGCAGCCGTGAGATCATGAGCTGACCTAAAATCAAGAGTCAGACACTTAACTGACAGCCACCCAGGCACCTCTATCATGTAAATTTAATAAAGGTTAGTTATTAAAAATCTCAACTAGGGGCACCTGGATGGCTCACTTGGTTGAGCATCAGACTTGGGCTCAAGTCATGATCTCGCGGTTTGTGAGTTTGAGACCCATATCAGGCTCACTGCTGTTGGCCTGTCAGCAGAGAGCCTGCTTCAGATCCTGTCCTCCTCTCTCTGCCCCTTTGCTGCTTGAGCTCTCCCAAAAAATAAATACTTTTTTAAAAACTGAGCTATTCAAAGCAAAATAATTGTTTTTAATAAGAGAGAAGAGCAGAGGTTATAAATTTTCAAGATGGATTTATAAAGTCCATTCACTAATAATACTCACAACTTAGAGAAATGTGAGGCCCTCATACAGAGTCTATTTATTCCTATTTTAGACACTACTCTAATAGGTTTAGCCATTTGGCATCTTAACCCATACTTGATTTTCAGCAGGAAATTGGAAGGATCTTTTGATGAACACATTCTGACAACAGTGAGCTACTAATGATAGACAAAAGCAACTATGAAAAGCAGGCACAAGAACCCCAGAGCAGATAGGTCTGTGCCCACAGGAGCCATGCTGTGCACACGTCAAGGGTTAGCCGGAGTTATCCTACACCATTTCCAACACAAAACAATACAAACCAGATGGTATTCACTGCCCTCTGTTCAAGATCATATAAGGATTTATACCAACTTTTTAAATATATTTCTTTAATACTGCTTCTTAAAGGAGTGGGCTTAATTTATAAACTCCTGGATCCTCTTAACTCCCGAATCAAGTGCACTCGGAGACTTGGACATTTAGCATTTTACCCCCTGGTTGGTCCTGCTGGACCTCTGATGCCACATCATCATCTTTGCTGCCCTCCAGGGTTTGACTGGGGCGTAGTGAATCACAGAAAGGACCTTCTTCAATTTGAACTCTGGTGATTTTTAGCTAGACAAACCACCAAATTTTTTTTTAATTTTTTTTAAATGTTTTATTTATTTCTAGGAGAGAGAGAGAGCGTGAGCAGGGGAGGGTCAGAGAGAGAGGGAGTCACAGACTGAAACAGGCTCCAGGCTCTGAGCTGGCAGTCAGCACAGAGCCCGACGCGGGGCTCGAACCCACGAACCGCGAGATCATGACCCAAGCGAAAGTCGGACGCTTAACCGACTAAGCCACCCAGGCGCCCCTTTTTTTAATTTTTTATTGAAGCGAGTTGACATAGTGTATTTATTTCAGATGGACACCATAGTGATTCAACATTTATATACCTTATAAAGTGATCACCACTCTAAATCTAGTTACCATCTGTCACTTTACAAAGTTGTTACATATTATTAATTATATTTCCTATTCTGTACATTGGATCCCTATCTCTTCCTGATTTGATAACTGGAAGACTGTACCTTTTAATCACTTTCCCCTATTTTGCCCATCCTCCTCTTCCTCCCCTTTCCTCTCCCCTCTCCCTCCTCCTGCCCCCGCCAACTGCCTCTGGCAACTACCAGATTGTATCCTCAAAAATCCTCTTTGAAATAGCAATAGCTACTGATAATCAGTCTCATATATTGTCTCTCTCCCTCTCTCTCTCTCTCTCTCTCTTTTTTTCTCGCACACACCTGGAATATACAGGGGGAAAATTATGTGTCTCTTAGGGAAGATACTTGCCTTCATCCCCTCTTCTGCCCTTCCATTCCCCTGTTCCCCCTCGAAGCCAGATAATTAGAAAAAAAGCCTGTGAGTCTAGATTCCCTGCCTCTCACTCCTGCCTCCCAAAGACGGGGCTCCTCTGATTAGTAAGAGTGGTCACTGACTGAGGGGCCAGGGCCAAGGTGAGGTCCTCTGCACATGTGCAGTGTGGATCTGGGTGACTGGTTCCTGGCCACGGATTCTTGGTCCTGAGTTTAAACTACTTACCTAAGTGGGTGGGGGAGGCCCGCTGCTTTCTATGTGTCCTGAAAAGATTTGGGAAGAAATGAGAAGTACCCACTGCTGGCTGAGGGAGTATGTCTCAAATCTCCTACACAGATCTCTCCAAGCACTGGGTCCCAAGGATTACTGAGGGTAGGAGTAAATTCCAGTCCCAACTACATTCCCCCACCCATATGACTAGGCATTTAGATGTGATTTTGCAGTTGCCTGGATATTAAGTCTAGCCTTTATCACTATATGACTAAAGGTCTTCCTGATACTATCAATCAAAATCCAGAGACCTGGGAATTAGACTCTTCCAACTCAAATTTATCATCCCAATCCCTCACCAGGTAGGAGGCAGCAAAAGGATCTGGCCTGGCCTGGGGTCTTCCCATTCCAAATCCAGCCTTCTCACAGGTTGTGCCTGGTACAGTCAGGGCCAAGTTTGTCAATATAAAAGAGATGGGGGGGGGGGGAGTGGGGATGAGGGCAGAGAGGGAGTAAGGGAGTACAATATCTGATTTCTACTGTTTCTCGTCTCGGTGATTAGAGGCCTTGATCAAAACAGAGATACTTGTCTACATAATATTATTTTAAAACAGTGATTTTCAAACATGGGTGATTTTACACCACAACCACCCCATAGGCTACTTGGCAATGTCCTCAGACACTCATGACATTTTTGGTTGCCACAGCTGGTAGATAAAGGACAGAAATGCTGATAAACATCTCTGCAATGCACAGAAAAGCCTTTGCAATGAAGAATTGTGGGCTGCAAATGGCAATAGTACTGAGAATGAGAAACCCTATTTAAAAGGCTCTGTGAAACATGGGTATCGCATATAAATGCGGAACATGTAAATGCATCAGAACCTCCCTCTAGTGAGAAGGGGAATAGCCTCTGTGGCGGTGTCACTGCAGCTTCTCAGCAGTCCCTTGCAGATCTTTTAGGCTGGGCGGGCCATCCCCCAAACTGCCAGGTCATCCCCCAAACTGTCAGATAGCTGAAGCTTGTGTCTGCCCCCTTCTCCTTTCTATCTTGTCCCCTTCCAGTACCCTCAGGTCATCTGCTCTCCTGCCTCTCCCAACTCTACTTGAAGACACAATAATTCCTCCGTGCCTAGATTCAGTTCTGTCCAGTTCCTGAACCAACACTAAATAGGACCAAAAACAACCACAAAAAGGAACAAAAATGGCAGATTGATAGCTTTTCCCCAACAGACACTTTCCATAACTAGGAGGAGATGCCTTTATTCTGCTAGCTAGCTACTTTACATATTGTAGCTCACTAAATTTAACAACGGTCCTATGAGATACATATGATTTCCATTCTGAACTTAAGGAAACTAAGGCTCAGAGAGATTAAATAACATGCCTACTTTCTTAAAGATAACAAGAGGCTGATACCTGTTCTGTATCAATTCCAGAGCACACTCTTATGCCACATATAGTCCATACTTGACTTTCCTGTTCTGAAGTCATATCCAATTGGATACAAGCCAAGATACCATTTTTCAGATTTATATTTTAAATTATTAGAAATAAATCCACAAGCCAAATAAATCATCAGTGTCTTCTTTAGTCTGTGTTTTAGTTAGGATCCTTTGATTGCAAGTTACAGAAACCAATTCAATCTAGATAAAATAAGTTGCAACAATTTATTACAGGGATGTGGGGATTCTCACAAAATCAAGGAGAAAAAAAAAAGCAGGAAAGCTGCTACTGCTTTTTCTCACTTTTACTGCAGATCAGCTTTCCAGCTCTTTCTCCTTTGTCTGCAGGGGAGTATGGTTCCCCTGCAGCCCTTCACATTGCATGTTTCCACTCCATTCTCTCTCTGTCTCTCCAACTCCCTCTTCCTGGAGAAGAAAGTGTTCCCACTGTGAGATAGATTTCAACTCCTGACAGAGTTTGTCCTTCCCAAGGGAGAAGAGTCATGCAGAACAAATGTGGACAAGAAGGCCACCTCCTGTAGATGAGAGGAGAACAGTTCCCAGAACATAGGAAGAGTCACTGGGTCACGGGC
This sequence comes from Hyaena hyaena, assembly GCF_003009895.1. NCBI lineage: Eukaryota > Metazoa > Chordata > Mammalia > Carnivora > Hyaenidae > Hyaena > Hyaena hyaena. The sequence goes on along the minus strand of NW_024081713.1, from coordinate 63,424 downwards.
TCAGTTGGCCTATTACAGTAAGATTCCAGAGCCCCTTTGTGAGACGAATACCGGCTCAGAAGTGGCCAGGTTAGTTTGCCCCTTACAGAGAATCAGATAAAGCAAATCAAAAGAATGAGTGAAAAGAGATGATAATACTTTAGTCCAGTTACCTCTGAGTCTTAAGGAGTATGAGAAACAGAAAAGTGAACTTATCAGAAGACCCTCTACTTTCTGAAGTATTGAGGCTGTGGGACTTACTACTTTCCACTTCTCCAGAGGTTTTTATTGTTTGAATTCACGTCAGAGCTAACAGTCTTATTTTGTCCTATCAGGCCCTACGTGAGTGTCTGAATCAGGGCAGGGGTGGACTAAAAATGGACAGCTTTCTCTTTAGAGTACATAGAGATGCACCTTCCACAGAAAAGAATCTGAACTACTTAAATGCAACCTGAGAGTAATCCTACTAGTCAACACAGAGTCCTCCTATCTCATAATATTATTTATTTTTAATAAAGATGCATGGTAACATAGAGATTAAAAAGTGAGGACAAATGACTAAAAGTTTCTAAGGTCTTAGATTCACACAGCCATTTTGGTCAAAACTGTAAGAGCCAAGTCCAGCCTTCCCCTGCAGCTTTACATTCAGATGGGCCTTCTAAGCCAAACTGCTTTGTGGTTGTTGTAAAAAGAAAAAGAAATACCTAGGACATCAGCAAATGGTGTTGAGAGAATTGGTGCATTGGATAGAGTATAAGTCAGGCCAGTGAAGATACTTTCCCTTCTACCCTATAAAATGCAGATATCTGAGGAACTACTGCAGACATCATAAAGTGGCTATATTTCTACCCCTACTCATTATGGCTTTTAGTGAATAGTCTCTCTGTTGTCTTAAGCCATTCATCTTTGGAGAAATATGGCCCCATTTCTCTATTTATTTATCTCTTTAGAAATGGGAAAGCATAAACTGTTGCACTACAATAAATTTTCTCACTTTTAATAGTTGAAATGGGTCCACAGTAAAATGAAAGTCAAGCATTATTTTTATTCCTTGGATTTTTGTCATTTTGAGTATCCTTAGCACCATTTAATGTCATGATCCCTAAGAATGGCCTCAGTTTGATTATCTATCTTCTGAAGATGGTTATCTCAAACTTTAGACAGTTAAAAGTAGACTAGAAGAGAGCTTAATAGTCTCTTCTTTCTAAAAGTATAGACAAAGCAGGTGTTTTTAGATAACTAATTTCTAACTCATCCATGCAAATTTCAAAATACAGAAAAGCAAAAACCAGAGAGGACTAAAATTATCCAAAAATAATAGTTTTTTCTAGGACAAGAAGAACTAAACAACTCCAAGTTATTCTTAACACGAAATTTAATTGGAAAATATAAAGTTAACAGAATTTTGGATGTACCAAGAATATGATTTACTGACACCTTTGCTATTCAGGCAGAGAATTAATTTTCATATGTTTTCATAAGAGATTAGTGTTGGGTTCATATACTCCATCTGCCTTACCCTGGTTCCTAAAAATTATATAGCACAAGAGATGTTTCAGACAAATGCATGCTATCTATTCCTGGACTGTACTTCTACCATGAATCCCTTCCTCCTTTCCCATCTCAGATGAGCTGAGATGGACAAACTAGAAGGAAATTTGAAGATTCCCCTCTCACCCTGAATTGAACACCACAACTGTATAGCCTGCTTTCTTATTTTCTCTGAGCTTTCCAGACTCAAAGAGGACTCCTAAGAAAAAGGTATTTAAAGAAGAGAAATAGTGAGCAAAAAAGAGACAACCCCACAAAAGCCTTCAAGCCAAAATATTTCCCAGAATACAGGCCAGTAGCCAATGCCTTCATCCCCCAAATCGAAACTCTAATCAAAACCTCTGAGCCCGGGGCACCTGGGTGGCTCAGTGGGGTAAGCGTCAGACTTTGGCTCAGGTCATGATCTCACGGTTCACGCATCCCACATTGGGTTCTGTGCTGACAGCTCAGAGCCTGGAGCCTGCTTCACATTCTGTGTCTCCCTGTCTCTCTGCTGCCCCTCCCCACTTGCACCCTCTTACTCGCTCTATTTCTCTCTCTCAAATAAACACTTAAAAATTTTTTTTTTAAATCTCCTTGCCTAAATAAATATCCTCATGCTTCTACTGAAGGTCCCATATAAAACCTTGCAATGTCCAGGATGAAGAGTTAAGGAAATGACATGTCCATCTCACTCCTTATATGGGAGAGTCTCCCATGTTTTAATTTTTCCCTTTATAGTACTTGTTTCACCAGCACATATACTAATTTTTCCCTATATAAACAATAAACTTTTAATGAATTGACTCATGTTCTAGGCTAACATTTTCTCATGCGTCATATCCAATATGTTGCCAGAATGTCATCGCACTTGATTCAGCATATCTGCCTTAGGTTGTAAGCTTTCATATCTTACTAGATTATAAACTACTTGCAGAAAGAACCTTTGTCTCATGGGGCTCCATGGGTAATAGCATGGACTTTGAAGCCAGACCACCTGGTTGCTAGTCTCTGACTAGCAATCTGATCTTGTTTCTTTACCTCCCAGTGTCTCAGGGAGGTTTCCTCATCTGGATGATAAATGAGGATATTGCTGGGAACTGCCTCATGGCAAGAGAGTGAGGATCCAATGAGATAATATGTGTAAAGAATTTGGAGCACTGTAGCACATGATTAGTGGTCACTTAATAATGGTTCACTTAAATAACTAGCAGTATTTCCCTAGTGTGTGGCGCATCATGATTACCACTAGTATTTTGGATGAATAAATGAATCCTGAGAAGCCTTGTTTTTTCTCTAAGAAAATCTGGCATTATTGAAAAAGACATTGGTTATTCTACAGAACCCTTTTGTGGCTTGAGAAAAGCATATCCAGAGAGAATGGCAAGACATACAAATCATCCTAAACAAAGGTTTTTGACCCACCCTGATGGATTCCAAATTTTTCATGTTGCTTGTTTATCACCATTTAAGACCCAAGAAAAATTTCCTTTGAAGGAAATAGAAGGAATTCAGAGTTAGGGTAAAGATGATGTAAAAGGGGAAAGTCTGAGTCTTTCATAGATGTTCTTCATCTCCTGTCCAGCCTGAAAAATTGTCTCTATCCGGGAAAGAAATGAGGTGCCTAGAAAATTAAGAATGCAAGTAGAAAGCTGATTTTGGTTTTTACAGGCACTGGAGTGGGATCTCAAAAAATTTAGAGGCCATCTAAAAGTACCTCTTCTTATTTATGGTCTTACCTCCTGAATGAAATATTGTCTGTATTAATCCCGTCTGGAATTACAGAGCCTTTCTATGTTTGATGCCTCCAGAAACTTAGAACACAAACACCAACCAAAGAAAAATATATGGACAAACATAAATTAGACTTTTCTCCCTATTGGGATGCATCCATGCATTATAGCTTATAAATTTAGATTATATCTCTACTGCCATCATGTGATAGAATGTTTTTTAGTGAAGATGTCCTAAAAAGAGAGTAAAAAACTCAGAACACCAGGAGCTTTCAAGGAAAAAAAGCTGAATCCTTCTTTTCCCTGCCTACCAAGCAATGCCACACTTTCTGATGCTTGTGATCAAAGCAAAACTTTGGGAAGGATTGTGTCTCTTCACACAGAAACGGAACAGGCGAGAGAATGCAGAATGCTGAAAAGAACATGAAGACAGGATCCAGCTTTTTTTCTGTCACATGAAATAGAAGAATGATTCTGTTTTGTCTCACTTTATGTAAAAGCTCTAACATTAGGACACGGTCTCTCTGCCCATCCGCCCATCCTCCAGGCTGTCCATCACCCGGCCCAGAATGAGTTCACTCCAGAATGGGTGCCCTTATTCCCTCCTGTATTCCCACTGGACTTGGGCATGCCCTTCGTGTTCATTTTTCTTTTGCTGCTTTAACTTCTGTCTTATTAGAGATTACCTCCATCACTTCGCGTTACCTGTAAATTTGAGAGGTGTGTCCTACATGCCTTTACAAATCATTCAGTCAGTTCTTGACGTGGGTCTGAACACAGACCTCTCTCTTCCTCTGCCTGAATGTGCTGACCCCAGGTTTCCCCAGCTCTGGCATTAGTGGAAAATGTGTGAAGCTTATCTCTGGGACTCTCTCTGCCTCTCCCCATGCTCTAATCCTCCATCCTCACCTTCTACTACCCACAAAATGCACCTTCTCACCACACCTGGCCATTCAGCTGGCTTACCCTATACCTGCCTCTCCACTGTCTCCTGCCAACCTTGCTCTCAGAACCCAGCCTGTGTAAAGATGAGAAACTCACTTAATGACCAGTAGTGAATCCTCTCTTTGTGTCTGCTATGGGATATTTGTATCCAGCAGAAGAAAATGGACTTAAATAAGTTAATATATATCCCATTGTACTATGGGATTGTTTCAGCTAGCCCTGCAACCTCCCACCGCCACACTTTATCAGATTTTCTACATGAAAAATCTATACCTCCTGTGTTGGTGGCAAATGTTACCTCCTAGGAGACCTTACCCAGAATACAAAGAAATAGGGGCTCACAATGCTTTTGAGATTCTAAATAAATTCTGAAGAACTATAGCAAAGATTAGAAGCCATGGCTTTTTATTTGCAAATCTTTCAGTCTTTTGGTTGGGAGCCTAAGCCCTAAAGAATACAAAGCATGAAATGTGAGCTTCTTCAAATAAAAAAGAGAAAATCTGAAGTGCCAGGGTCCCCATCAATCTAGACTAGATTGGGTGGGAGAGAGTTAAAGTCATAGGGGAAAAAAAGATGTGTAAACTTTCCTGTTGATCTCTCAGTCCTATGCTGAAATGGGGAAGGGAAGGCAAAAGGGAGAGAGGGGCATAAGTACTATGGAATTTAAGAACAAATGACCCCAGTGCCTTCTGGTCCCAGGGAAGAACAGCTCCCTGCACCAGCATGGTGGAACAGCAAGTAAGGAGAGCCTAGAGTATGATGTGTTTAGGCAGTAATGGGACTTAAGACAGAGCCCTACTTGCACCTCCAGTACATGAACAGATCCTCAGAGGGTCTTAGAAGTAGGCTACAAGGACCTATCAACCTGAGAGACAAAGAGAAAGTAACTATGTATAACCCCAGCCAGATGGCAGAGTGAACAGACATTTCAGTGGATATTGGTGGGAATAGAGACCAGTGACCAAGAACTATTAAAGATGTTGTATATCTCATCTGACACCATTATAACCAAGACCAAGATGACCCTTCCAACCTCTGAAGACCTCATAACTCCCTTCTCTTCCATCCACATCAGCATCTAGAATTTTGAGAAACGGGGGAGAGAAATCTTGAATTGATTGAGTTTATACCCAAAATGACCTAGAAAACCTGGAAACGGTAGAATTTTCCTTAAAATAACTAGGTTATTTAGGCAGAATGGGGCTTGAGATAGAAGATAGCCTGCTATATTAAAAAACAAAAGAAGTTGCATTTATACTGCACATCTGAGCTTGTGGCCAGAACCATCTAGAGCATTATGACATACGGCAAAGCATGGAGAATGAATGGAAACTCTGGGTAGGTATTAAGGTAAAGGGCCCTCATGGTGTCCTTTAGAGCTTATTTAGTCAGCCTGCAGTCCCTGAATGCTTGGTTGATCCAACTTCCACATCCATCTTTGATCATTAGATTTGACACACAGAATCATAGCTGTCATCTGACATACTTTTTGATTTATGCATCCAGGTCAGTACCACAAAACCTCAACTAACTGGAGCAATAGGGACATGAAAGTTCCTTATAAACTCAAACTTCTGGTTAACTGGGGGTTATTCAGAATCCTAATATCTATTGTGAATATTTAAGTCTTCCTTCAGTATTCAGTGTAAGCATCATCCATGCCTTTCTACTTCCTTCTCCATCAGGGGCTTTCTGAGGCTCCTCAGCTTTTCGGGCATATGACAAGATTCCACTCCCTTCTGAGAGTGGTTTGTCCACATCTTTTGAAAGACTCACTTGAAAACAGAGCATAAATTCCCAGCGTCAGCAGATGTGAAAATAGATTATATCTAGACAGTCACTAAACACTCTATTTCTATTCATTTCACCCACAATTCCATAAGATTTGTAGTGACTACACCATGCTGTTAGTTAAATCGCAAGTCACGGATTCTTGATATGTGATTAATGGATGGGCTTAAAGGTATATACACTTTTAGAATATGATATGCAAAAAAAAACTTATATGTATGCTTGTCTGTGTGTGGGAAGGGTGCATGTGTGCGTGTGTGTGTTTCATCAGATGCTTAAGGGAATCCATGACCCAAAAAAGTAAAAACTGTGGCCTTAAGTGCCTATTTTGCATGCTGCTGCTAAGCCCAGAGCTCTCCTCCTATAGAGTTCTCAGTTTAGGATTTTTCACAAGCTGGGAGGGTTGTGCATTGGAAGTTGGAAGACACTGGGGAAAAAATTAAGATCAAGACATTTCCAGGCTTCCAAACCAGATCATCAGCATTCATGGGGTTTGAAGGAGCTCAGCTGGTTTGTTTTCCCTCCCAAAAGAAAATGTGGAAACATGTACCATCTACCAGAAAAGCAGGGTCCATTTCACCACCCAGGATAATCTTGTGATTTTCAAATAGAAGGAAAAAATTGCTTCCAGACCTCTTTCCTGGACCATCGTCGTAGGCTGAAGTGCATTGCCCATAACTGACAGCAGCTGACAGTCTTGCACGCCATGCAGTGATCCTTTGTCCAGCTCTTGTCAAGTAGATCTGGCCTTGCAGCCATCAGAGGTGCCCAATGAGGACCAAGTGCTGACAACTCCTCACCCTACTCCTGTGGAGAGAAGCATTAACATGTAGAAATAGTACTCAAAAGTAGAAGGGAAGGGGACAATTAGTACTGAAGGCACTTCGTTAGACTGACAAGCCAGAACTGGGACAGGAGAAAAGGAGGCAAGGGCAGCATACAGACATTACACTGCAGCAGAGGAAGGAAGCACAAACCTGGGAGTAAGGTCTCCTGTTTTCTTGACATTAAAGCCACAGCAGAGCCTCACACCTGTGGTCACTATACATTCTGCATTTCCAAAGGGCTGAGGTCGAGACCCATCTGTGTACCTCCACCGAACTTCCAGGAAAGGACACTAGGAAACTATTTGTAAGAATGCTGCCAGATCAACAGGGACTCAGAGACCAAAGATCTGGCTCTTGGACAAGAGGAATTATGACTTTTGGAAAAAAGAGGAAAATGATAGCTGTCCAACCCAAAGGGAAGAGTCCACTGAAGGGGATGCCCCAGAAAGGCACAAAGCACACTAGCAGAAATAGGAGAGAGCTGAAGTACATGGGACCCAGCACAGCTTAGTAGTGTAAGGGTAGTTCTGAGTAGGGTCACCGCTGTCAAGCTCCCTTGACAAACTTATTGTCAGGTTTTATAAGAGAAAAGGTAATAAAATTATAAGACTTGAAATATATCATTACTTTGATAGCAGATCATGCCATTTTAGTAAAAATTTACAGTCCTTTGGGGGATCCTTTCCAACTTGAGAGCACTGGGGAGCTCCTCAAGGTATAAACAGAGTCTTGTGCTGAATGAAGATGCCCACAATGGTAGGAAAAATGGGAAAGATCACTAGCCTTTCATCTTTCCTTCCTACACAGTCACCAGTCCCTATAAAAGGCTCCCACTTTCCATAGATCATTGCCTCCAAGATCTTTTGTGGCTCTTTCACCTGCTTGGCCTCCTTAGTCAGTATGCTCTAGGGTTTTGCTTCTTAGCCAGTCTATAAAACTTCCCACTGGACTTTACACAGCGTCTGAGGTGTTGCCTTTGGTGCCCCTTCACTCTCCAGCCCACACTGTCACCCACTTCATTCCCACCACCAATTCAGACTGGAACCCCAGGCCTCCTGGTAACCCAGGAGGGCCAGTCAGACAAGATAAGATGAATAGAGGCAGGAAAATTACCTGCCACCAAGTAAACTACCACTGAGGAATGAGTGAGCCACCAGAAACCCAAGAAAGACAGAGAGTCCTGAGAATCAAATTGTGCAGGTTATCAGGCTCAAAAACCACTGCCGTCAGCAACTAAGGCCACAGACATCTCAAGAATCAGCAAGGCCTGGGAAAACAAGCACAATATACAGAAGCATAAAGCACCCAGTATGTGGGGTGATCCTTTCTACCTAATTAGAGTTTCAGTTCCCTGAACACAGTCCCAACCTCCAGGATGGGGTTCTACACACTCGATAAGTCTGTTCTGATATCCGGTACCTGGTTAGTTAAACCAGCTCAGTTATTTGGATGAGTTAATGCGTGGACTTATATATTCCAAGTAGGTAGAAGCTTGACTGTTGAATTTTCAATTGTAAATTTGATGCCAGACAGGAGTATGGACAAAGGTAATATTGAAGATATTTAGCAGGGTTTCTGTCAGTAAGAACAGTCACAGTGGACAGGACAATATGTGCTGGCTGGGACACTGCTCTGGTATACCACACTGGCTATGTATATCTTGGGTATGAGACTCTACAGAGAAGCTTCTTTTACTTGGGTGGGTATGCGGTTATAAATGATCACAAATATTTATAACAGATACAGTAGACACCCTTTTGTTAATAATTATCATAATATTTATAGTAGGTACATTCGAATTAGTAGATGAGTTGTAACTGAAATGGCCATGGATTCATGTGCTGTAAGTGTCTACTTTTTAATGGACCAATAAGAAAAACCTGTTTGGAATATAAAACAAAGTGATTATTGGAAAAGGGTAAGACCTGTGTGCCATGAGGGGAAATTTTTTAAATGTAGAAATAAGGGGCACCTGGTTGGCTCAGTCGGTTAAGGGTCCAACTTTGGCTCAAGTCATGATCTCACAGGTCGTGGGTTTGAGCCCCGCATCTGGCTCTGTGCTGGTAGCTTGGAGCCTGGAACCTACTTCGGATTCTGTGTCTCCCTCTCTCTCTGCCTTTCCTTTGCTCACACTGTTTCTCTGTCTCTCTCTCAAAAATAAATAAACATAAAAAAATAAAAATATATAGAAACTAAATGTAACCAGTTTCATATTCTGAGAGGGAGTGGCAAAATTTGAGAAAGGGAGGGAGAAGTCTGCTCTGTTGTTTGCTAAGACACCCCAGTGTACATTTTGGGGATGAAAGTGAGGGCCAAAGTTTGTGCTGGAGAGAATGGTTAAGACAGAGGGAAAGCCAGCTAGTCTGAGGACAGTAAAAGAGTAGCATTTGAGCTTTTTATTAAACAATCTGATAGACAAGAATGGGGACTCCGAGCTCAGTAATGAACAAGGTGTTTCCAGAAACTGTCTTTGAGAAGAAAACTATTCATCAACCCAGCAGCAGGCTGGGATCCCAAGTGAGACATGATCAGGGAGAGACTTCCTTCAATGGGGGCTAGACAATCTGGGGAGATGTTTTTCGGTATTTCTGTTCTGTACTATGACCCCTTTTGATAGCCCCAAGATTTCATTCTGAGACTGTTAACTCCCATTGGGGCTACTAAGGAGAATTACAGGATGAGCGGTGTGCAAGGCATGGGGTGGAATGTGACCTTTCCCACATGTTACCCCCAAACGCGCTCTGTCTCTGCGAACACTATGGGGTACCAGCTTCTTACTGAGGGAGGACTATAGCCCACAAGGGCCACGTTATCAGTGACTAAGACCTCAGAACTAGGTGGAGCTGGGGCTGAGAGTGGAGAAGCAGGCTCCATATGGATCAGTCCAGGAACAGACATCAGAGAAGTCTACTTTCCCTAAATAGGCTCAAAGATTGAGCAGGGACTGAGGGTAAGTAGGGTCTGCTCTTCTGTGGGCTGGAGATCAGGCAGTGAGGAACATGTGGATATATATGTGCGAGAGAGAGAGAGAGAGAGCGAGACTGAGCGAGCGTGAGCACGCGCGCCTGTGGGCGCCAGTGTGGCAGAAAGTAGCCAAATACCAACTAAAAGCGAAATCTGACAAATGGAGGATTTCAAGTACTTATCAAAAAACATTCTTTCACAGAGAAGCTTTTGCAGAATTCAATCACACTGAAAAATGGAAGCAAAGTAAGCATTGAAAAAAACTTCCTGCGCCCACATGATAAGATATCGGGGCTTTCCAGGAAGACTAGAAATCCTAGGCCCATAGAATACCAATGTGGACAGCAAGCCATCAAAACAGCTCACAGACCTGGAGTAGGCCACCCTCCCCAGCTGTGCACATAAAGGAAAGGTGAGTGACAGCCTTGGACGCCAGAAAAACAGACATGAAAATGAAACACTACTGGAGCATAACGTCAAAACTGCCGCTAAAGCTACCTTAACTCCTCTGTCACCTGCAAGACCTTGTCCTGGAGGTTTGCTGTGTAACTAACAAAATTGGGAACTGGAATTGTATGTACAAGAGAGGAAGAGAGAGTCTCCCTGTGTGTGTAAACAAGAATAAAACATAGAAGCACAAAAATACATTCAAAATGTTGTTCCTGCTGGTATTGATGCAAACTTTCCTCTTTTAGATGCTTTGTGAGTCTAGATGTTAATTACTCTAGCATGAGAAATATTAGTATACCCATTCATTTATTCATTCACTAAATGAACATGTATTGAACGCCCAGTTAGGTGCCCAGCGCCCTTCTAAACAGCTTCTCATAGTTGCAGTTAGTTCCCAGAACTCTGCAAGATGTATAAATCCTTTTTTCCCCAACAAGAAAACTAAAACTCCATGAGATTAAGTGACTGGCCACTGTTGCAAGTACTAAATGGTTGAGGATTTAAAGCCGGGCCTCATGATACAGGAGATACCAGCTTGCATGGAAAGGACCTGGAGCTGTAGCCTGTAGAACAGCAGCTCCCAACCTTTTCTGCTTGATTCCAAATTCAAGTGAACACCAGAGCTGCCTAAGTACAAAAATTATACATTATATGTGAGAGCTTATTTAAGAAAAGTTTTTGACTGCCACCTATGTGACACGCATACATTTTAACACCAAGTACTTATTCTCATGTTGCTCATAACACTGAGGGGAGAGAGAAACATAAGCAAATATAAAATTGTAGCACAGGGTGATCATTTGAATAAGTGAAAATAAGTGCCAGAGACAACAATGACCAAAGTCGATGTAATGACCTCAACTCAGGGCTTAGGAGGGAAAATAAATCATGTAAGGCATTCTTAGAAAAAGTAACATTTAAGCTTAGTCTTGATGGAAAAATAGGATTTTCCAAAGAACAAAAGAAAAAAGGATATTCCAGGAGGAAGGAAAGCTTTTGCAAAGGCACAGGAGGGTGAAAGCTCTAGGCTGGAGGACTTGCAGGGTATTGTTAGAGCTGGAATATGGCATGAGGGTGGGATGGGGCGTAAGGCTGGCCAAGCAGCCGGCAGTTATACAACCAGGGATTCTTGGGACACTTGGAGGAGCCAGGGTAGATCAGCTGGAGCTTGTTCTCAGCCATAGCTGAAGGCTGGACATGGGCAACTTCTCACCCCCACATAGGGGCTCACAAACCTCCTAGGAAAAATAATTGAACCCTTCACTAAGTGAAGTTTGAACATGTGCAAGCGTATCTGATGACCTCAAAAGACAACAGATGGGTTGTATTGTGTATGTGAAAGTTGCTGAGAGTAGAACTCTAAAGTTCTTATCACAAAGGGGGAAAAAAAAGGAGTTTTTGTAACTATATGAGGAGATGGATGCTAATTACGTTCATTTTGCAGTATATGTCTGTCAAGTAATTCTGAGGTACACCTTGAACTTGTACAACAGAGCTGTATGTCAATTATATCTCAATAAGGCTAGAAAGAGAAAAAAGACAACAGATGGGATGAAGAGAATAAGGAAGTTTCCATTTCCATGAAAAAAGGAAGAGGCTAGCCAAATAAAGCAGAGCCTGAGAATCAGTGTGGAGTGGGGGTCCGGGTGAAAGGTAGTTCATTTCAGAGCCTCCTCTAAGCTAGGCCTCTTGTACGGCTGAAGCTTTTTGTATGAATTAAAAGGACTGGATCATGTGTTCATGAGGATGCACAAACTTACTCTAGAAGTTTGTTCAAATGAAGGAGACCAAGGAAATGGTTTTCAGAAGTAGAGAGATTTGCTTTCCATTGTTGTATCTTTTGGTATTACTTGGATTTTTTGCTTTAAATCACATACATGAAGTAGCCACTCAAAAACTTTAAGAAATATATATTCTTTTTCTTTTTTTTACTTTGCTATCTCAAAATTTATTGAGGCCAAAAGATCAACATCCTTGATAGATTCTATATTGACATAATAAAGAATATTAAATCTGAAGAAAGAAAATGTTAGAGAAAAATCAGTACTCCCAAAACATCTTACATCACTATAATCATAAATGGAAGAGATCCTATTTAATAGCACACTCAACATTCAGGTATGAGTGCATGAACAAAATGACACCTGACCATTCTGGGGAAATGGTATTCTTGCACTATAATTCTAAGTTTAAAAATTTAACTTAAGATGCTCAGCATCCCTCATCATCAGGGAAATACAAATCAAAACCACACTGAGATACCACCTCACGCCGGTCACAGTGGCTAAAATGAACAAATCAGGAGACTCTAGATGCTGGTGAGGTTGTGGAGAAATGGGCACCCTCCTACACCTTTGGTGGGAATGTAAGCTGGTGCAACCCCTCTGGAAAACAGTATGGAGGTTCCTCAAAAAATTAACAATAGAACTCCTCTATGGCTCAGCAATAGCACTGCTAGGAATTTACCCAAGGGACACAGGAGTGCTGATGCATAGGGGCACATGTACCCCCAGTGTTCATAGCAGCAATCTCAACAATAGCTAAGAAATATATATTCTTAAAGGAAAATTTTGTATCACTAACTGGAGTCCAAGCAACAGCACTGTTGAACAACTTCTGAGTAAAACAAAGACCATCCTTCTCGATGCACAGGGGCCTTCTAGGGTGTTGAGTGGTCTCTGGCACTGGGGCAGGGTCAAAGCTCATCAGTGCAGTGGTGGAGCAGATATTCAGCTTCATGTCCGGTAACAGTGTCAAGAACAAAGGGAAAGGGGGCAGTCTCATCACAGTTAGCTCCAGCAGAGAGCACAAAAGTTTTCTTCTGCAAAACTTTTGCATTCAGGCCACCTTGCTGGGGCATTCACATAAAATGGAACCAGAAAGGAGCATCTTCCTTCTTGTTTGGAAGATGAAAGGGGTATTAACAGGGGCCTGTGCTGTGAGGAGGAGTGATAAAGGATGCCTGGTAGTGGGAAGAGTCAGAAGAACATCAGAGGGCCTCCAGGTCTGAGGGTTCCCAACATCAAGGGGAAAATAGTCCTAGCTCAGAGCAGTGTCTCACAGTTTGTCAGGGCTATGGAAGCCACAGTAACAAATAACAATTGGGAGTACTTTGTAAACACATGGAAGCACTCTTGGGGGCCCTCAGAAATAAATAGGGAAGAGTCTGGTTTGGGGTGGGACTTAGAGATGCACAATAAAGCCAAAGGGGACCTGAAGATACAGTCCCTTATGAACATTAACACTAGCCACAAGCAAAGGAAAATGGACTGCTTTTACAGGACAGTGTATCTCTGGCTTTATCTCCATGACAGAAGAAATGGCAATTCAGAAGTGGGGCCCTGGATCTATTCTATTTTTAAGCTCTATGAATTATTAAAAATTTTTGGCACTTTATTACTAGTGATAAATTACCTGTCAGATTTCAACCACTGATTGGAACCACCAAGGTAAAATAAAAACATAGTTAAGAACAACTTGAACCAGTTAGGAATATGTTCAGTTCCATGTCATAAAACAACCGCTCTAGGGGCTAAACAAATAAGATTTCTATTTCTTACAAAACAGAAGTGTAGAGATCGACAATCCTCTGCTGACATCAGAACTCACAGTAACCATGGCGATCCAGGCTCCTCCTCCTCTGATTTTTGCCATTGCTTACCAAGATAACCGCAACAATTGCTCCCATCACTGGACACAGGTTCTTTCATCTGAACGGACCACGTGACTTGCTTTGGCCACAGCATAAGGCAGAAGCTTCTGTGTGACTTCTTAGCCTAATCCTCAAGAAGTCTTGAGCCTAATCCTCAAGGAGCCTCTGCTGTCACCATCTTGCCCTGAAAACATCATGTAGGAACGTCCTAGCCTCCTGGAGAATGGGAAACCAGATAAAGAGACCTAAGGAAGAAAGAGACCAGATGGAGAATGGCCCAGCCAACCCAGCCTTTCCAGACATCTCCATCGAAGCCATCCAGGACCAACCAGCGTTTAGTCAATTCCCTAACATACACAACCCCAGGGACAGACCTGCAGAACTACCTAGCTTAGTCCTCTAGATAGTAGCACCGTGAGCAAATAAATGGTACTGTTCTAAGCCACTATGTTTTGGATGATTTGTTACACAGAAATAAACAACTGAAACACTATCCTTTGTGTTTCATTTCTGTTTCATGGTTAGCAAGATGCCTGTTGCATCAAAACTACGTTCAAGGGAAGAAAGATCAAAAGGCAAAAATGATCGTGCCAGTCAACTGTGTCCCCTGTAAAGGACTCCCCATCAGCCCTGTCCAGTGACTTGTGCATACATCTCATTGAGCAGCATTGGGCTACATGCTGCAAGATCATCTGAGGAAGTCATTTGGATACATTGCCACCTGAGAAAATTGGAAGATGGCTAGTCAGTAGGTATTTAGTCAGTAAATGCCAAGTCACTGCTGATGGAAAAAAAGTAGCCCCTGAAGGTTTGTGCAGAAAAATGTGATCAGAGCTGCATTTTAGAAAGACCTCTCTGTGGGGCGCCTGGGTGGCTTAGTCGGTTAAGCGTCTGACTTTCGCTTAGGTCATGATCTCGCGGTACGTGGGTTCGAGCCCCGCGTCGGGCTCTGTGCTGACTGCCGGCTCAGAGCCTGGAGCCTGTTTCAGAGTCTGTGTCTCCCTCTCTCTCTGACCCTTCCCTGCTCACACTGTCTCTCTCTCTCTCTCCTAGAAATAAATAAAAATATTAAAAAAAAAAAAAAAAAAAGACCTCTCTGGAAGATACATGGAGGAAAAATTGAAAGGGGCCATACTGAAGGCAGGAAAACCAAGCTGCTGTACCAGTTCAGGCAAAATGAAAATCAGCCAAGGCTGTGACAGTGGTGATGAGGCGAAGAGGATGTTGAAGGAGAGGCAAGCTTCAGACTGATTTGATGTAAGGAATGGGGAAGTAGGAATTCTATCTGGCTGGGGCGTTTTGGTGAATGATGAAACTAAAAATAGGTTTAGTGTTTTACATACAGTCGATTCTCATTATTCATGGTAGTTATGTTCTATAGTCACTGCAAACACCGAATTAATGACTACTGAACCATTGCTCCTAGGGGAGATGCAAGGTTAAGTTCCTGCAAGCCTCTGGCCACAAACTTTTCATCAATTAATCAATACATAACCTTGTTTAATGTGAGTTTCTGTTTAAAGACTCCTTGTTTAATATATATTGTTGATTCATTGACACTGAACTTAACAGCCAACAGCACTGTAACTCATGCCTGAAAGAAGCTTATCTAACAAATGCATTTTTTCCATAAAGCACATCACAGCCTCCTTGTGCTTAGAAACCCTAGACAGCACATCAGCACTAAGGTTGGGAACCATTTTAAACAGTGAAATCACCAAGAAAAGGCACAAAAATGCAAAAAAAAAAAAAAAGTGGCACTAAATAATGAAAAGGATACTTGTTTACAGTATGAGAGCTGAAATAAGAAGGCAGACTGTTACCTTGTTCAACTTTAGCTGGGAACATGCTATCAAAAATTTCCACTGCTCTGCCTATGTCCACAAATGACTAAAAACATCACAAGTATTAATTTGGGGATTACGAATATACTTTAGCTAGTCAGTCAGTTCACAGAAATGGAATCATCAAATGATGAATACCATCTGCATTTAACTTGATATGCCCATGGGACATCCAAAAAATTAATTGAATATACCAGTCCAGAGAAAAGAAATGGATATCTGGTCTGTAAGTCAGATATTTCGCACCTTTGTTCAAAGCCCTGCAGTGTTACCTGTTCACTCAGAGCAAAAGCCAAAATCCCTACCGTAGCTCTCTGAGCCCTTACGTGGTCTACCCACCCCCGTTGTCTCCTACTTCTCTTCCTGGAATCACTCCGCCCTAGCCAAACAGGCCTCTTCCCCTTTTCGTGAACAGGACAAGAATGTACCTCAGGGCATTTGTTACCGGTAGTTCTCTCTGCCCGGATGCTCTTCCCACAGACAGCAGCGCAGCTGACTCCTCAGCTCCTTCAGAACTTTGTTCAAACGTCCTCGTCTCAGTGAGGACTACCCTGATCGTAGTACCTGAAATTACAACCTCCCTCTTCCCTCTGGGTCCTCAGCACTTCCATCCTGCTCACCCTGATTTGCTTTTCCTATTTCCTTTTAACATATTACATAATTTTCTTATTAACTATGTTTATTGTATCTTGTCCGTCCCCCTTTCCACCCAGCTGTCAGAATGCAAGCTCTCCAAAGACAGAGATCTTGGTACATTTTGGTCAATGTTGTATCCTAAGGACCTAGACTGGTAGTTGGCACATACTAAGCAATATACTCTCAGAAATATTTGTTAAATGAATGAATAAGTGAGTAAAAGAAATAGGAATTGGGGCATTATTAGGGTATATATTAAGGGATGCCTGGGTGGCTCAGTCGGTTAAACATCCAACTTCACCTCCGGTCATGGTCTCAAGGTTCATGAGTTCAAGCCCCATGTCGGGCTCTGTGCTGACAGCTCAGTCTGAAGCCAGCTTTGATTCTGTGTCTCCCCCTCTCTCTGCCCCTCCCCTGTTTGTGCACTCTCAAAACACAAACATTAGAATTGTTGAATCACTATATTAAAAAAAGGATATAGATTATAATGAAACCCTAAGTATAGGTAAGAGCCCTCATAGAAAGTGAACCAAGAAGAGGGCTGAGGACATAACTCATGGGAACACCAGTGCTCGAAACAGGCAGGGGATGATAAGCTTAGAAGAGAGACAGAGAAGAATGGAACAGAAAGAGAAGTAGTGGTTAGAGTGGTATCTCAAAAGCCAATGGAAGAGATATTTTCAAGAAAGGACACTTGAATAGTGTAAAATGTCACAAACTGAAGAGTCCTCATCCATTCAATTAAAAAACCACTGTACACCTTCCGTGCACCAGGACTTGTGGGCATGGGGACATTCGCTGAACAATGCCATGCAAGGAGGACTGTAGTGGCAATGTCAGTGCTCTACCCAGGCCCCCTGGGTCACTTTTAGCCATTGTTGCATACCACTCCCCTTCAGTATACCTTTACTTCTAATACTCAGCAGTGAGATAGCTCCACTGACAGGCTTGTCCACAAACTCACACACAGGAGAGCTGGAATCCTGGGGGGTTACTTTATGGCAGTCTTTGGCCAATGACCTACAGGTGCAGAGATGCCACAGCACAGCTCTCTGGCCTCCCGTGGGGCAATGCTGGGGCATCAACTACACTTCAGAGCTCCCTGCAGGACCAGGCTGGAGCCACTCTCCACGACATTACCTGAGGACAGACCTTTGCTTGGTTCCATATCTCCTCACTGTCCTGCTCCCCCAATTCCCTGCCAGGCTCCCCAGGAAGCACTTCCTTTAGAATATCACTTATTCTTGAATCCTAATGTGAGAGTCTGCTGCTGAGGCCTTTGAGGTGCTCACTCTCTAGAAAGGGGGAGGAGCAAGTGAACAGTAAATGCAGTGTGAAAGGGTGGAGGAAAACAGACGGCACTAGAGGGACATGTTGGGGGGTGCAGGATCCAGGCTCATGGGGACAGAGAAGGCTTCCAGGAGCCCAGGAAGATATCTATGCTGACACTGCAGAGGTGAGTAAGGACCAGCCAAGCAAAGTGGGAGAGCATTTCTGATAGAGGAAGAAGTCATGCAAAGACCCTGGGGAAAGGAATAGCAGAGCAAGTTAAGGAAATAACAAATGAATCAGTATGACTGGAGAGCCACATGTGACAAGAAGCTGGCAGACAAGGGTGGCAGGATAGACTATGGCTGCATCCAAATGGCTCTGTAAACCAGGTGAGGGGATTTACAACATCCTGCCAAACTTAAAGTACCTCTGAGGATCCCTTTAGAAACAATGAAAAGGATGGGTTAGAAAGGGGCAAGATACAGGATGTGGAGACCAGTTAGGAAGCTATTGAAATAATCCAACCAAGAAACAATGGCAGCCTGAGATAAAGTAGAAGTGGGGCCAGAGAGGGTAAAAGAATTATAATTGAGAGGCCACTGATGACATGACCAGGGTAGAGCCAATGAACCAGCCTTAGTGGGTGGGCAAGCTTTGGAATGTAAAATGAAGAGCAAGTATAAATTACAGTTTTTAGAAGCTTGGCCAAGGGAGAGGGAAAGAAATTCAGGGTTGAAAGAGGGCTGGGTAGAGTGGGAGGGGAGGTAAGATTGAAGAGAGTTGGAGCACCTTTATAGAATTACCAGGAAAGTGAGACATGCCCTTCAAAGTGTCAGCCCCATTCTCTCTCTACCTTTCTTGCCTACATTTTTCTTTTTCACCTTTTTTTACCTGCATTGAAGACCTGCTGTGATGGATAGTATCCTCATCCTGTGAGCAAGAAGTGTTACCAACAAGAAGATACAGGAACACTAAAATAACAAAAAATAACAACAACAACAACAACAACAACAAAACACTGCAAGTTCAGACTTATTCCTGTCCAAACATTTCTTTAGAGATCATCTGCTTTTTCCAGTCTGGATCTTATAAAAAGGCCATGATGGCACAAGCAGTCCTGTTATGGCTATGGAGGGCAGAAGGTTGGAGGAAAAGGTCAATTAAAACCCTGCCTTCCTCAGCCTGATAATGGGTTTGACATTTGCAGAGTTTGCAGGAAACGATGCCTGCCATTGTGCACCCACAAATTGGGAAAGATTTTTTGTTGCAAGCTGAGAAAGCACCAAACAAAAGATCTCAGGCAGCACAGCCTTTTCATGTATGAAGGGTTGTTGACGCATTACCATCTGCCTCCTCATGCACATTACCCTCTCCTCTGAACCTCCCTAGACATGACACCTTGGACAGCTCCTTCCAAGTGAGTCCAGATGGAAAAATAACTGCTGCCTAAAGGCCTGGTGGAATAATTCCTCACTCAGATTTTCCAAAACCCAAAAGAGGCTTCTTTCTGGTTACCTCAAAAAGATAGGAAATCTTTGGCTGAAGTTCAAAAGGTGACAGTGATTGACAGTGCGAATGGAAGTGTTTTCCAAGACAATTCAACTGGACATTTGCCTAGGAGTTTTTTGGTTTACAAAACATGGTAGATATGTGGTCTTATTGCATCCTTGCAATAATTCTGTATTTCTCCCGTCCTAGAGGTAAGAAGAGCATCAAGTATTACTTTTTGACATCTGCTTGTTTCTGATGTTTGCTGTTTCCACACTGCTGTGAAAAGGAACAGGATAAAAAATTGAGGTGGCACAGCTTGCAGATGTGTAGGAAAGACTGCTATAAAGCTTGGATGAGGTAGATTAATTTGAGGGCTGATCTGAGCCAAATTGTGAAGAATTACTTTTGGTGACCTTCAGTCCCCTACCCTGCAATATCCAGGGCCCTTGCTTTGCCTCTTTGCTAACCAAGGCAACTCTTCTGTGTTACCCACATGAGCAGCACCCTACACTCTGACATCACTGACTCCTTCCCTCCCTTCAAAACTTACCTGTCCTTACCTATGTCTACTCCTTCACTTCTCTCTAAGTGACTCATCTATTCTAATCTGATCATTAAACTTCCTGGGAAGAGCCCTTCACTCTGAGGGTCATGATTCTCTGCATGTGTGCTAAGGTACTTAAGACTGAAAGTCTCTCCAGTGTTACCCCTCCCTGAGAGCACTGCAACATTGACAAGGGTTCTGTTGACTCAAGAAGAACCCCACAGTTATGTGAGAGTTTAGGCTAACTGGCATAGATATAACTGGGTAGGGGCTGAGACTGTTTCCAGCCTCCCTCATTCAGCACATCACTGCCTGTCACCTGACCATGAGTTTGCAGAGGCTCATCAACATAGTCTTTGCTTATGTCCAGAGATAGAAAGCCCACCTAAGTGATCTATAATACCTTTTCAAGTACCCATTGTAGGTGGTCATGACTGGGCCAGCCAGGTGCTGGCCAAGAAATCAACACCTGACCAGGCTCTGGCAGCTAGAGGTGGCTCTGGGGAAACAGTCACCTGAAATAGCCTGAAACAGGTGGAGGTGGGATGACTGTAAGCCTGTCCTCAGGAATTGTCAAATCAAAATAGAATTGGTTAGAGTTTGTCTTCCAAAAAATAAGGGAGAACATGAAATAGAGAGTAAGGAACAGAGGTAACAGAGAAATCCACTGGGATGAAAGAGTGTTCCATGAACAAATGGAGAGAAGTCCAAGAGAGTTACTAAGTTCAGAGACCCATACTTGTTTTCCTGTCTGAAGACTGGGTGGGATGTGGGGTCAGATTAGAGATGTAGGGTTGGGATCCAAAGACATCCTCCCTAGGATGGGCTAATAAGGCTTTTGTCTTACTGGAGGAAATGCCATCCATTGGGAACCTTCCCTCTTTTCTCCGGGACTTAGTGATCTTCCTCCCAGGATATCAAAAGACAAAGACCTTGCTAAATGTCAGTACCAAGAGCCAGTTAAACATTTCTAGGAAGATACAACAAAGTGATGATGTGGAGCCAGTAGAGATAGCCCACCTTGACTGTGCTTCTGGGTTCTACCATAACACTGAGGCTAATGGCCCAAAGCCAATTGGAGAGCCAATTGGTGGGATCATGAGATGTGAATGTATTCCTTAAGGCTTAGTGGCCCTGGAAGTCCAGCACTCTCAGGAGACCTATAGAAAGGGCTCTGCACCCATCCAGGTATCAGAGACTTACCCCTGGGAGCACCTCCTCCAGCCAGGGCTGACTATAGTAACAAAGGACAAAGCCCAAATGATGTAATCTGTCTCCAACACTGAAATTTTTTTTTCTTGGACTCATAAATATACGGACAAATTTTAGAAGGGAACAGTGAAGACCAGGAAACACTAAAAAGGAAAATGAGTGGCCTCAGAGTTCAAGGGTCTGTGCTCGAGTCTCAGCTCAGCCACTTACCAGTGGAGGGGCCTTGGAAAACTCACAAAACCTCTCAGGGCTTCTCATTTCTCATCTGCAAAGTGTGATAACAAGACCTTTTCTGCTCCATATCTGTTCTGAGCTCCAAACAAGACGGTGCATGCCAAAGTGCATGGTGAACCCTAACACCACAACATACTTGGAAACTTTGCTATTACCTAACAGGTGAGAAACCTGTGGCCTGAGGCAATTAAATGACCCACTTGCCTATTCTCTTGGTTTTAGTTTCTCCAAGAAGTAGACCTTGAAACAAGGGTTTGAATGCAAGTAGTTTAAGAAATGCAAGAAAACAGAGGCATGGGAAGGTGAGCCAAGGAAGAGAAGACAACCAGTATAGGATGTGTTAGCAGTCTAGATAACCAATGTGGGTATCAGAAGATTATTTCCTTGAGGAAATTCTGGAAGTGGAGCAGAACACAGGCCTCAGAGTTATCCCACCCATGCAGTGAGGGAGCTGTATTATTTACATGTCTACTCCCCAGAGGCATTGGTTGAGGGCTGCTGGGACACAGTATAAGCAAAGTGGCCTTCCATGACGATTTGGAGAAAACCTGCAGACAGATGAAAGCAGAGGCTGACATTTGGAGCTTGGCCAGAGTGCTCTGAATTGTAAGATACCCCGGATATGTGTGTGGCATCACGGTAATTAATAGCTAGTAACTGACAGAGCCAAGACCAGAAAACTCTGGTTGCCTGACATGCCACTCGGATCTCTCTCACTCCACCATGTCATGCTCTCCTCTGACATTATAAATGAACATTCCCGACCTCAGGAGGCTTCTGCACAGACTGCTTCCTGCCGGGATTGTTCTTCCCATACACGGCAGCACCACTGGGTCAGAGCCTAGAGAAGGCATCTCTTGGCCATGCTGTCCTCAGGCTTCTGATAGCCAGCCCAAAATGCCCAGCCTTGCAAACCCACAATAGAGTACCTGACGTGAGAATGCATAGATTTGGGGGCCTGTTTCCAGGCCCAAGGGATCTGTTATCAGGATATCAATCCAGGGACTTGCTTTGGCGGAAAGGAAGATAGTAACCAGAACAAAAGGCAAGGAAGTAGAAAGGCAAGTTCTGGAGTTTAAGTGGCAGGACCATCAGGGAAAGAGAAAGTACAAGGGATTTAGCACCTGGTTCAGGTCCTAAATCTGCAGACAATGAGCATCACTTGTGCTTCACAAAAGCAACATCTCTGGAGTGGGCTCAACTGAATACAGCAGGCCAGACCTGAGCTGTGAACACACCCTCAGGCACATGGGAGTGACCTATACTCCTGGGAGGAAAAGAAAGAGGCCCTGGGCTCTCTCCAACTAGGCCCTACCAAAGTGATCCGTGGGTTGCTGAAGGCCTGCCTGGGCCTGCCAGTCCGAAGACTGAGGGAGGAGAAGGAGATTGTTCGGGGAACATGCACGGAATCTTCTGTTTGTGTTTTGGCGATGGGGAGAAACTAAAAGGGAAAAATAGAAACAAAAACAAAAAATATAGAAAAACTCAAAAGTACTCAGTAAAGACAATCCTGACCCCTTGGGTACTGACCCATACGTAAAATGTGGCCTGGCCTCACTCCTCCGCAGGTCATCAATCTAAGACGCATGTTTTTTTTCCACACTGTAACATCACTGGCATTGATCTGTAACTTGCAGTGACAGTGGGCTCCATCTCTCCCAGCCAGAAGTCATTTACGGTAGAATGGTTATTGCCCACGTGCTCCAGCATGGTCAGAGCTAGCTGAGTCTGTTCATGTATTGAATTTAATAACAATTTAAAATGCCTTCAAACCAAAACAGGAAAATGTTGGTAATTGTTACAGTTAGATAAAAGATTCATGGGAGTTCATTATTATATTCTTTCCACTTTTTTATATGTTTAAACATTTCCTTAATCACAAGAGGAAAAAATCCTCCAAAATATACAATAATTCAACACTGAAGTGAAATGCTTATTGTGTTTTCAGGAAAGGAGAAAACACAGCAGCCGCAGTGTCAATGTGATAAATAAAAGAAGTATTTGGCATTGAAGGAATAACCACAGTTTTATATATATATATGTGTGTATACACACACACACACACACACACACAGTAAAACCTTGGTTTGTGAGCATAATTCATTCTGAAAACACACTTGTAATCCAAAACACTTGTATATCAAAGCAAATTTCAAGAACCTTTGGCTCAGTTGTGTTCATGTGACATTTGGCATCATGTACTACTTGCATTGCAAGACATCACTCATTTATCAAGTTAAAATTTATTAGAAAGATTTGCTCATTTTGTGAAACACTCACAGAGCAAGTTACTTGCAATCCAAGGTTTTACTGTGTGTGTGTGTGTGTGTGTGTATACTAACAAGCTAGCTCTTTCAAAGACTAGTAAAGAAAGATAGCTGGGGTGCCTGGGTGGCTCAGTCGGTTGAGCATCTGACTTTGGCTCAGGTCATGATCTCACAGTCTGTGAGTTCGAGCCCCGCATCGGGCACTGTGCTGACAGCTCAGAGCCTAGAACTGCTTCAGATTCTGTGTCTCCCTCTCTTTCCACCCCTCCCCTGCTCACACTCTGTCTCTCTGTCTCTGTCTCTCTCTCTCAATAATAAACAAAATTAAAATTTAAAAAGAGAGAGAAACATATCCGTAAGTGGATAAAGCCATGTACATTTTGTTACTGAGATTGAAGGCAGGAGAAATTGACCAGACCTTTGAAATTTGTTAAAGAAAATTTGAAGCAATGTGACCAAGTCATGGGTCATGCTACGCTATCACGAAGACCTCGTGTCATAGTTTAAATGAAGAACAAAATAATGGCGCATCTTTCCATCAGTGGTATCTTAGAGTCAATAAAATACATTATTCCTAATTTTGAGTATTCCTACTGTATCCAATGCAAGAATGTAAGAAATGAAGAGGTTTTTATTCACCAAAATCCCTTTTCTGTCAAGTTTTTTATGTGTCTAGAAGAAATGTGTTAATGGGAAACAATAAAATGTCAGGGACAAGATCATGGGCTCTGGGATCTGACTGCTTGCATATGAATCCTAACTCTGGCACTAACCCATTGTGCAACCTTAGACTAGTTGCCTAGCTGTTCTGTACCTTTTCTCGTCTGCGAAATGGGGATAATGAAACTGGATCCTTCATGAGGCTCCGTGGAGACTAAAAGATATTTAGATAATATTAGATACTAAAAGAATGAAGACTCATGCCTGGCACAGAGGTCATGCTATGGATAAAAGGAGAAGAAAAATTTCTGTATTCCTGAAGAGGCATAAAGATGGACAGTAGATGGAGAGGAATTCAGAGAAAGGAAACTGAAGTGACAGTAGAGCTGTCACTGAAATGTGATGCTGCTGCCAGAATTCCCCAAGTAAAATCATGTAGGTGTGTTTTTTTTTTTTTTTACATTTATTTATTCTTGAGAGATAGAGACAGAGCACAAGTGGGGGAGGGGCAGAGAGAGATGGAGACACAGAATCTGAAGCAGGCTTCAGACTCTGAGCTGTCAGACCAGAGCCCGACGCGGGGCTCGAACTCACAGACCATGAGATCATGACCTGAGCCGAAGTCAGATGCTTAACCGACTGAGCCACCCAGGTGCCCCATGTAGGGGTGTTTTAATAGGGAAAATGTTAGTTAGAGGTGGACACCGTCTCTAGAGGTGATGCCACTTTTCTGTGTTCATTGCTCACTCATCATTATGTTTGTGATATTCATGCATGCCGTTGTATGTAGCTGCTGTGTGTAGTTCCTTTCACTGCTGGATAATATTCAATTGTATGCATATGCCATGGTTTATTTACGCATTTCTCTGTTAATAGACACTTAGGTTGCTTCTAGTTTGGGACAATTAGGAACAAAGCTGTTATAAACATTGCTTATCATTTATGTATGTTTCCTGGTGCACTTATGCACACATTTCTCTAGGTTTATCCCCAGAAAATGATGTCCCAGGTCGTAAGGAATGAAGATCTTCAATGGTAGATTTCCAAGGTGTCTGCACCATTGTCCATTCTCATCAGCCTGAATGAGAATTTCCTCTTCTCCACATTTCATCAACACTTGGTATTTCAGAGTGTTTAATTTTAGCTATTCTAGTGAGTTCTAATGATATTCCTTGGTGGTTTTATTTTGCATTTCCTGGATGACTAATGAAGTGAAACACATTCTCACATATTTACTGGCCATTTATATTTCCTTTTTATGAAGAGTGGGTTGAAACCCTTTGTGATTCTTCTCTTGAATTGTTTGCCTTTTTCTTATTGGTTTGAAAGAGTCAGTTACAGATTCTGGGCACTGGTCTTTTGTAATAATTGTTGGAAATATCTTTCCTACCCCAAAGCGTGTCTTTTCACTTTCTTGATGTGTTTTGTTGAACAGAAGTTCTTAGTTTTAATATATAGTTGAATTTATCCATCTTGTCCTCAGAGTTAGTGCTTTGCAGTTCTGATTTAAGAAATCCTTCCCTACTCTAAGAACATAAAGATATTGTTCTGTATTCACTGTGAAAAGACTTATAGTTCTGCCTTTCACTTTTAGGTCTTTCATTCCTCCAGCATTAAATTTGAAAATATCTCAAACTCCTTTGTCCAATTACGGTGGAGGCCAAAGCATCATGGTTTTGAGTACTGACTGGGAGGCAGCTGCTTGTGTTTGTGTCTGTCTTGGGCTCAGGTACTCACTAGCTGTATGACCCTGTGCCTTAGTTTCTCCAGCTGTTAACAGTACCTACCTTACCAAGTTTTTATGAAGGTTAAATGAGTTGATAAATGTAAAATTTCTCAGAGGAAAGAAAGCCTGAATGCTTTCTAAAGTAAACATTAAATGCTTTATAAAACATAGCTATATCTTTATTGTGCCCTTAAAGTTCTTCCCCCAGCTCACTCAGACCCCATGATCAGCCCTTGCCACTCCCCAGCAACAGCCAAGAAATAAGACCTTGTGAGGCTCCCTGCTGTTTTGAAAAATATTCCCCCCATATAGTTTCTCCTTCCTTCCTACACAATCTTCCTGCATGTGTCAGTACTTGTGTGTTTCACTTGCCATCTTCAGGTGCCTCTACCCCCCTCCTCCCCAACAGGACAGCCTAGTTCCATAGACTTTAAGATCAGAGAGAGGGGAATTCAATTTTCCCTGGATATTTCTCATACTCCCTGGGAAGTTAAATAGCTCTGAAAGTGGTGGGAAAGAGAAAGATTTCTCAACTTTTATCACTCTGGGATGTACCTTTGAATTGTTTGGGACACTCTATGTAATATGTTTCTTTTTCCTATCTCTGAGAGAGATAAGAAAGTGGCTTCAAGACACAGAAAGAGGCTTCAAGCCAGAGAAGGAAAGAAGCTAGCATTTATTAAAGGACTTCAAAGTAATAACTGTTTTAGGGGTCCCTGGGTGGCTCAGTCAGTTAAGCATCCAACTCTTGATTACAGTTCAGGTCACGATCTCACGGTTCATGGGTTTGAACCCCACATTGGGCTCTACATGGACAGTTTGGAGACTGCTTGGGATTCTTTCTCTCCATCTCTCTCTGCCCCTCCCCTGCTTGCGCTTTCTTTCTCTCTCTCTCTCTCTCTCTCTCTCTCTCAACTTAAAAAAAAGTAATAACTGCTTTATAAATGCTATTCATTTAAACCTCCCAAAAGTGTGAGAGGGAGGTAATTGACATGCAGAAATGCTGGAAGTGCTGGGATTCAGAACAAGGTTTTCTTGGCTTCACAGTGAGAACACATTGTACCATGTAACCTCACTAGAGGCACTGTCCAGTAGAATTACCAAAAAGAAATCAGTCTCACCCATATTTTTATTCTGTCACCTCCTCTGTACCCCCTGGTCACTTATCCCCAAGCCAGGCCTGGGCTGTACTTTTATCACCACAAACTGCTCTTCCAGTGAATGTCAGTGCCTAAACTTGACCACCCACCAAGATTCAGACTGGATTTAGTATCTCCCCAGATATACTAGTGGCCATCCTTGCAGTCTCTTCCCTTGAACTAGCAGCATAGGAAGCTGCTCAAAGCTCCATCTGTTGCACAGGTAAGATGCAGGTTAGTGCATGTGATTGTATGCAGCTATACATGGAGGCAAAGACAGGTTTATAATGACTTCATTAATAAGAATGTGTGATTATCGTATACAGTTGTGTGTGTGTACGCATGTGTGACACACAAATTAAAAGCATACAATTTAGGTGTCCATGCAAGAAAATTTCACTTGACCTAACTAACTGGCATTAACGAGTTAGAATATTTTCGCTGAATCCACTTTTAGAATGTCAAGAATGCAAGTAACTGGGACACTGCTGTTATTTTCAAGAACTCATGCAAATGAGCCACTTCTAGCTTGAGTCTTTAAACAACCCATGGGCTCTACGTTCTCTGGCACTGTAGCCCTAGCTTTGTGGTCTGTTGATCTTAGGGTTCATAGCACAGGTCTGGCCCCCATTATGAGATCTTCAGCAAATGCTTGTAGAGTAAACAGATGAAAGCATGAAATGGATCTCTTGACAGGTGGCTTGATCATCTTTCCAGGCCAGCTCCCGCCCTATACCAGTGATCACTACAAGTAAGAATTAGTGCCCTGACAGAAGACATGAACAGACATTTCTCCAAACAGGACATCCAGATGGCCAACAGACACATGAAACGATGCTCAGCATTCCTCCTCATCAGAGAAATACAAAT
The DNA here is from genome assembly GCF_003009895.1 of Hyaena hyaena. Taxonomy (NCBI): domain Eukaryota; kingdom Metazoa; phylum Chordata; class Mammalia; order Carnivora; family Hyaenidae; genus Hyaena; species Hyaena hyaena. The sequence continues at coordinate 35,658 of NW_024081713.1, read as the reverse complement.
CAAAACCACACTGGGATACCACCTCACACCAGTCAGAGTGGCTAAAATGAGCAAATCAGAAAACTCTAGATGCTGGCCAGGATGTGGAGAAACGGGCCCCCTCCTGCACTGTTGGTGGGAATGCAAACTGGTGCAGCCCCTCTGGAAAACAGTGTGGAGATTCCTCAAAAAGTTAACAATAGAACTCCCCTATGGCCCAGCAATAGCACTGCTAGGAATTTACCCAAGGGATACAGGAGTGCTGATGCATAGGGGCACATGGACCCCAATGTTCAGAGCAGCACTCTCAACAGTAGCCAAAACATGGAAAGAGCCTGTGTCCATCAACTGACAAATGGATCAAGAAGATGTGGTTTATCTATACCATGGAATACTCCATGGCAATGAGAAAGAAAGAAATCTGGCCATGTGTAGCAACACGGATGGACCTTGAGGGTGTTATGCTGAGCGAAATAAGTCAGGCAGAGGACAAATACCATATGTTTGCACGTGTAGGAGGATTAGGAGGAACTTAACGGAGGACTGTGGGTGAGAAGAAGGGGAAAAATACTGGGGGAGAGGGAGGGAGGCAAACCATGAGAGACTCTTGAATGCTGAGAACAAACTGAGGGCAGAGCGTGGGGGGGGGAGGGAAGGGGGGTAATGGGCATGGAGGAGGGCACTTGTGGGGATGAGCACTGGGTGTTATATGGAAACTAACTTGACAATAAACTATTTAAAAAAAAAAAGAAATAGTATATTGGTCAGCCTCAAAAAAGATAGATATCCTGCCATTCATGACAACATTAATGAATCTGGAAGACATTATGCTAAGTGAAGTAAGTCAAAAACAGAATGACAAATACTGCATGAACTCATATGTAGAATCTAAAAAGGTCAAACTCCTAGAACGAGAGGTTAGAACAATGGTTGCCAGGGAATGGGTGCAGAGGAATCGGGAGATGCAGGTCAAAAAGTACAAACTTTCAGTTATAAGATGAATAAGTTCTGGAGATCTAATGTACAAGAAAGTGAGTATAGTTAATAATACTCCATTGTATATGTGAAATTGCTGAAAGAGTAGATCTTAAGTATTCTCAACATACACAGGCACACAAAATGGTAACAACAGAAAACAAGATTAAAGAAGTTTAGATGAAGGAATTATCGTCACTTGTGTGAGCTCAATGTAATTGCAAAAGTTCTTCTGAGAGGGAGGGGAGAGAGGTAAAATAGAAGGCAACATGATGGCAGAATCAGGGCAAAAGAAGGAAATTATGGGAGCAGAAGTCAGAGAGGGGAGAGCCTTAAGGATGCTCTATTGCTGGCTTTGAATAAAGGGGAAGTGGATACAAACCAAGGAATACAGGCAGCCTCTAGAAACTGGAAAGGCAAGGAATGTATTCACCTCTAGAGCCTCCAGAGGGAACACAGCCCTTGATTTTAGCCCAATAAGACCTATTTCAGACTTCTGACTTCCAGAACTGTAAGATAATAAATTTGTATTCTTCAAAAAAAAAAAAAAAAAAAAAAAAAGAACAATCCCTGAGGCTGTAAAAGAACCAGGTCACCAGATTCAGTCTCACTATCCAACCTAGACTCAGTTAGGCAGAAAAGTTGACTCAGGCATTTCAGAAATTATTTAACAGCAGGAGTTAAGTTTGGATTTTTTCTTCACAACCCATAACATAGGGTCTCACATGTAGCAAACATTTAATAAATACTAACCGATCACCCTTCAGAAATCTAGATAATTCTATTACTTTGCTGTGTGTGTATTGATTAACTGAGGTAAATGTTCATAGACACACTTGTGCACCATCCATCCGGCCACCACTTCTACTCTCTAGCTTTTCAGTCTCTATTTGGGTCAGGCTGCAGAAGCACCAGCTCTCATTCTTAGAATGAGCAAATTCCTTCTTTCCAAACCGTATGAGTTTGCTTTTCTTCTTGAGAGTTTGGCAAAAGTTACATTCCCACCCTGCCCCTTACACAAGAGGGTATCTTCTAGGGCAGGGACATGGTAGCATCAGCAGAGACGGCCCCAGCTTGTAGTGGCCTCCATAGAGCCTGGCCCCTTCTGGTCTCTTGCAGTGCACTTCCACAGGATACTCAGGCAGCCCCAAAAGGCAGCCAGCAAAGACGCAGTACTTTGATGGTAACATACGCACTTGTCCTCCCGGAATGGTTTTACAAGCTTTGCACACCTGGAAGGGTATTACTAACAGTGATAGTGGCCACTTAATGGTGGGCCAGTCCAAGCATGGCACAATTGCTTCTCCAAATGCCAGTAGACAAGAAGTGGATGGCAAAAGCAGCGATGGCTTAGGCTTTAGGCAATGTTATAGGCTGAATTGTGGTCCCCACCAAGGTTCACTTATTGAGACTCTAACCCCCAGTAACTCAGAGTGTGACCATCACTGGAGATGATCCTTAAAAGAGGTAATTAAGGTATAATGAGGTCTTGTGGGTAAGCTCTAGGCCAATATGAAAGGTGTCCTTATAAGCAGAGGAGTGTAGGACACAGAGAAGACCAGGTAACAACACAGAGAGAACATGGTGTCCACAGCCAAGGAGAGGTGCCTTAAAGGAAAGCAACCCTGCTGACACCTTGAATCTGAGACTTCCAGCCTCCAGGACTGTGAGAAAATAAATTTCTATTGTTTAAGCCACTTAGTCCGTGGCATTTTGTTTTGGCAGCCTAAGATTAATATAGGCCTGATTAATATAGGCAGCAAAGAGTCTGTGACTAACAGTGACCAGTTGAAGTATTGGCCAGCACCATAAGTGGACACCTGAGGCAAAGAGTCACAGTTATTAAACAATAGAGAATATTAAGGGGCAATGCGCCCCTGCTCTTTATAGTTTCCCAGTATCTCAGTGTCAGTTCTCAACCTCCTAATAAAAAACCACCTAAAGTTTAGCAGCTTAAAACAACAACCACTCATTTGCTCACAACTCTGTAGGTCAGCAACTCAGGCCAAGATCATCTAGGAGGCACTTCTGCTGGTCTCTCCCAAGGTCACCCACTTGGCTGCATCCAGTTGGTTCAGCATCCTGACCGGGCGGAGGGGCTCTTAAAATATGGCCCTGATCACATGTCTGGCGACTGCTGCTAGCTGTTGCTGCAGTGCCTGGGTTCCCATTCTCCAGTAGATTGGACAGAGCTGCTTTCTGTGGTGATCTTGGGTCAGCAAGGAAAAAGGCCAAAAGCAGAAACTGCAAGGCTCTTTGAGGTCTAGTTCAGAAGTCCCACAATGTCCATTCAAATGTAGCCATTTGGCCAAGGAAGTCACAGGATTTGGTTCAATGGGAGGAGGATTAAACCCACTTCTTGATGGGAAGAGCAGTGAAGTCAAAGTGCAAAGGGTTATGTGCACAGGAAGGGAGGTATCGCTGCAGCCACCTTTATGAACAGACTTCTCCACTCCCCATGGACTATCAGGACCATTTCCCCAATTACAAGGCAGGTGCATGCTCTAGGGAGGCCATTTAGAAGAACAGGTACCAGACAGGAGTCTGTGTGTGCAAGTGCCCTAAGAAATGTGACACTCCTTCACCCATCCATCCATTCTGAAAACACAGCATGAAAATGAAAACACAAAATGAGTATCTACCCTGTACCCAGATACCAGGAATGCAAAGGTGAACGTGAGATAATACCCATCTTCAAGGAAACTCCATTTACCAAGGTCAAAGAGATACAAGTAAATGGATCAGAACAGAATTGCATGTAGAGTAGTCAATCCTAGGAGGAAAAAAAGTCAGATTTTACAAAGAAAAAGGAAGTTCAGACAGATGAGGTGCTTCCCAAGTAAACTGATGTAAGATGGTAACAGCCTGAGAGAGACAACTCTTGAGTAGGATGCTGAATTAACATCCTGGCAAGGTAAGGAGATTTCTCGGCCATGCTAAGGAGCATAGCTTTAACTGTGGGCACAAAAGAGATGCTGAAAGTTGTTCAGGTTTGGGCTCGTTATGGTTATATTTGCTGTTTAGGAAAACATGCAGGATTTCTGGAGGAAAGGGGACTGGTGAAGGGGCTTTTGCAGTTTAGGTATGGAAATCACAAACGATAGAATACAAGTCTGAGGAACTGAAGCAAAAGAATTTATTCAAGGCTGTGGAGGTGCTCACAGGGTTGAGGAAGCTAGAGAACCAGGCATGTAACCCCCAGAAACAAGACAGCTCTAGAAAGTATGAAGACAAGCACCACTCAACTCTCTGCCCATCACTGGGCAATGTCGCCAGATGCCCATTTTGATATTTTGATAATTCCTATTTTGATAAGTTAGCTTCAAGTTCAGAGTTTGGGCTGAGAAAATCCAACAGATCTAGCTTATGTTATATGCTTCTCCCTGGCTATCAAGGGCTGAGAGAAAATCCCCAGGGACCACTCCCAGGGGTCTGTGGTGGGAGATGCAGTCCCTTCCTTTATCGATCCACAAAACAGAGCAGTCGTTTCCCCAGAAGGAAACCAAGGTGCTGTTAGCAGGAGGAATTGAAGCTAGGCAGCCAAAGATCAACAGTTTTCAATAAGGGGGCCATTCTAGCATCTCAGGTGACAGCCATGGAGCCCCATGTGCCTTTCGGGGGCAGTGTGAGCTAGAAAATAAATACAAAAGCTACAGGTGGCCAGGGCCATAATTCAGTCCAGCCTAGATGCTGTGGCCCCAACTCTAGCACCTTTCCAATGGCACTCTCTTCTCTGTAACACAGAATGTAACCAATTTGTTCAGATACTATTTTCTGAACCAAAATATCAAATGAAATAGCTAATTCAATTGTGCCTCTGTCAGTAGTACTTCTTTTGACAGAGTTTGAAGAGGTCACCTGCCTTCCTCACTCATTTTCCCAAACATCAGAGACAAACCTTAATATAACCTGGGAAGTACACACACACTCACACCTCCAAGAACTCTACCATGTAAAGGTTTGTGCACAATATCTAATTTTTAAAAACTTTATGGCCCTCCCCAAACCTTTAGTTTTCCTTAAATTAGCTTCCATTAGCAGCTAGGAAGAGCTCAAGACCTTCCTTCTCATGAAAGTAATGGCCATATCAATTAATAGCCCAAAGCTATGCCATGGGTCATCAGCTCCCAGCCCACCAGTAATTCCCAGATGACACTACTAAGTATGCTCTGCAATGTCAATCATAGCGTAAGACTTTCCAAATCATATCTGAAGAAACGGTCTTTCCCACATTTGGATAATGCTACTTCTGAAGGTGCAGATGCTTTCCCTGGCTTTGACAATTTCCAGATGTGACCAGACTGCTGAGGGCTGAGGGTGAAGCTGGTAGCAAGGGTAGACGTTATGGGACCATGAACTTTAGATACATGACCAACTTGTTGCTAGTCACAAACTCTATGAAAGAATAGTGATGATGAATTTATAAATCTTGTTCTGTTTTTAAATTTTTTTTTTATGTTTATCTATTTATGAGAGACAGAGTGCGAGTGCGGGAGGGGCAGAGAGAGGGAGACACAGAATCTGAAGCGGGATCCAGGCTCTGAGCTGTCAGCACAGGCATCTGACTAACTGAACCACTCAGGAGCCCCTTAGAAATCTTGTTCTAATATTTAGGATTTAGCGTGGAACCCTAGAAATGACCTCAGAAGTTTTAGATGTATTCTCCAGTGACCTCCCCTTAATAGCAATGAAATCTCTGGATAATTGTTTTGATTTTCATGCACTTCTATTTACTAATTTATAAAACGGAAATAACAATATTCTGCCTACCTCAAGAAGTTTATTAAAAGAGTAAAATAAGGGGTGCCTGGGTGGCTCAGTCAATTAAGCATCTAACTTCAGCTCAGGTCACGATCTCACGGTTTGTGGGTTTGAGCCCTCCTTTGGGCTCTGTGCTGACATTTCAACCTGGAGCCTCCTTTGTATTCTGTGTCTCCCTCTCTCTCTCTCTCTCTCCCCGCTCCTCTCCCCATCATGCTCTGTCTGTCCCTCCCTCTAAAGATAAATAAACATTAAAAGAAATTTTTTAAGAGTAAAATAAAATCACAGTATGCAGACTTTATAAACTATCTCCCAGGTGAATGAATGGGAAGAGGCATCTGTGACCATTTTCATAACACTACTGAGACATGTTAAAGTATCATCTTCTTCTCACTGAGCAGAAACCACTTGTATCAATTTCTCAATCTATCTTGCACTAGTTAGCTTGCTAAGGAGCAAACTCACTGGCCCTAAGAATTTTGAAAGACAACACATTTTAAGGTGAATTAAGCCATTTGTACTTCGAAGAGCCTCCTGCAAGAACAGACAATAATGATGGCCCTCCAAATGAGTCTGCATTTCATTTCCATTTCTTTCCCCCTTTTCGTTCTTACCCCAATTTTTCCCTGACTCTTACCTGGATTTCTCTCATTCATTTACCAATTTATTTATCCACTCATTTTCTCTTGCATCTACCCATCTGTTGAGTCTCTACCGTGCCTCAGGCACTCTGCTTGGACAAGTTTTCACAGAACGGTTCAGATCTTTACCAGCTGAGGGACCATGCCTGAGTTGTTACTGAGCAAGTGCTCCAGAAATATGTTTTATTATTCCTCCATCGCTGCCCTGTGCTTTGTCCTTGCGGATGCCAGTATGGGGTCTGCTGCTAAATCTTCCATGTGTAGTTCTAGGCTTCATATTTTTGCTTGATACAAGCTAAGTGACATCCTTATTTAGAAGTATATACATGGGCCCCTAGTGGCTCAGTCAGTTCAGCATCTGAGTCTTGATTTCAGCTCAGGTCATGATCTCATGGTTCATGACTTTGAGCCTACTTGGAATTTTCTCTTGGCCTCTCTCTCTCTCTCTCTCCCCCAAAATAAACTTAAAAAATTAAAAAAATAGAAGTATATACAAAATGAAGTCCAATGCCATGGAGTGTCTGCTGTTGGGAGTCTCAGAGAGGTAGTTTCAAAAAAAAGTACTCACCTTCCCTACCCAGGTTTTGAATACGTTGAGAAATAAGATACAAAACAAAATGGTGACCGGAATATCAATCTAACACTGACAGAATCTAAGTTGAGAGCTTAATATGAGAGCCAACAGGGCTTCTAACTATACCCCAGCTGATGATGACAGACTTCCCCAAGCTGTCACAGGTGACACTAGGCCACGACAGGCCTCCCTGCACAGGAGAAGTCCCTGCCAAATTGGGAGAATGGAGCAACAGAAAAGAACATTCTTTATACTCAGAAAGTTCAAGAAGGATGGGAAGAGCTAAGCTACTTCTGACTGACTATTCTTCTCTGATTTATGAATAAGCACTCTACCTGCCCAGGTTTGGAGTAAATATAGGAATGGAGAGAAACCTAAACTTGCAGCTGTCAAGCTTTCTTAATAGGAAGGAGGAATAGCAGTGTGGAGAAATGTCCCCATTAGCACGCACTGCCAGGGAGATGGGTATAGTTATCACCTTTCCATTTAAACAGAATAAGCCTTTTCTGTATACAATATTCATTCACTTCATTTTAAACTATGAGCAGTACCACTGCATTCCCTACATAAATGGCAATTTCTAGAAGATTTTTACTCTTGTCATCACACTCAGCATACACAGATTAATCCAACATACATCATCAATGATGAGAAAACAAATGACCAAGTCCACATGTAGGTAAGTGGTAGTTTCTCCAGTCTGCAGAATAAGCATTCTTGTAGAGCATATTCAACAGTTTAGTCTAACTTAGAAAACTAATTCAGCACCTGTTAGGTGCTAGGTACTATGTACTGTGTTCGAGACTGAAGATACAAAGATAAATGAATAAGAATCTCTCCTCCAAACAAGCTCATAAAGTATTATAGGGGACAGACAGGAGAATCAGTAACATAATGTGACAAGAGCTTCAGCAAAGATATGCATAGAATGCCATGAAATGCAGGTAAGGGGACTGATTATTCGGCCAGGTAGGAATCAGGAAAAGCTACAGAGAAAGGGTAAACCTAGTAATTAACTAATAATGAATTAAGCAAATGAATGAATGGGCTCCCATTTCTGTGGTGCAGAGATGGTCCTTTCCCTGTGTCTGTTTCTCCCCCTGAGCAGGCTTGGAGTAACACATCCACATTCCCTGCCCTCTTCCTTCCTTGCCCTGCCTCTGCTTCCAGAGTCTAGAGGCCAGTTTGCCCATGAACCATCCACTGAAAGGAGAGGGTACAAGAAGAGGGAACCTAGGTCCTGTGCGTCTGAGAATCTAGCGGGAGATGGCCCGGTGACAGCAGCGCTTACCATTTTCTGATCACCTACTACATGCACAGCATTGGGAATCTTTAAAACCTAGATTTAATCCATTCTATGGCAGTGAATAATTCATAAATCATTCATTAATTGAACTAATGCTTATCGATTATCCTATATGCCAATACTAGATACACTAATAAACAAGATAGGTGCTATTACCCCTCTGATAGACTTTATCCTCTCATGGATTTTGTCCATAAAGGACTAAAGTAATTAGGCCACATGCAGAAAACTAGAAAGTGGTAGATCTAGGATTTGGTCTTTGCTCTTTCTGATTCTGAGTTCTACACTTTCTCAACACTGGTCTAAAATTAAGGCAAAATCAAACAGAAAATCATATGTGTGCTCTCAGGAGGGCGGTAAACAACCAATAGAACCTGAGCATAACGTGCCCTTTTCCCACCAGGCTTTGGCAGCTCATGGGGTGTGATCTGGATGTCTGGGGTTTTTCAGCTCCCCAGGTGATTCTAATATGCAGCCAAGGCTGAGAGCCACTGTCCTAGGTATTGCCCGGAGCTGCTTGAGGATTCCTTGGGGGAAAAAAGAAGGCAACCAGGCTCAGACTCCCATCTCCCCCCTGCTCCGCTTATGCCAGCTTGAACCTGAACATCCCCGCTTTTATCTTGTTTATATATTGGGTCTCTGCCTCAGATCTCCACTGAAGAAAGAGCTTGCTGCTAACAAAATAAGCAAATTGGAACCACTGTTTTTAAAGTTCTTGGATGTAAAGAGTCCATGGGGTTTTTGTACGATGAAAAATTTTTCTCAGCATCATTGTAGATGTTCCCCACTAGTACGCTGGCTATTGGAGTTCTTACATGCTGTTGCTAAAAGCACTTGCTTGAATGTTTAGAAAAGTGCGATAACTTAATGAAAGTGTCAATGCATGCCATAAACATAGAGTTTATGATAACCTTCACATCATCATTCGGTGCATATTTATTGAGTATTGCCTACTATGTTCTAGTTGTTGAGGATACCACCTTGGGGTTGAGAGACAAGGTCTGCCTTTTAGGAAGCTTATATTCTAATGAAGGCAACAAGCAAGATACTAGTGTATGCGTGAGATGTCATTCAGTGATACACATCTTTTAGTCTTGGGTCCTAGGTGCTCAGAGTCCTGTAGAGGAGGGCTCAGTATTCTTGCTCATTCCCCCCAGACTCTCCCTTCTGGTAAGAACAGGGGGTTCCTCAGTGGCATAGTTCATGGGGATCAGCGGGTATGTAGTGCAGTGCTATTGCTGTGGCCCTCTGTCCACAAAGGGTTTCCTGGGATCTAATGGGAGTCTGGGAACCAGCTTGCCTTTGAGGAGGGCCAAGCAGTGGCTTTTGGACATCAGAGGAAGGGTGCTTTGATAACGAGTCTGCCCTTAAGGTTATCCTCTCCTCCCCAGGGCTGCTTGGACATTGCAAGAGTTTTGCAATGTCCAGAAGCCCATTCTCTGAGAGGTGGCCACTTCAGTGGATCTTGTTGCTTTGGTTCTTCTGCAGCATCAAACATCAAACCCATTGAATGTCTGGGATTCAGCCTGGAGATAGGATTTGTGGATCTGCCATGATACACATTTGTAATTATTTAGAGCTTGATATATTTGGTATACTGGTGTACTTGATAGACTGATATCTTACAATCAGATTTCAAGGCTAGAGATAAGGGCTAATGCAGAGAGTTACTAGCTATAATCTGACTAATGAGTATGTAAAAAAAGTATAAAATAAGCAGATCAACTACTGGCATGTAAAAGAGAATGTGATGGTAGTTCAATCTCCATGTAAACACTGTTCTCCTAAACATTGTCTTATCCTTAATGTAATGTCTTTTTGTAGCCTCAGCAGAAGGGCTCCTATCTCCTATGGATGTGATCACAAGTTTCAGATGAAGAAAGTAAAAATTAATGAGATCTCCTTTTCCTTTAAATGGTTATATGAGGGGCGCCTGGGTGGCTTAGTCGGTTAAGCGTCTGACTTTCACTTAGGTCATGATCTCGCGGTTCATGGGTTCGAGCCCCGCATCGGGCTCTGTGCTGACTGCCAGCTCAGAGCCTGGAGCCTGTTTCAGTCTGTGACTCCCTCTCTCTCTGACCCTCCCCTGCTCACACTGTCTCTCTCTCTCCTAGAAATAAATAAAACATTAAAAATATAAATAAATAAATGGTTATATGAAAGGGGCACCTGGGTGGTTCAGTCGGTTAAGCGTCCGACTTCAGCTCAGGTCATGATCACACGGTTCGTAGGTTCGAGCCCCAGGTCAGGCTCTGTGCAGACAGCTCAGAACCTGAAGCCTGCTTCAGATTCTCTGCCTTCCTCTCTGTCTGCCTCTCCCTTGCTCGTGCTCCGTGTCTCTCTCTCTCTCTCTCTCCCTCCCTCTCAAAAATAATAAACATTAAAAAATAAAACAAATTGTTTTATGAAAACTTTAAACAGCTCTTCCCTAGTCAGATCATCCCCATCAGGAATTTCAGGCTCCTAACTTTCATCCCACTGGGGTTATCTTCCAGATTAAAAGATTCGTTTATAAGTCAGCATTTATTACTTTCTTCTCTTCCTGAAAAACTTATACACCCTGTAAAGTTACAAATGCAGATGCAAAGAAACAAGTTAAAATCACCCATAAATTTCTAGCTACCCATACAAATACTAACAACGTCGAGTCTTCTCCTCCAGTCTTACATATTATATAATATTTTTAGATGAATAACGATTTTGCTAAGAACCTGAACTACCGCACATCAGGGCAGAGTTCCATAATTAGTGGCAGGAGCGAAGACAGAAGACACTCTCTGGCTACTGAATTGGCAAGATCAGAAATGAATGGCGCCATAAAGATCCCATGTCTTTCATTAATGCTTAAAGCTGAGACTTTATTTATAAGGAGATTCTAAATTCCAGGCTGGTCTCACCCGGCTGCCCTTGATAGAGGAAGCCTGTTTGTCATGTTAATGAAGAGAAAAGTTCCAAGTTCCACAAAGACTTTTTCCCCCACAGCTGAAGGAGAGAAAGAGATGTTGGCAAGTCAGGGGCAGAACTGGGGCAACCCTAAAATAACTACTTTATCTTTGGGGCCAGGGGCCTAAACTCAGGAGTGAGGTTATTCCAGCTCAGGGCAGAGCAGTGGCTACACAGTGAGAAGTGACTCCCAGAAGGAAAGCCACAGCCCGGTATTTAAGCAGGTTGAACTATTGTCTATATTAGTGGTTCCCAGACTTGAACTGGCTTCAGGATCCTTCAGGAAGGTTTAAAACACACACACACACACACACACACACACACACACACACACACAGATTGCCGAGCCCCATTTCAGAGTTTCTAATTCAGTAGACCTGGCGTGGGACCTGAGAATTTGCATTTCCAGCAAGTCACCAGGTAATGCCAATCGTGGGGGGTCCCAGGACCACACTTTGAGAACCACTGGTCTATCCTGACACCTGAACTGTTTAATATAGGTTCAGAGCTCAGGCTTTAAAGTTACATAGACTTAATTTTATTCCTGGCTCCTAATAGCTGTGTGACCTTGGACAAGTAGTTTAATTAATCTGAACCTCTATTTCCTCACAAGTAGCATAGGGGTAATTATAAGGATGTTCTAAGAAGTGGATCATATAACATATGATAAGTGCCAGGCTCACAGTAAACATTCAATACATGATGATTAGACTTTCTATTCAAGTCTCACCTCAACACCGTCCTGAAATCTTTTGACACCTGTTAGAACTAATGTCCCAGCCCCCTAAAATGCTGGCTCACTTTCCTTTCCAGCCTGGCCTTATGATAAGGATACTCCACTTCCCTACCCCACCCCCCTGGGGTCTCCCAACTCCGCCTTCCATTAGCTTCTGACCAGGCTGGTCCTCTGCTGCCACCTTGTGGCCTGCAGTTCCCTAACACCTTTCAAGATAATCTGTCAAGGTGGCTCTCCTTCAAAAATGAAGGAAATATAAGGAAAAGAGCCAGACATGGTGCCCACTCACGGCTGCTCCTTGGTTAAGGGACCATGGGAAAGGTTTCCAACCGGATCTATCTGAAGGACAATTGAAGTTCTGAGGGCTGCAAAATTACACATGTGCTTGCATTAAGATCAAGGGACAAGGAGAGCTATTTGACAGCTGATTCTTGAGAAGTCCGGAGGCTTCCACTGACCTCACATCTGGCCTAGACAGTGACCTTCTGAGCAGGACATCTACTTATAGACATTTCTGAGGACTCCTGGGACCTCAGGGCTTATTCCTTTCACTGCTGCTGCCAAGGACATGTCAAGGGCAAGTCACGCTGATAGTCCCACGTGCTAGAACCCACTTCCGATCGACTGCTCATGACACTAGGTCTTTGGGACCAGTTCAGTGCTTTAGCAGGGAAACAGGCAGGACACAGAGGCATGTGGGTAATGAAATGACTACCCAAGATGTTGTTGCCATTTATCTCATTCCCACTACCCTTTTCCTCAGTGCAGGTGGTTTCCTGAGGTGTCACAGCTCAATGGGAGGTGCAAATGGCAAATCATTTTCTTTTTTAACTACTTTATCCCTTCCCACTGGAAAGCAGACCTCTTAATGAACACTTCTAACTTTGGGGACACTTCTGGTTACTGGAACTTATTTGGTCCAGTTTTAAACCTTTCTCACAGTCCATCTTTCAGCTAAGTACTGGACTGAGCAGGGACCCTGACTCTTGGAGCAAAGGAGGAGAGGAGGGTCTGGTCTAGCTCTGGGTGCCTCCTTCCCCTTCGTTCTTCGGGGTGCAGGAGGGTGAGGTCAGATGCAAACATCTCTCTACTCAACTGCAATTCACAGAGCACTCTCACTATTGGTTGTAGCTACGTTCCTGGCAAACAGATTGGCCCCCATGTGGCAGGAAACCAAATGCTTGGTCTCCCATAGCGACCCCACACAGGGACTTCTTGGAAGAGGCTGTAGAGACTCGAGCACAGTTCCCTGTGGGAGAGGGAGCTCCAGCTCCCCATCGTCCACCCCCTGCAGACCACCACCACCCCTGCACACCACCACCAGAGTGAACCAGGGTCTTCTGCTAGGTCCTCTGGCAGCCCTGTTTGCTGAACCCTCTGTTCAGTTTCCTTTACTCAGAGGAAAGCCACGTCTTTGCCCACTAAACAACATAAATGCAGACTTTTTCAGGACGCTTACTCTTGTTCCCTGCACACGTGGCCCAGAACAGATCAGCAATGCACATCCCTCTAGAAACTGAAACCTCATCTCCCCCTTCCTGCAGGCACCCAAAATCTTCACACATGATACTTTCAGAGCCCTCCCCTGTCTTCCTGCAGCCTGAGGGAGGGGCAAGAACACTCCTTCTCCTCCCCAGGAGGGAGAGCAGGGAAGCACCTGAGGCTCTGGACACTGGTAAGTCTCTCCCCTCCCCATTGTCCTCTCCTCTTAGAGCAATGAACTCCTGAACAGCGGGGAGCAGGCGACCTTGCCCATGAGAGCTGCCACCTCTCAGTAAGGCTGGGCCAGGAGGGGGGTGCGTTTTTAACTCCTCTCTTAAGAATGTGGCTTATTTGGTGCCTCTTCACCCTCATTTTTGGACCCCGAGCGCCAATTCTGGGCAATTAAAGAGTCCCACTCAGCATCTGCTCCCATGAGTGTCCAGTCCAGCATTCAGATAGGCTCATGGAAGGACTGAAGGACAAATTCCTATTTTGCTGCCCCTGGTCCTGCTCATGTAACACTTGCTTTGGCTCATCATTTGTCCATGATGATGAAGGGTTAGGTCATGTGAGCACCCCCTTCCATCTCTACAGGAAGAAAGACACAGGCAGGATAAACAAAGGAGTAGGGCAAGACTTAGGCACAGGCAGAGAAATGCAGGGCCTACATGGGCAAGTCGGGAGGTGCACTGGTGGGGTGGGGGTGGGTGACTACCAACCATCGTCTTCCCCTTAAGATGACATGAGTTCCAAAAATTAGTACTTTCAACTATTTAATAACACTCTTACATTTTGTAAGGCATGCTACAGTTTGAAAAGGACTTTTCCATTCATCAATTCACATGGCTTTTGAATCTTGCAACCATCTTCAGTTGGTAGAGTAAGGCCCAGTTATTCATGGAGTTAAAAAAAAAAAAAAAAAGGAGGTTTCTGGGGCACCTGGGTGGCTCAGTCAGTTAAGCATCTGACTTCGGCTGGGGTCTGATCTCACAGTTCGGGAGTTCGAGCCCTGCATCGTGCTCTGTGCTGACAGCTCAGAACCTGGAGCCTGCTTCAGGTTCTGTGTGTGTGTGTGTGTGTGTGTGTGTGTGTCTACCCCTCCCTGCTCATGCTCTTTCTGTCTCTGTGTCTCAAAAATCAATAAACGTTAAAAAAAAATTTTAATGGAGACTTCAAGGTGGTAAATTATTTGTCCCAAACCACAGGGCATTAGCCTCTCTTGTGAGGAAAGGATTGATATCCAACACAACTAATGAACAGGATCTAGCTATCTAACCAGCTTCAAGCACTTGTGACCAAGACTGTGAAGGAATGGGGGGGGGGGGGGGGAGTGAGGATGGATAGACGAGGCACTCATAAGTTGGGGTGGAAGAAGGAAAGTTCCAGAATGACAACTCAGTCTCAGGAAGAGTGGGCTTGATTTGGTAGCCATGAGCAGTCAGGACCATGAGTCCTCAGTGCCAAGATAGAAAGTGAGAAGGAGCTTTCCAGATTAACCATCAACCAACCTAAGGCAAACCCGTTTACCTTCATGTTTCTTTCCTCCTCATATTGATCCAGTTATGCCCAGATGTACTATGGGAAAATCCCTTCCCAATGCCAAAACTATCTAAAGGGGGGAAAGACAATTCCTGAACTAGCTTTAACCATTTTTTTGTGTTATTCTAACTTGTCTTAGCAGCAAAGAAACTTTCCTTTGTGAACTCAGAGGCTTCAAAGCCTCCTTTGTTTTCATGTGTGGTATTGATTTGGATTCTCCAGAGGGTCTCCTGACATCTCTCCACACCTTACCTGATTTAATCCAGCAAGTCCAACAGGCCCCTCATCCACTGACAAGGAGAGGGAGGTACAGAAAATTTCAGAGCCTCCTCTGAGGCAGCCAAACCTCTCCATGGTGGAGTGTGGAGCTGAATGCCAAATTTCCATCTAGACCTGTGTGAGCTCCTCCACACATCAGTGCTTTCCTAGCTCAAAGCAAGGACTGAGATCTCTTTGATGAAAGGAGCTATGAGATTTTTCTGTTCTCTGCTTTCTACCTGAAGCAACCTCTCTGCAGGCAGCCCCCTGCCACTCTCTCCCTGAGACAGGGCTGGGCCAGCCCTCAGGGATCCTGCCCTCACCTACCACATGGTATGTTACTCTGCCACTTCCCCTCTTCTGGCCTCAGTTTCGACATCTGTCAAATGAGGCAGAATGGACAATTTCTATAGTCCTCCTTAGCTGCCTTGTCTTTGATGGTTGAACCTTTCCTTTCTGTGCTCACCTTGGTGAGCCATGAGACATGGTATTTAGGTCTTGTCTTCATCAGCTCAGACTATCACAACAAAATACCAAGAGTGGGGGCCTTAAACATTTATTTCTCACAGCTCTGGAGGCTGGCAAGTCCGAGGTAGATAAGGTGCTGGTGTGGTCAAGTTCTCCCAGGCTTGCAAATGACTGTCTATTTGCCGTGTCCTCACATGGAGGAAAAAGGGAGCTCCAGTGTCTCCTCTTCTTTTAAGGACCCTAATCTCATCATGTGGCTGTACCTTAATGACCTAATCTAAACCTAATTCCCTCCCTTAAGTACCACCTGCTAATACCATCACATTAGGGATTAGGGCTTCAACGTATTAATTGGAGGTGGAGGTGGGTATAAACATCCAGTCTAGAAGAGGTCTTCAGGCATTAAACCTTGGCATGTCTGAAGGAATAGAGAGGATAGGTAGATTTGCCAGATGGCTTCAGCAAAAATACCTCACACACTTGATAAATATTTATCAGCCAAAAAGGTATAAACTTATTCTACTTATACGTCTGATATTTTCACAGTTTGGTTCCTGAAAATTCAAAGCTGACTTCTCAAGGCTGGATTCAGACATCTGGCAGCCGGAGCTCGGAAGAACTGTGCACTCTCCAGGTGCTCCGGTTGGCCTGGAGGATGGGGATTATGGTGTATTATATGATAAACTAGGGGAAATTTTACTTTATATCATAAACATATTTGTAGTCCGTCTCCGAGACACGAAGTCAGAGAAGAAAGAAGAGTAAAAATAAAGAGGATTGTGCTGCTAGCAGTTTTTCCTCTCTTTATGTAAAAAAGCAGCTGTCTGGAAGAGGGCATTTGGCAGGATTTGCTAAACTTATTTGCTTGAGACCTGACCCCCCCTCCCCCCTGTCTCTTACCCCTTAAAATACACACTGAGAAGGAAGGGGTGCTCAGAGCCTGTTCTTGCCACCTTTCTCGATCCCTCCCTCTCAGGTTTACTACCTGCAGCTTCAACAGAGTGGAAACGGAGAGAACAAGCAAAGGGTGTTATAGGGAAGCTTTGCAGAAGATAAGACGATGAAGCCCTCGTTGGTGACCTGGAGTTTAAGATGATGTAGAGCAAAGAATTTAACCTTAGTTTTCTCATCCATCAAATAGAGACAGAAACACCCATCTCACAGAATTATTGTTTTCCTTCTTCCTTTTCTTCCACCCCAAGCAGTGCCTGGCGTCATGAAGTAATTTGATACCCATTTACTGAATAAACTTCACATTTTGCCCAGAACCAGCTCACAGTCTACAGGTAAAATCTCAAGTTATTCTCTCCTACACGGTCTTTCTCTCAAGCTAGAAGACGAATCTGGAGTACATCAGTGGGAAGGCTACCTAGGTCTCTGGCCCATCTCAGTCTTTTGTAGGCCTGCAACCTCCCAGGGGAACCCCGTGTTGTCTCAAAACAGAAAAGAGATGAATAGACCCACAGGAACAAGGAGGGCAGCCAATGTTCCACTGAGAGGTGGGCCTTCCCTCCCATGTGTGATCCCACACTCCTCACTGGTACAGATTTGGAGTAGAAGTTTCCCCATCTACTATAACTGTGCCACACCTCAGAAGTTTCATCTACACGGTAAACCTGGGATCTCAAGTGTCAGGTTTTATCTAAGGGGAAAAAATGAGAGAGAGAAATCCTGGCCTCCCTGATCCTGCCCTAAAGTCCCAGGAATCAGCAACTTCTGCCTCCTTCCATTTGATTATAATGGATTTTAAGTTGCCACTTAGCAGAGACAACGGAACAACACACTTAAACCTTGAACTAGCCTTAGCCCTTCATCTGCAGCTGAAAATGAATTTTATTTCACTCTTTCACACTGCAGCCTGCAGTTGGAAACAAGGGGACCACTCTAAGGAGAGTGCAGGAAAGTGCGGGTGATTCTTCACTGATCCCTGCAGTGGGATAGCCAGGCAGGATGCAGGGCTCGTTCAATACTGGAATTGCAGAAGAGAGGACTCTACTTCTCTGGTGGGACACATCATGAAGCTTCCCATCATCCTCTATTGCGATGGGGTTGCTGGTAATGGAAAAGCAATCGTTCTGATAATTTCCTTTCATTTCAACTCAACTGCTTTCCTGCTCACTAAAGCCATTGAGAATTCTCTCCCTTATCTGGAGAACTCCTGTACCCTACCCTTTCAAAACCTTCTCTGACTCTATGGTTCTACTACACCCCAGAACCCATATGGACCACTGGCCAACAGGAATATAAATGCCAGCCAATGGGCAATTTTAAATTGTCTAGATTTTTAATTGTCTAATGGCTGGATTTTTTTTTTTTTTTTTTTTTTTTACAAATAGTTTATTGTCAAGTTGGTTTCCATATAACACCCAGTGCTCATCCCAACAAGTGCCCTCCCTCCATGCCCATCTTAATGGCTGGATTAAAAAAAAAAAAAAAAAACCGAGTCAGGTGAACCTAATTTCAATAATACATTTTATGCAACCCAATATATTCAAAAGAGTATCAATTCAACATGTTATCAATTTTTCTAAAATACCGAAATATTTTACTTTTTTTCATTCTAGGTCTTTGGAATAGTGTGTCTCATACACTAACTGCACATCTTAATTCACACTAGCCACATCTCAAGTGCTCAGTGACCACATGTGGCTAATTGATGCTGAACTGAACAGTGTAGCCTAGCCCTCTTAGCACAATGCAATGTAATTGTGTGTTTATGTGTTCATCTGCCCTGGTAGGGTGTCAGTCTTTAAAAACAGGATTGTCAATAATGACCAATTCATAGCACCTGCATAATAACTCCCTGCAGAATGACTGACTGGATTAATAAATCAGTGTCACTTTTAACCACTAGTAAGAATACCTATGTAGAAGGAGAGGAGGAAGGTGATACGGTTGGAGTTAGGTATTTTGAGTTACAAGTTTCTATGAGACTGTTAGGTTATGATGCTCAGAAATAAGTCACAGAGAGATTGGAGCTCAGGGAGAGGACAGGATGCAAAGTAAAGGTGAGGCAGGTCTGGTTTGGAGAGGTCAGAGACAGACATATCTACCCATTTCACACGAAAATGCTATGGTCCATTTCTAAGGAAAAATCACAACAGGCATTAGAAGGAAATAATTACAGCATGCATATGCACTGATTACTTTCCTTCTATATTAGTTACTTAGAACAGGTCCCAGACATGATGGTGATGTGGATAGGAATCATATGCAAAGTTCTTCCATGAAGTAGACCTCTCCCTTCTACTTTGAGTTCTCTCTCTCCTTCTCTCTCCCCACACTCCTCCAAATGATCAATACTCTCAAATAGAAGTCTCTGGCAAACTCCCTCATACTAGAACTTGAATGTGCATGTATATCACCTGGGGATCTTGTTAAACTGTGGTTTCTGACTGAGTAGGTCTAGGGTGGGGCTTCAGATTCTACTTTTCTAATAGGTTCCCAGTGATGCTGATGCTACTGGCCCACAGATCACACTTTTGAGTAGCAAGGCATTAGGAGTCAGAGACTGATAAAGCTTTCCCCAAATCTAGGTTTTGATTTCCACAAGAGAATCCCAGAAAATAAACACTTTAGCCTACAAGAGTACAAAATGTGATAGAATGTGAGGGATCAGCTGGAAGAAAACACCTCCCCAGACCCTGCAAACAATACCCCAGAAATAGCTCTGTTTATAGGTAAGGCCATCTAATTAGTAGGTGGTAGTTGTGATACTGTACAAATCATGCTAGAATCGAGGTTGAATTGGAATGCCATCAGTTATACTTACTAGCTATGTGATCTTATGATTTTCACCTCACTTCTATGAGCCTAAGATTCATTATCTGAAAATAGTATAATATCACATTACTCACAGGGGTTCTCTGAATTCAAATGAAATAGCATATGTGACATTATCTGGTAGAGTGCCTGACATATGCTAGAGGTTCAACAAATGCTTATTAAATGTCAACCAAAATATTTCCCAGTTACCTCTGCGAAGATAGCACTGGAATAAACCTGGTTGAGATGACAAAATTTTTTAAATGAGATACATCTGCTTTTAGGTTGATTAGGCCTCAGTGGTTAGAATATTTATCTTGAACTAAATGCATCCCCTTGTATGAAAGCAATGCAAATACATTCTGAGAAAATGCCTTCAGGGAAAGGGTATAATTTCATCTTTACCTATTTTTATATTTCTTTACAGTTGCCATGAGAGCATTTTAATAACCTCCATGGAGTTGAAAGTGAGGCAGGTAATTGCCATAAGTAATTTAAGGGCTATTAAAGCTAACAAACCTCTCCTGTGAAATACCTTGTTAAGCAGTGATCAGCAGAAAACACGTAAAAATCGTGTGCACTGTAAATTCAAGCTCTTTTTCCAGTTACGCTGAAGTGAAAATGTAATTACATTACACATAAGAGGGGTGCAGATATTAAAGTTCCTGCCCCAGCTTTGGGTTGGCTCAAGCTGAAGATACCTGGTATTTTAATGAGATCCACGTTCTTCATTCAGAAGAGGGAGCCCCATCACTGGTATCATTCCCCACCATTTGAACTGGCAGCTAATTTTCCATGCATGCTTCTTAAGGTTATAAATCTGAGCAGTTCTTCATGCAAAGCCCCCAAGGATCTCAATTCCAGCCTTGGATCAGCCAATCACTAACCATGTGACCTTGAGCAATTCTTTTTACCTCTCTAGGCATGAACTACCACAACTGTAAAATAAAAAGATTTTATTGTGTGCCCTTAAGATATCCCCCAGCTCTGAAATTCCATGATCCCAAACAATTTCTATACTCTTTTCTGACTATTTTAACTATCAAAAATATAACCATGAATCAAAAGCAGGGCAGAAAGAAAGAACCCACGAAAAGCAGAAGTCGATGTTACAAAGTCCATACATTTTATGCCTCCCAGAACCTGGTAGGCGCATGCTCACAATCAATTTATTCTTCCTTCCTACACCGGCCTAGTAACTTGATTGCTCTATTTGCTGGGTTCACAACACATTAGAAGGGGAAAATTAGATGAAACAGGAAAGAACACTGACAATGATAAGAAGTGAAAGCCCAAAAGGGAAAACAAAAAACTTCAAGAAGTCAGGACTTTATCGGTTTCACTGCTGCATACCCAGCGTCCGGCACATGGTATATGCACAATAAATGGTAAATGAATGAATATCTGAATGAATGAATTGAAGGAGTGAAAGGAATACCTACAAAAAGCAGATACAATTCTTTTAAGTACAGTGGTCAGGGAACACTTAATACAGGTACAAATGACCAAACACACCTGAGGGAGCCTCTTGAAGACTTGTACACACTGCAATTAATATGCATATGGGTGGCCAAGACAGCAAAGGAAATTTAAACTAAGCTCAGTAAGCTCTCATTGAGATAGCAAATGATTACATCTGGTTCAGCATAGGAGACTGAACACAGGTGTTATGTCTGCTCCCCTCCTAATACCCGACTTAAAATGACAGTGAAGTACTATATGCGTATGTGATTTCCGCAAGGAAAAAGAGAAAGGAAAAAACCCACAGCGGACAAGAGATGTCAGCCAACATTTCTAGGCCAGAAAGTATCAAATGAAATGATTAGAGCTGATAAAGCAGAACAGCAAGGGCCCACAGAAGGAAGCCAGTGAGAAGCCAGCCAGGTCAGGCCTCAGCTTCCTGAAAAGACTCAAATCAGAGGCACCAGAACAAGGCAGGAAACCAAAGGATTCTTATCTGGGGAAGCAGAATGTACCCAGAGAAAAGATCTCTAAATGCTGGTGCTCAGTATTTACAGATACTACTCTCATGTAGGGTTTTCCTATGAGCAAATGGATCCCTATCCAGCCACATCATAGCTGATAGGCCCTGCTTCCCACCCACCCCCCGCCCCCGCAAAAGCGATTCATCTGCTCCAATAAAAACAAACCAAATACCTTGAAAGTATTATTGGAAGCCTCCAATAAGGAAAACCAAGACCAAGGGTGCCTGGGTGGCTCAGTCAGACATTAAGCATCTGACTTTGGCTCAGGTCATGATTTCGTGGTTCATGAGTTCAAACCCCACATTGGGCTCGTTTCTATCAGCGCACAGCTCCCTTCTGATCCTCTGTCCCTCCCTTTCTGCCCCTCCCCCACTTGCCCTCTCTCAAAAATAAACGTTAAAAAAGAAAAAATGCAAGAAACTAACCAAAGGAACTCAAAGGAAATCAAGACAGCGAAGGGAGAAGAAAACTTTGAACATATGTAACTGATATCCTTAGAGAGATAGGAGGAAATATTCTTCATGGCAAAAAGAACACAATGCTATATTTTTTTAAGAAATAGAAAACAAATTAGAACTATTAAAATTTGGCAATATGATAGCTGAAAAAAAAGAGTCAACAGAAAAAATTCAATAAAATTTTGGAATGGGGGCGCCTGGGTGGCTTAGTCCGTTGGGCGTCCGACTTTCGCTTAGGTCATGATCTCGCGGTTCGTGGGTTCGAGCCCCGCGTCGGGCTCTGTGCTGACTGCCAGCTCAGAGCCTGGAGCCTGTTTCAGTCTGTGACTCCCTCTCTCTCTGACCCTCCCCTGCTCACGCTGTCTCTCTCTCTCTCTCTCTCTCCTAGAAGTAAATAAAACATTAAAAAATTTTTTTTGGAATGTAAAATCAACCGACTTTCTCAACTGAACCAAAAGACAGATAAACAATAGGAGAAAAGATGGAAATTTGAGTATCAGTCACCCCAGGAAGTCTAGCCACTGTGTAACTGAGTTCCATAAAAACAGAACATAGTAAAATAAAAAGGAAATTATCAAAATGTTGATGCACAAAATATTCTCCTGAGAAAAATAAATATTCAGATTAGAAGAGCCTATTGAATGTATAGCACAATGAATAAAGAAACAACCATGTCAAGTTACACTGATGTGAAATTTCAGAGCACTGAGGATAAAGAGAAGATACTGAAATCTTCATAAATAAGTAGTTCACATCAAACAGTTATAAATATGAATGCCATCTGACTTCTCAACAACACAAAGCTAAAAGTCAGTGGAGCAACAGCGTCAAACTCTGACTAAATATTTGCATCCCAGAATTCTACATTCAGTCAAATCACCAATTAAGTGTGAAGAGATATTATTATTTAGAAGAGATATTTATGTTATTACATAACAACACTTTCAGAGTTTCAAAATGTATGTCTCATGTGTGCTTTCTCAAGAAATGACTGAAGTATGTGCTCTATCGAAATTAGGGCATACACTAAGGATGAGAAAGAGATGGGATTTGGGAGACAAGAAAAACATCTTGGGAGAGAAGCAAAGAGAAGGCCCTGGAGCACATCTGTACAGCATGCATGGAGCACCACTCAGTCAGACATGAGCAGGACAGAGGACTCCCAGAGGAACATCTCCAAGAACAAAGAAAGGCTGATGCTTTGTGCTGGACAGAAAATGATAGTCATTGAAGCTGGAAAATCTGAAAATAATTGGTGATAAGAACATAGACAAATAAGTAGGTGGAGAAAATAAAGTAATTATTAACTCCAGGAAGCCAAATACTTTGAACAAGAAGGGAAATGTAATCACAAAACACTAGACAGAAAAGCAGGCAAACATTGTACATTGCTTTAACTAAAAATTTTGATATATTTGTCAAATTATTTTGAAAACAGGAGGGAAAGCAAGGATGTTGGATCATATAAGGATGTGAAGTCCTCATCTTCATAGTAACAACACAGTAAAGAGTGGAAAATGATAAAACTTGATAAGTCAAGGACTAGCCTGAGTTTAGGGAGAAGTAGAGCAGGGGATTTCTGGATTGGTAGGTTTGTTGTTTTTTCTTTTTTTTTTTTTCTAGTTTATTTATCTATTTTTGAGAGAGAGTGAGCGAGCTGGGGAGGGGCAGAGAGAGAGGGACAGAGAGAATCCCAAGCAGGCTCTGCACTGTCAGAAAAGAGCCCAATGCAGGCCTTGAACCCACAAACCGTGAGATCATGACCTAAGCTGAAAACAAGAGTTAGACGCTTAGCCAGCTGAGCCACCCAGGTGCCCCTTGTTGGTTTTCCTTTAAAAGCCCTCTAATTCTCTGTGAATTTGGTAAAAAAAAAAAAAAAAAAAAAAATTTATCTTAGTAAAAATTTTATGTGACTTTAGGAATAAAGTCAGATTGTCATAAATAGCCTGACCCAAGCCAGTGGTTATGCTTGAAGTTTTCACCTAAAGAGTAGAATGACCATTGTGTGAGGATGGAAAACTGACCAGACCTACAAACTCAAGGTGACCTGAGCCACTACCAAAGTCCAAGGGGTCATATCCAAAGGGGCAAGGTGAGACACAGTGAAGATACTCTGGGGTGTGTGCTTCTTTGACATCAGATGGAGGTACTAGTCTTTAATTAAGAGACTCAAACATTTCAAGAATATTGATGCATGGCTCTATCTTGGGTAAAATGGCCATGGAGAGTATGGATTGGGCCTCCAGTTCTGCTACACGATAATCAGCCTGCACTTCAGTCTCTATAGTCTCAAATAGATAACTGAGCAGCAGATGCCTACAAAGAAAAAAACTCAATAACATCTGCTGTCCAGGCAACATCATGGTGTGAGACTTTGTAGTGACAGCTCAGTGATCCTGAAGATCCTCAGGCTTAAATCCATCCACATTTCAATAAGCAACTGGAAGCCCAAACTCAGGTTCCAATTTCTGCAGAGGTAGGAACTATCCATGCGCACCCAGGCCCATGGTTTCATTGGCTCCATGCCTAGGCACGGTTGGCTCTACAGATGACAGACAACACTGAGGACAGAGAAAATGGGGCTGGCCCAGGAAGTGACCTACAGAACAAAAATATCTAATACAAACCAGAAAGATTTCCTTCAAAATGGTTAAGTTTTATGTTAAGCTTTAGTGCTTAATGCTTCCATTACATGAAATATTCACTTATGTAGAACAGCTCATTCCCCAGTAATAGGAGATTAATGAGGCATCACTGTACATAAAAACTACCAAACTGGCTCAGATCAATGGTCTGTCATGTCCAGCAGTCTGCCTTTTAAAGGGCACAAAAGAATATAAAATCCAGAGATAGAAGCGTCTGGATTGGAGGCTTATTTTCACCACTCTGAAGTATGTGACTTTGGGCAAGCTATTATTTATCTGCTCCCAGCCTCAATTTACTCATCTATAAAATAGTTCTATGAAGACCTTATTGTTGGTGGTGTAAAAATTCAATGAGATGATATCCCTAGAAGTACCTTTCAGACTGTAATGCTGTCTAAATATGTTCATTAATTTAACTGAAGAATATGTGAAAGCTTAATAGCTATGGTCTATTATAGTTTTCTTCCAAATCCGGAAGATTACTAACTTCTTTTAAGAAATCTAATTGACTTCTATGAGTGTATTTTTTTAAATCATGAATCTGTCTAAAATCTTGGTCTGATTTTTGGATGAACTCTTGGTATATTCAACTTCAAAAATTTGGTAGAGAAGTTCATAGAATCTTTTTTTTAATCTAGGAAACCATATAACCTTTTTATTTTTATTTTTATTTTTTTTATTTATTTCTAGGAGAGAGAGAGAGACAGCGTGAGCAGGGGAGGGTCAGAGAGAGAGGGAGACACAGACTCCAAAACAGCCTCCAGGCTCTGAGCTGGCAGTCAGCACAGAGCCCAACGCGGGGCTTGAACCCACGAGCTGTGAGATCATGACCTAAGCGAAAGTCGGACGCTTAACCGACTAAGCCACCCAGGTGCCCCTAACCTAACATTTTTAAACCTTCTCACCCAGTGCCTGAGACCCTCAGCCACCACTCCCTCCACCCCCCACCGTCTGCGCTCAGCTATACTCTTGGGTGGGGTGTTATGGGTAGGTCAGAAGCTTAGTGGAGACTGGAAGGAAGAACTGGGCTAAGTTAAATGGTTAAGCTTTGATAGACACTCAGTGAAACACTTTCTGGAAGGCTGAATGAAGCCTGTGTCTGCAGAAGGTCGTCTGTCCCTCAGGACTAAGCTAGTGGGTTTAATAGTGGGTTGTGCAGGCTTTGCCACTGGGGTTCACCACAGGAGGAGGTATATACAGGTATGGCATAAAAAGGAGATAGGGCTCTGTAAGTTTTTGATTAACAGTTCAATTTTTGTTTCTTTTTACCTTTGTTAGGACACTCTGGTTGAGTGGAAAAGGCAGTAAGAAGGGAATCAGATGAAGAGGAGAAACAAGCACCTTCTTACACCGTTTGTGGGAATGTAAACTGGTGCAGCTGCTCTTGAAAACAGTATGGAGATTCCTCAAAAAATTAACAGAAATCCTATGACCCAGGAATAGCACTACTAGGAATTGACCCAAGGGATATAGGAGTGCTGATGCATAGGGCACATGTACCCCTATGTTCATAGCAGCACTTCCAACAATAGCCAGATCATGGAAAGAGCCTAAATGTATCAAGAAGATGTGGTTAATCTTACAATGGAATACTACTGGCAATGAGAAAAAATGAAATCTGGCCATTTGTAGCAACGTGGATGGAACTCGAGGGTATTATGCTAGGTGAAATAAGTCAGGCAGAAAAAGACAGATACCATATGTTTTCACTCATGTGGAACAGGAGAAATTTAACAGAGTACCATAGGGGAGGGGAAGGGGAAAAAATAGTTAAAGAGAGGGAGGGAGGCAAACTATAAGAGCCTCTTAAATACTGAGAACAAACTGAGGGTTGATGGGGGTTCTAGGAGGGGGAAAATAGGTGATGGGTATAGAGGAGGGCACTTGTTGGGATGAGGACTGGGTGTTATATGGAAACCAACTTGACAATAAACTATATTATAAATAAATAAATAAATAAATAAAATGCTTTGTGGATTCTGGTCCTGGTACACATTGGGTCTCATCATGGAGGAGAGAGCAGTAAGGGCCTGGAGGCAAAGTGTGTCTCTATTTTCCTACAGGATTCTATGTTAAAAATTAAAAAAAAAAAAAAAACACACAGATTTCCCACCACCTCTTTTATCCATTTTATATTAGGGTTTTTTAAAGCAGTGCTCCCTGACTAAAAAAACATTGGAGAACCACTGGATTGGATGTCTCTTCCAATCCTAGGTTTCTTTGATAAACTAACACCCCATGGCACTGGATACATGAAATAGATCACACTATGAGATGCCTTCTGGTCCTGGAAGTATATTCTTGAGACATGTATCCGAATCAGCACACCCAAGGTAGGATTGCTGGCATACCGTAGCCATCCCATTTATTTCTAAGAAAATAAGTCCTTATTCAATATCCACTTCTTGTTACATAAACTATCACAATGTGTTCATAAAAGTAACAAAAGGCACGGTCTGCCCTTGTAGAACTTATACTATTGAAGAGGTAGGACTGAAACACACATAGAACAATCACAGCTCAAAAAAAAGTGCCTAATTAAGTGAGACACTGTATGGTACAAACTCTGATTGTGTCTGCACGCAGCAGTAGGGGAAAGCATAGGAGGTTATGGGTCCAAGCGGTAAGAAAAGGCATCATGGAGGAGGCAAAAGTCTGGAGCTAAGCCTTCAAGGCAACTAAAGTCCAAGACCTTTAAAGGTTTCAAGCTGCATCAGTTCAGAAATGAGATCAATGTTAACTAATTGTGCTGACCTTAGAAACACTTATTTTGTGGCAGAACAGTTTCCTTCTCCCCTTAACTCCATATTTACTTGAAACTTTATTGCAGAAATGTTTGAAGGATCTATGGTAAAGAGACCTAAGCTCTGTTAACCTAATAATTCAGTAATTTGTGAAAGTTATGCTATAAAAGGTGTAGACATTACCAAAAAGTAGGTGTGTCTTATACGTTTTTATACCACAGAATCAAAGGACCTAATTTTGGGGCAAGATGGTACTATGAATCACACAAAACTTTCATCTATCCCCAAAATAATAATCAAGTCTTAACCTCACTAAAAAAATATAAATAGAACAAAGGTTTACACTACGGAGACGGTGAGATTAAAACACAAATATGACACAATACAAAAACAGCTGCTGCTCTAGGTCTATTGAGCTTGGGCAAGAAAATGGTCCCTGAGGATGCTGGGATATCAACGCCAGGCCCCTGCAGTAAAACCAGCACTAGGGTTGACACGTCCCATCACCTAGAAGGAAGGCAAGAGGAAGCTGCCTGTGATCTCAAGAATCCAATCTACAACATCTCTGGAGAAGAAGGGCCCTAAGTCATCAGTATAACTCTGGTTCTGACCTGTGGGTCCTTTGAGGGGAGTAGAAGGAAGTACGTGTAAGCACAATGAGAATAAGATGGGACACATAAATGCTGACCCCCATCCTCCGCTCACAGACACTCAAATTCCAAAGCATTATTCATAATAGCCAAGATATGAAAACAATCTAAAAGCCATCAATGGATAAATGGGTAAAAATGTTACAGATATTTATGTGTATTTAATAGAACATATATATTTAATAGAATATTAGTCATTCATGAGAAAGAATGAAATCCTGCCACTTACGACAACACAGATGGACATTGAGGGCATCATGCTAAGTGAAATAAGTCAGGCAGAAAAAGACAAGTACTATATTCACTTATATGTGGACTAAAAAAGCCAAACTCATAGAAACAGTGAGTAGATGGGTGCCTGGGTGGCTCAGTTAAGTGTCTGGCTTCAGCTCAGGTCACGATCTTGTGGTTTGTGAGTTCAAGCCCCACATCAGGCTCTGTTCTGACAGCTCAGGGCCTGGAGCCTGCTTCAGATTCTGTCTCCCCCTCTCTCTCTGTCCCTCCTCCCCACTTTCTCGCTCTCTCTCAAAAATAAACAAACATTTAAAAAAAAATTTTTTAAAAAGAAAGAAACAGAGAGTAGAGTGGTGATTACCAGGGTCTAGGGGGTGGGGGAAAAGGGGAAAGGTACATCAAAGGGTATTTTCAGTTGTAAGATAAAGAAGTTCTAGGGATCTAATATACATCATGGTGATTACAGTTAATAACACTGTATTATATACTTGAAAGTTACTATGAAAGTAGATCTTAAATGTTCTCACCACACACAAAAAAAGGTGATTATATGATGTAATAGAGGTATTAGCTAATGCAATGGGTGTAATCATTTTGCAATATAAATCAACAGGTTGTACAACATAATACACAGTATTATATGGCAATTATATCTCTATAAAACTGGGGGGTGGGGGGAAGCCAACAAATTGAACAAATGAGAGATTTCCCTTTTACAGGATTATTTTTACTTTTATTTATTTATGTTGAGACAGAGAAGGAGAGAGAGATTCCCAAGCAGGCTCTGCACTGTCAACACAGAGCCCAATGCGGGGCTCAAACTCACAAAAGGTGAGATCATGGCCCAAGCCAAAATCAAGAGTTGGACACTTTACCAACTGAGTCACCCAGACACTTCTCCCTTTTACTGGATCCTAAATAATAACTCAATCCTATGTAAAAAAAATAAAATAAAATAGTATGGTCTATGCTCATGGATTGGAAAAACAAATATTGTTAAAATGTCCATATTACGCAAAGCAATCCACAGACTTAATGCAACGCTATCAAAATATCACCTGCATTTTTCACAGAACTGGAAGAAATAAGCCTAAAATTTATATGGAACCACACACACACACACACACACACACACACACAAAACCTGAATAGCCAAAAAATATTAAAAAGGAACAAAACTGGAGATATTCCAATCCCAGTTTTCAAAATATACTACAAAGCTGTAGTAATCAAAATAGTATGGTACTGGCATAAAAATAGACACATAGATCAATAGAACAGAATAAAAAGCCCAGAAACAAATTCATGTTGATATGGTCAATCTTTTTTTTTTTTTTAGTATAGTTTATTGTCATGTTGTTTTCCATATAACACCCAGTGCTCATCCCAACATGGTCAATTAATCTTTACAAGAAAATGCAATAGGAAAACGGCAATCTCTTCAACAAATGGTGCTGGGAAGACTGGACAGCTACATGTAAATGAAGGAAACTGGACCACTTTCTTCCACCCTACACAAAAATAAACTCAAAGTGGATTAAGGACCTACATGTGAGACCTGAAACCATAAAAATCCTAGAAAAGAGCATAAGCAGTAATCAACCATAGCAACATTTTCATAGATATGTCTCCTGAAACAAGGGAAACAAAAGCAAAAACAAATTATTGAGACTACATCAAAATAAACAGCTTCTTTATAGCAAAGGAAATAATCAACAAAACCTAAGTATAACCTGCTGAATGGGAGAAGATACTTGCAAATGACATATCTGATAAAGAGTATCAAAAATATATAAAGAACTTATAAATAATCCAATTAAAAAATGGGCAGAAGGCATGAACAGACATTTCTCCAAAGAAGACATACAAATGGCCAACAGAAAAATGAAAAGATGTTCAACATCACTCATCATCAAGGAAATGCAAATCAAAACCACAATGAAATATCATGTCACACCTGTCAGAATGACTAAAATCAACAACACAAGACACAAGTATTGGTGAGGATGTGGAAAAAAAGGAATCCTTGTGCACTATTGGTAGGATTGCAAATAGGTGCAGGGACACTGTGGAAAATAGTATGGTGGTTCCTCAAAAGGTTAAAATAGAATTACCATATGATCTAGTAACTCCACTGCTGGGTATTTACCCAAAGAAAACTCTAATTCAAAAAAAACACATAACACCCCTATACTTATTGAGGCATTATTTACAATAGTCAAATTATGTAAGTAGACCAAGTATTCAGCAATGGATGAATGGATAAAGAAGATGTGAGATACACAAACATTCATACAATGGAATATTCCTCAGCCATAAGAAAGAAGGAAATCTTGCTATTTGCAATAACATGGATGGAGCTAGAGGGTGTAATGGTAAGTAAAATAAGTCAGTCAGAGAAAGACAAATACCGTATGATTTCACTCATATGTGGAATTTAAGAAACAAACAAATGAACAAATCTAAAAAAGAGAGACAAACCAAAAAACAGAGTCTTAACAATATAGAACAAACAGATGGTTATAGGAAAGGAAGTAGGTGGGGAAATGGGTGAAATAGATAAAAGGGATGAAAACTACACTTACCATGATGAGCACTGAATAATGCAAAGAATTGTTAAATCACTATATCATATACTTGAAATTAATATAACACTGTAGGTTAACTATACTGGAATTTAAAAAGTTTTTAGTAATAATAAAAAAAATAAGATGGTCTAAATTCTCAATGAGATAAAGTAATGGCTAATATCAGTATGCCCCCCCCCCAAGAAATTATGCAGCAAAAACAGACAATTATGAATCAAGAACAGATGAAGATTTTTTTTAAAGACTGGATTCAAAATACTGAAAATTAAACTCTAATCACAAAAGTAAAATAATCTCTGTAGGAAAGGATAATCCAGTGAATGAGAAGAAAATATTAAGAAACTGATTCAGAACACAATGACACATAAAATGATGTTTAAAATATGAATTACAAGTTGGTATCCATAGAACAGACTATCAACCACCCACACATGCCCAAAAAGTGTCCCAGGAGGAGGGAAGAGCTGGGAGCAGGGTGGGGCGAGAGAAGGAAGACTTTTTAGAATTAATGATGGCTTCCACTTGAAGAGGCCCCTCTGCCCCTCTAAAACTCTCCTGAAATGACCAGAGGTGGGTTTTTAAAGGCATAACTCCCCCAAATTATGGGAAGAGCAACTATAGACAAAGAATACATACATTCGTACATACACACATATAAAAGCTGAGAAGCAGAGAGGCATGTGGAAACTAACTTAGCAGGCCAACACGCTGAAACTACGGGAAAGTAAGAGACAAACTCATTTATACAGGACTCCAAAACTCTCGACCTGATAGCACCCAGTGGATGTGAAAGATGTAAAGATGGTGCTGAGAGCAGGAAGCCTGGCTGAATGTCCAGTGAATGTGTAGTCGGTGGCCCTGGCACAAGGGGGACTGTAGGTCGGCACTCTGAGAGGACTGGCTATCAGGACAAGGGGGTCCCCTGTGTCCTTAGAGCCACCCAGTGGAGGGAGGGGTTAGTGAAGGAAGGCCCAGCTTCAATAGCTCCACTATTATGTCTTCCATCTACTGGGTACCATACAAGATATTGTTTGAAGAAAGGTATCCTCGTTGCAGAGGGGTGGAAATGCTTCCTAAACCACCACCATACACCAGGGCAGACTAAGGGTACTGCCTACTATTTGGCTAAAATATCTTACTGAATAATTGGGCAAATATGGGAGGGTTTTGGCCTTAATTAAAAACATCAGAAAAAAGATAAAGTAAGAGCATGAGCCTGGGAATGTCACCCAAAGGATGAAATTTCCCCATTTTGTTTTAGAGTCAAAAAAAAGTTCATTTTAGAAATAAATCTACCTAGGGTTATTCTCATAGCACCCCTGCTACAGCTCATTCTGTGACCTAATGACCCTGTTCTGGGCCTTTTGACACAAAAGGGGATATTTGAAAATGCCTAGAAAGAAGGAGAGGATTTCAAGTTTAATTGTAAGCCTGACCTGGCTTTGTTGCCTATTGTTCATGTGACTAACAGCCTGGAATCAGACAGCCAGAGTTTGAGCCTCAGCGATGCCATGTGCTAGCCAGGTAACACTGAGTAATTTATGAGCCTCCCAGGAATTTTCTTGACTATTAAAAACAAAGAGAATAACAATACTTACATCAAAGTGTTGAAGTCAGGATTTAATAAGATAATGAGTAATAAAAAGTTTTTATCTTTTTAATTTTAGAGAGAGACAGAGACAGCATGAGCAGAGGAGGGGCAGAGAAAAAGGGAGAAGAGAGAATTCCAAGCAGGCTCTTCACCGTCATCACAGAGGTCAATCGGGGCTCAAACTCACAAAACCGTGAGATCATGACCTGAGCCGAAACCAAGAGTCAGATGCTTAACCTACTGAGACACCCAGATGCCCCATGAGTAATAAAAAGGTTTAACATGGTGTCTTGGATATAGCAAAAGTTAGTTGTCTTTATTCCTCAAAGGGCCACAAACTTTAGAAGGAAAGCAAGCTATTAGTTAACGAACATCAGTGTTTTGTCTTCCTCCAGGAATGGCAAGGAAAGACCAACTTATAAGATACAGTTGATTTTTATCTGTGTTTTAAATGAAAATCCTCCCAATATCTTCTGTTTTGTTGTAAGAAAATCAACAGACCTGTATCTTGTGGCTGACTCAAAATGGTCAAGCAAGCAAGAGAAGAGAAGAGGAAGGGAGGGAGGAAGGGAGATGGGAGAGAGGAGAGAGATCAACATGGTTCAATCTACACCAGATATTTGATTTTCACCTGGACCCAATTCTGCAAAGGTAGAAGCTTTCATATGACCAGACAATTAGATGATGTAGGAGGTTGGTGCTCTGGGAAGGATTGAATCCCAGTTTTTTCTGCGGAGATCAGGTATTAGTAGGATCTATGTGGTCCCCTCATAAATCAATAAAATCAGTATTGAATGGCTGCCTGGACCCATAGTCCACCTTGGGGGCTTTGCTTGCCTTGCTCTGCTGTCACAACACCCCCAAGGGTATCTAAATGTCACCACTCCTGACTGGTTTTCTGCCCAAGTGGCCCCCAATATTCTTTCCCTTGCTGGTATTACATAAATACTTCCCATGAAGACTGGAGTCAGACCTAACATTAACTAGTGTGTATATTAAGACTGAAAAAGATGAGAGTGCATTTCCTTAAGAACCATAACCAGTAAATAGTGGTTCTCGAAGTGTGGTCCCTGGAACAGCAGCAGGAGCTTCATCTAGGAACTTGTTGAAAAAGGAAGTTCTTGGCCCCACCCAAGATCTACAGAATCAGAATCTCTGGTGAAGGAGCCCAGCAGTTTGTGATTTAACAAACCCTCTAGGTGATTTTGCTGCATACTTACATTTGAGAGCCTCTTAAGTAAAACAAAGATTTTTCACAGCAACTAAAAGGACTTCCATTAGGCAAAGGGGAAGCTTTTTGTCAGAGAACTAATAGCAATTTGACAGTATTAAAAGCTGAATTATGACGACAAAACAAATCAAGAGCTCTTACAGACAGAAAAGCCTTCTTTATGGCACAAAAACAGACACATAGACCAATGGAACAGAATTGAGAACTCAGAAGTGGACCCACAAATATACGGCCAACTCATCTTTGACAAAGCAGGAAAGAGTATCCAATGGAAAAAAGACAGCCTCTTTAACAGATGGTGCTGGGAGAACTGGACAGCAACATGCAGAAGAATGAAACTAAATCACTTTCTCACAAAAATAAACTCAAGTTTTATTTTTTACACAAAAATAAACTCAAAATGGATGAAGGACCTGAATGTGAGACAGGAAACCATCAAAACCCTAGAGGAGAAAGCAGGAAACAACCTCTTTGACCTCAACCACAGCAATTTCTTACTTGACACATCCCCAAAGGCAAGGGAGTCAAGAGCAAAATGAACTATTGGGACCTCATCAAGATAAAAAGCTTCTACATGGCAAAGGAAACAATCAATAAAATAGGCAACTGATGGAATGGGAAAAGATAGTTGCAAATGACATATCAGATAAAAGACTAGTATCCAAAATCTATAAGGAACTCACCAAACTCCTCACATGAAAAACAAATAATCCAGTGAAGAAATGGGTGGAACACATGAACAGACATTTCTCCAAACAGGACATTCAGATGGCCAACAGACATAAAATGATGCTCAGCATCCCTCATCATCAGGGAATTACAAATCAAAACCACACTGAGATACCACCTCACACCGGTCAAAGTGGCAAAAATGAGCAAATCAGGAGACTCTAGATGCTGGTGAGGATGTGGAGAAATGGGCACCCTCCTACACTGTTGGTGGGAATGTAAACTGGTGCAGCCCCTCTGGAAAACAGTGTGGAGGTTCCTCAAAAAATGAACACTAGAACTCCCCTATGACCCAGCAATAGCACTGCTAGGAATTTACCCCAGGGATACAAGAATGCAGATGCGTAGGGGCACATGTATCTCAATGTTCATAGCAGCGCTTTCAACAATAGCCAAATCATGGAAAGAGCCTAAATGTCCATCAAATGATGAATGGATCAAGACGATGTGGTTTATCTATACGATGGAATACTACATGGCAACGAGAAAGAATGAAATCTGGGCATGTGTAGCAACATGGATGGAACTTGAGAGTGTTATGCTGAGCCAAATAAGTCAGGCAGAGAAAGACAGATATCATATGTTTTCACTTACGACTGGATCAGGAGAAACTTAACAGAGGACCATGGGGGAGGAGAAAGGGAAAACATAGTTGGGAAGAGGGAGGAAGGCAAACCATGAGAGACTCTTGAATAATGAGAACAAACTAAGGGCTGATGGGTGTGGGGGAGGGGGGTTGAGGGGTGATGGGCATGGAGGAGGGCACTTGTTGGGATGAGCACTGGGTGTTATATGGAAACCGACTTGACAATAAACTATTGAAGAAAAAAAAGCCTTGTATAATAACTTTCCAGTGCTTATCTTCTCCCCTTAGCTATAAGCTCTCGCTGCCTTGTTCTCAGTACAAGGATGTAACAGTCAGTATAAGCTGCATTATGCTACAGTACCAAAATAACCCAATAATTCAGTGGCTTTAAACAACAAAGGCTTGGGGGAGAGGGCAAGATGGCGGAGAAGTAAGGGGCTCCGTACTTGCACTCGCGCCCATACATCACACAGAAAAGATCTGAAGACATTGGAAACCTTACAAAACCTGAGAGATTGGGAGAAAAAAGACGAAGAATCCACTGAGAGAGTCTTCTAACGTGAGTGCGAACCGGGGAAGATAAAATCGGGCCGGGATCGGAGACTCCAGGGTGGGAGGCGATCCCCCTCTACCCTCTATGGGGAGTGAGAGGGGAAAAGGAGAGAGTCTGAAACAGAAAAACCTCCGCACGGGGGAGAAAAACCTCCGTTGGAAAGACCGTACTTGCCAAATACCTGCACACCAGGTCCCCTCGCGCCAACTGGTCCTGGAGGGGGCTGAGCACACAAAC